>NW_008237239.1:19536203-19560725 GCF_000691975.1 Corvus brachyrhynchos | reverse complement strand
ATTACCTTCTTACATTTGTTAAAAGTGAGTTTTGCAGAAGCTCCTTTGCCCTCACAGTCCATGCCATCTCTCCCTACTTGTCCTTAAGAAGAGGTCGCTCTGAACTGCCTGATCTCTGGTTTCATTCAGAGAGGCTGAGCTGATTCCTCGGAGTGCAGGTCTCAACAAAATCCTTCTAAAATATAAGAAATTCGTCTTTACAATATAGCCCTTCTTATGGCCACTGAATAATATGCATTATTTAGTCTAGTTCCTTGCAAGTCAATCAGTCAGGGGGTTCTACAATCAGCACTACTGCTGTAACCAACTCAAGGTATTATGCAGAGGATTATCATCTGCTTAGCCTTAAGTAACTGTCTTAGCAACATTTTTGTCAAGCCCACATCTTTTCACCACATGGGGATGAGAAGGAAAAAGTGATGCTTTCTTTCTGTGTTTAAAATATCTTTCACCACTGAGTTAACTTCTTCTGCCTATTTGCAGGCATCTTTAGCAGAACAGGATAGGCCATGTTTATAAAGAAAAGCAAACACAGGAAATAAGGCACTTGTGGGAATCAGACTTAGAAAAATAAGCTTTTTCTCTTTGTTGCCAAGTACTTAACACGAATTTTGGGTTGCCACCTCCTCCCCTCCATGCTTTCTGTACATCACTGATGTTCTGGTACATCCTTTGTTATACACCACTGGAACAAAGAGTGCTGACAGGGAAGACAAGGAAGCTTCCCAAAATGATGTTGCCATGCATAAACCTTAAATTTGATTATTATCCTAAATTTATTTTTACCCTGATTGCATTTGACTGACTGAAGAGCCAGCTACAAGGCAGCTGCTACAAAAAATAATAAATCACTGTGGCTACCATCAGTGGCTAATTATTGCTGTCATCAGTTTGAGTTTTTGTGGAGTTACAATCAAAGGGGCACGAAGTTACAACTGGACTCTGCATTGTTTGAGGAGAAAGAAATAGCATCCTGAAATCCTCAACCAACAAACCTGAGATCCTCCTCCCAACATTTCTCCTGTAAGTTCTACTGTTCACAATTTGGAAACATCAAGTGAAACAGAAATCAGGAAGTATGGAGCCAGAAATACTAAAACCTCACAGCCCGAGTCTCACGAAAGCACTCACTAAGAGATATTAACTTGCAATACTCTGGATTGTTCAGCCAGACTTTATAGAGAACACACAGAACACAAGACAACTACTCTGGGTTTCCCCCCCCTTCAATCTTGCCTTTCCCTTTTTCTTCACATTAGTGCTTTATCACAGAAAACCTTCGTTGTGGTTTTCTTGAAATAAATACCTCCTGATAATGGAAAAACATAAAAGGAATTTCATTGTTTTAAAAATATGGTTCTATTTTGTCAATACAACATTTTGGCTTCAAAGTCACTGCCAACTCATTAAAAATAACTCATCAATACATTCCAATCTCACGGCAGCTGTACATCGGGAATTAAGTCAAGGCCCTTCTCTGGTAATTTACTGCCAAAAATAAAAGTGTGAGGGAACATAAGAATCCATCAACCACACAATTTTCTGTTGTTAGCCAACATGTCATTTAAAAACATGGGAGAAGACAGCCAGTCTTTAATGAAAGACAACTTCCAGTAGCTACATGATAAACACACCAACCAAGAAAACGTCTTCATACCCATTCTCGCTGCTAACCTTACTTTAAGACAAAACACTAATATTTCCAAAACCCTGGACATAACTTTCACATAACATAAAAGTAAAAAAAAAAGTAATAAAGAACCTGTTGCCAAGCAAATTCAATAATAAAACCTTTAGGCATGTTTTAATTGCGTGAATATTGGTAGTTTAGCACAATTTCTCTAAGTTATTCTGAAGTGCTTTAATGCAATAATACTTTTTAGGAGCGAGGATATTTTTTTCTGGGAAGATGTGATGTAGGCATGTTTTTATCCTGCTCACAACTGGTAAATTTCTGAATTTGGGAAACAAGCAACTGGGCAGCTTGCTATGAATACATACTTTTCCCTGTCAACAAAAAACATCGGAAAGAAACAAGTATCTGCAGACTGCATGACTTAACTTGTATTTTGCCTGCAATGACAGGAACTGCTCCACAGAAATAGCCTTTTATATATAGAAAGTAAAGGAATACAGAGAAACATCCTTAAAAAGACTTACATCAACGCCATATCCTGGCATCCAGTCTCTTTGAGAGCTGTAGGAAATAGCCCTCCCAATGCAGTTAGAGGGACTGATTTAGGAAGCAGATACCCAGCCACATGGCACTAATTGTTAAATCACAATTGCAGAGGGCACAGCTTTTCAAGGGATTTTTCAGTTTTAAACAAAACCAAACAAACAAACAAGGAGAAAAAAATCTAATGCTTTTAATTTTAAAAAAACCTCAATCACGAGACAGATGGTTTCATCTTTTACTCTAAAAATAATTAACAGAAATATTTCAGATTGTAGCTATCAAGAATCAAATATCTAAGAAAACTAGAATTTATTACTTTTTTTTCCAGTTTGCTCAGGGAATGTATTCTCAAACCTCCACTGATTAGTGAATTATATAGTGAGTACACAAAACAATTTTCTTCAGACATACAGAATAAAGAAGCTCATAACCAAACTATAGATACTTACACAGTGCCTAAATTTAAAGTCTAAATTTTGGCTCAAGGGTTTCATGGACTATCCAGAATTCACAACTTTTAAAGGTTTTTGTGGAGCATTAAACACACTGAATTTTTGTCCCTCTGTAATTCCATACAAGTAACGCTGAACTGCAATCTCACAATTAAATTTGAAAATTGATTATTATTCATCTCTAAAGATGGAAGAGAAGCCACATTTACTTTTCCCTCTCTAGGAAGCTGTTTGTCAAGTGACAACCCTTCTAAATAATATTCAGATATTTGAGATGAGACCCTTAAGCTTCACAACAAAAACATGCTTCCTGAAGAGTAAGTGACCAAGAACTTGGTATTCTGCACCACAAGCCCTACTTTGTGTCTCACAGCAGCCAGGGTACTCCAGTGTTGTCCAATGAGGCACTGCACAACTCCTTGACTCTCTTACCACAAAGTTTCAGACAGATGCGTCATTACACCTCCAGAGTAGGTCAGTCCTTCAAACTTAGGCTTTCTATTTTGCATCCTTCTTGCTTTTATTACCACGACCCATCTTACTATAGCAGAGACGCATTGTAAGCCCCAGATTCCACAGAAGGAAGAAATGAATCATCTCTCTGACGAGCCTGACTGCAGCCTCACAAAGCTTGTGAGGGTAGGAGTAAATTAATCATGCAGAGATCCATTCTGTCATGGCTGGAAGCTTTGGATACCTGAGGTGGCTCAATTATAAGTAGTTAGAGCATCCCCCTACTACACTCTGATCTGACATGCAAGCATGCCAAGAGACAGCAAAGAGGTTTCTCATACAGTAAGGAACCATAAAAGGATGTAAAGACACAAAGCTACTCGAATCAACAGGAAAACTTAGGACTGACCCCAGAGAAATAAATCTTCCAGCAGCACAAATTGATCTACTGTGTAAGGCAGATCAATTTTGTAATTTTGTGCCCTTGTGCCAGTTGCTGGTTTCCATACCAAATGCAGTTTTTTGCAGATATGAGTACAAACCCAGCACACTGAAGAAAATACATCCCCTTTCTCCACCTACTTACAAAGCAACCTCATGCTTTTCGTGTGAAAACTTCAAACAAAGAAGCACTCTGCAAGTGCCAAGAAGGGAAGAAAGGAGAGAGACATGCTCAGTCTTAGAGATTAAAAAGCTGTTAAAAGAATTTGCCTCTAAAAACACCCTTAAATCGAAAGCCCTACAGTTTCAAAAAACAATGCATTTCAGAGAAATAATGAGCAACACAGATCACTGTCCATCACATTACTGATCATGTCAATTCTGCTTTTCCTAAAGCTATTTGGTTTTGCCCTTACCTGTGTGTTTAAGCACTTTCTGACTTGAAAAACAAGTAATCTGTGATCCCTCATTTAGATAAAAAGTTATTCTGATGTCTGTTTTCTTAGAGGATAATTTTATAGCTTAATACTTAGGTAAATTTCCATGAAGGCATCACAAATATGGAATTTTAACACAAGAACAAAACATAAGTATTTAAAAGCAACTTTCAATTTTAATGAGGCTGTATAAAGGCAGCAACTACCAAGTCTTATTGAAAAGGTGATTTTGCATGTAAAAGCAAACTAAGTGTCAAATACTAAGCACAATACTCGCTGGCAACTTGGGAAATACAGGAATAATGTCAGCACAGGAATGATGTCTAGCAGGGCTATGAGGAAGTGGGAAGGAGAGGGAAGACAAACTGCAACAGTAGTGGGCAACAAGACAACATCACTCTTGCTGCCTAAATCCTTTCTAGATATCATGAAATGGTTTGGGTTGGAAGGGATCTTGAAAGATATAGTCCAACCTGCCTGCCACAGGTGGGGACATCTCTTTCACTGGATCAAGTTGCTCAAAGCCCTATCCAGCCTGAGCTTGCACACCTCAAATAATGGGGCATCCTAAACACGTCTGGACAACCTGTGCCAATATTTCACTGCACTCATAAAAAACTTCTTCGTCATGACCAAACTAAATCTACCTTGTTTCAGTTTAAAACCATTACAACCTTGTCCAATCTCAATAAGCCTTGGCAATAAAGTCTCAATCTTTCTCATTAGTCACCTTTATATACATTGGAAGGGCCACAATAAGGTCTCCCCAGAGTCTTCTCTTCCCCAGGCTGAGCAATTCCAATGTGCTTCCCAGGAGTGGAGTTCCAGTCCTCCAGCCTTTTGTGTGGCCCTCCTCTGGACCTACTTTCACCCAACGCTGCAAGGATATCTTGTAAAGTCAACTTTAAGGCATTTTTCATGAAGAACAAAAATGTTTGTGCTAATTGACTACTTGTGAGTCAAAGGCTTCATTACATTTCAAGAAAATTCTGTTATAAATTCGTTCTGCATGAATTTAAAGATATGGTATTCAAGTTTGTTGGTTTTAATCAAAACTATTGTTGCTCTCTTGATAAACACAGCAAAACTACCTCTGTACATCCTCCAGCTACCTCAATTATAAGGGCCAACATACCCCATGAACAAAAGCTAAGTCACCCATGACAGCATATATAAACTAAACGAGCTATGAACAATTGCTCTGTGATTTTGAGTACCAGGTATCTAAAATATTTCATAGGAAAAAACCTATCTTAGTCCATAAGCAGAGACAAAGGAGCAAATACTGATATTCAAAAAAGACAGATTTAAATTTGCACCAAGTTACACCCCAAAAAGTCAATTTCAAAGACCCCAAGTAAATCATCAGTGCACTCAAATCATCCAAATAATTTTGTAACAAATACAATTCATATAGTAAGATTCCTTGGTACAGAGTGTAGGCAGGTTTCTTACATTCTGCGTATCATCCAGCTTGGATATAACACTTCTGTAGCACAATCACCCTGTGTTTTGGGGAGAACCCCACAGTTAAGGTCTCCTTCTAGAGAAAATTATCATTCACAGGAAGCTGTGGAGTTTGGATTAGGTATAACAAACAAGAATCTGTCTCAAAACCTCTGGGAGAATCACATACAACATCTTTCCTATATATTCTAACAGTTACGGATGATACAGAGATTTCTGAAAAGCATTAAAGTTCCAGTATTTTATAACTAAAGTCATGACAAAGATTAGTAGCTTCTTCTCTCAGCAACACAAGTCTCAAAATTATTTTATATACTGCCCTGTCATTATAGCTGCCCAGCTCTAATTTAGAATCCACTACTACTTCTGCTGTGGGCCTCTTAATGTTTCTTTTTTAAGGTTTACTATTACTTCAGTGCTTTGTTTCACCATATTCAAAAACCAGATACTGCAGCTCTCAGGAGGCTTTTGCTTTCTCTTTCCTCATCAATAAAATTTGCCAGAGGATTTTAACGTCTTCCCTTGAAGACACACACAAAAATCTAGCAGCTTCTCCTAGCACAGTGTCACGGTACAGCCTGGCAGGCAGTGAAACACCTCACTCACTCTCTGCCTCACCCCAGTGGAATGAACACTGTGGCTGGGGGCGGAGAGTAAAATCTGTAGTTTCAGATAAAGACAGTTTAACAGGACCAAAAAAGAAAGTGAAAATTATAATAACAATAAAATAATTAGAATATACAAAAGAAGTGATGCGCAACGCAATTACTCACCACCCACAGGCTGATGCCCAGCCTGTTCCCCAGCAGCAGCCCCTGGCAAGTTTTCCCCTTAGTTTATAGCCTCCGCATGACATCACATGCTGTGGAATATCCCTTTGGCCAATTTAGGTCCCAGCTGTGTCCCCTCCCAGCTTCTTGTGTCCTTTTATGTCCCCCCAACCACTCACTGGTGCTGTGGTGTGAGAAACCAAAAAGTCCTTGACTGAAGGTAAGGACTGCTTCACAAGAACTAATCAGTGTGCTATCAACATCATTCTCATCCTAAATCCAAAATATGGTATTATACCAGCTACTAGGAAAAAAATTAGCTCTGTCCCAGTTAAAATCAAGACACACTGCTACCCTTTACAGCTCTTCAGAAGTGATTATTCATCCTTGTGCAGACTGCAAAACCAGGAAGGCAATGATTTGTTGAATAACAATAATTAAAAGTTTAGGGCTAACATAAAATTCAGACTTACAAGTCTGAACAGAGTTATAACAAAACTATCTCAAAGCACATGTTCATTAATGTTTTACGTCTAACAGCTGCAGATGGTTTTACGGCCAATCAAAGATTGAGCTTTCTGAGGCTGAGGGAGAAGTGTTATTTCCCTCAATCACATAGCTTCTTTTAAAGAACCTGAAAGAGTAATTCTCCCCAAAGCAAATTAAGGAAAAAAACATTGATGAGTCCCCAAGTTTATTTATTTGGGCAGACTACCCTAAGACTAGCACTGAAGATGACACACCATGTGCATTGCACAGCCACAACAGAAATTGAACTTTACTATGGACACCACAGCTTTTGAAATGCACCTCTCTCCGTTTCAGTAACTGGGGCTCAGCTTTGAAGCCTGAACACTGCTCAAATACCAACTGGCAGTAGAGAGGTCCTATGAGGATTCACAGCTCTTCAGCTATTTTTGTTTCCTAGCACACTGAAATGAAACCATTTGGCTTAATTTTACTACAATTATGTATGCATATGCCAACTTTTAAAATATATATATGTAATTTCAGCCTTTGAATTGGGTGTTGATTCTCTTTAACAGTGCTACTTGGGAAAAGGAAGGGGTAACACCCAACCAGTACTAAACCATTACAGTTGCTTGAAACACACAGGCTTTATAAGCCAGAACAAATGCATACTTGTAGTACATGTGATTTACTGTTTGGATCCACACCTCAGAGATAAATGGGTATTCATTATGCAAAGGTTGGCACCTATGTATTTAAAACAAAAATAACATCTTGCAAGAGGGACCCAATTTCCAAGGACAGGCAGATAAAGCCAATAGCTGAACTTAGTTATTTCATAAATTCCTAAACCAGAAGGAATAAGGAAATTCTACTGTGATGACTTTCTGGAGTCAGCAGCTCCTGTAACAGCACCTTTTCTCATCCCAAACACCTAGCATCAGCTTTTATATACTAAATAGTCACTTCTATATTTGCCAGCAACACAAAAACCATTGTGTTCAGGTCTAGGTTCAGGCCTAGGCTCACAGTGCAAGAGAGATATAAAGCTACTTGAGAGATTAAAAAATGGAAGGACTTAGACATCTCAAAGTCTGACAGAGCTGTGATTTAAGCCTAGAAAAGGCTTGGGGAGGATCTTACTAATGTATATAAGATACCTGAAGGAAACTTATAAAGAACCTGGAAGCAGGTTCTTTTCAGGGACCAGAAGCAATGGACATAAATTGGAACACAGAAGGTGCTGCCTGAACATCAAGAAGAATTTACTGTGAGGGTGACTAAGCACTGCCACAGGTTGCCCAGAGAGTTTGTAAAGTCTCCATCCTTGTGGATAATCAAAAACCCATCTGGGCACAGACCTGAGCAACCAGCTCGAGGTGACCCTGCTTGAGCAAAGGGGCTGAACACTATAAACCCCTGGAGGTTCCAACTAACCTCATCCATTCACAAAACAGGAGAGCCTGCACAGATACTCAGTAGTCACATCTATAAATATGAGCTTTCTAAAAGCTACAGCAGCCACAGCAACATTGTGGTCTTTCCACAGACATTGCTCTGTTCCATCCCTTTTGCTAGCTCAGTTCAGGCTCATTCAACAGACTACATACCAAGAAGCAGTACTAGATCATCTTTATTGTACATTAAAGTCTCACAGTCAAACCCGTGAGGATAAAAGAAAAAGAAAATATATCTTGTATAGCATTAGAAAAATATTTGACATTTCAGCCTACATACAGTAAGCTCCACTATTTTTATAAAAGATCAGAACTGTTCTTAATAGGCTGCCTCTCCATGCTAGGAAGAGCATCCTGGTAAAGCATGCAGAGAATGATGATGCAATTACACTGAAGTACCTCAGTTTCAGTGACATCTTAGTACTTTCAGTAGGAAAGGAAGATTAGACAGCAAGACATAGATCTTAAGCTACTGGCTCTTCAAAACAGGCTCTCTGGAAAATTTTGTTCTTCTGCAGATCAAAATACATACTTTTCTAACCACTTAACTCTTTTACATTTACAGCTCCTGACACTCAGTAGGATCACGAAGTTCACGGTGCATAATGGTAGGGCATGCATCTAATACAGAGATCAGAGAAAATGGACTCGAAAGAACATTTGACCAAGGTCAAACAAGTGATGAGAATCCTTTTGTCATGCAGTCCCTAAAATTACTCTCATACTCTGAGATTGATGGCAGATAGATTGAAAACATGTAAATACAATACAGATTCTGTACAGTGTATAAGTATAGCCTCATTTTCAGAGAGCAAGGCTAAGGGACCACAGAGGTTCCTTCTGTATCAAGGATTCTATTTATTTCAGTTGCATGGCTAAGTACTGTCTAAGATCACTTAGAAAAAGCTAGTTTTAAGCTTTAGAATTTTTCCTCAGGCTCATTTATCTTCCAGTATTACACTGAATTTGCCACTAAGTTCCCCACTTAATGGCAGTGATATTTTACATAAATTTTTTTCAATGCATCCTCAGTCCCTCCAGCTCAGCCATTTTTTTCTGAAAGTCCGAGGTGCTTTTCTCTATAGACTCATACTTAGAAATACAAACAGCTGCTATAGCTTTTTGCTCCCCAAAAGGAACAGTCCCCTGTTCTCTTCTGGACCTTGATTTCCCAACCTGATTCTGCTACGCACATTGCCAATGATATCAGTGCTCTCCCTGTAGCAGCTGCCTTATTGTGTGCAAGTCTGCTTTGGGAGAACAGAGGCAGGGACAAATATTGCATCAAAAGCATCCATCAAAATGCTGGCTAAGACAGTAGCATTTGCTAAATAAATTATTTCTATAACTCTAATATAGGATATTTCTATGATTTTAATGTTTGCATGAGTCTATCATTCTCTAAATTAAAATATTTTACTTAAATAAGGCACAACAGGTATGAAACATACATTTCACTGTAATCATTATCATTTCACTGACAATTTTTCGCACTACAGCTACAAAGAATGGACACACTTTAAAGTGGCCCACCAACCCAGTAAGGAATTCCCTCTTCTTCTCACTTCATTCTAGTTACTCTTTCATAAAAGGTAAGGGGGAAAACCCCACTCCTACCTCCCTAGAGATTATATGTATCTGGTTACATTTGGAGTGGTTACAACTGTTCACTATGGGTCTTATTACAAAACACAAAGAAATTGCAAACAAATAGAAAACTAAGTAGACAGGGGAGGAGAAAGAAGAAAATATTTTCTTATTTTTAATTTGAGAACTCAGGAGTTTAAATACCTATGCAAGGTTTGGGTGCAACTCATCCCTGTACCAAGGGTTAAGTCACCTCTTGAGATTGTTCAAATTTGGAGTCTAGTCTTGAATGCACTCCATCACTTCTGCCAAAACTGTTCCATTTTGCACAGGTAACCACTTCCTTGAGGAGGATCCTAAGGAGAAACCCACCAAGAACATCTACCTTGCTCTTTATGTCATTGCTTAAGCATTTCATAGAAACAGCAAGGGGTCTGGCAAGCTCCATCTTTGTGGTAGAAATATGCTGCAGACAGCAAATCCTCCGCTGTCAGTCTGAATCTCATAAATGGGCCATTTGACAGTTCACACCACACTGTTGGAAGGATTCTTGTTATCCCAGCACTTTGGTAAAGATCCCTCTTGTGTCAATGTCAGCAAGGAGCTTGACTTTAAAATATATTCTTCTGTTTGCACATGCTAGACAGCAAGATAAGCTGCAAGTTTCCATGTTGATAAGAAAATACTTCAGTATGTGCATGATACTTCTTCAACAAATGAATTAATGCTAGGGTTTAAGCAGATAAAAATGTTATTCTCATCCATCATTCATTTCATCCCACTATGGACAGAAATAATATGCATAAAAATAATTTAAATATAGGATTTGGCCTGGTTTATTTTTTCCAGTATGGTGTCAGGTATACCCAGAGTTATTCCTAGTGATGTTCTACAGGTGAGGATTATTACCAGGTGGCATAAACAATTTTGTGTGGCTTTTTATGAGTTAGAGATCACAATAAGTCTGTCTTAAACCTACGGCTTATTCACAGTGAAATTTAGTTTCATAATTTCTCAGCTTTTATGCTTATATTTGAACACTCAGGAGTTGTTTCTACTTGTATTAAAGCCATGACTAAAGTCCAATACAGTTGATTGTCTCTCAGATGAGATGATGTTTTCAATATTTTCCAGGGGCTTTATGTATAAATAGAGCTTTTAAAAAGAAAATCATGGGAAATTATATCTCGTTAAAAGAATTAACATCAAACATCAAAAAAAAGCAAAACATGTCTAATTATTGTTCTAAAGAAAACCACAACCCCCTGTTTAGAATCTTTATTTAGCCTACTAAAGCAGGCTAATCCAAAAGTGTCAATGATCACATGCTATCAAGACATTATCAGCTACTTCATTTTACATGGGCACTACCACTGCCAGACCTGACATTTAAATGGGAGTGTCATTAACAGGACCAGGGCACCTGCTACAGACTAGGAATTCTTTTGGACAGAAGCCACCTCTTGCTCATGGAGTGCTCAGCACGCAGACCAAACCTTCCTCACTGTCCACAGCCAAATTAACCTAAAATAAAATGACGTAATCACTTTCAAAATAAGTCCAATAACACTTGCTGCACATGGAGAAAAAAAAAAAAAAAAATCTCTACACAGAGTTACCTTTTCATCTGTCAGTGAAATGTCACCTTCCCAACTTGCAGAGCCCTAAAACCCAGGGTTCAGCATATGTCAACAGAAGTCACATCCTGACTGAGCCCTTCCATTCAAGGTTTAGAATGTGCCCACCCTGAAAAACTGCATCTGGACATCAAACACATTATTCCTGCCAAACACTGAGCAGAAATTCATAAGACCCAAGTGGAAAACATCCAGTACTAATGACTCAATTCATGGAGCTGATTTCAGGAGATGATTCATTACTAACCTATAAATTTCACTAATTGGAAACCCCTCTCACTGCTCACACTCAAGGGGAAAAAGAAAAATTAAGGCACTTCCTGCATGCTGGTCAAAAACCCCAAATAAGGCAACCATTAATTGAGTTTTTGGCACAGACAGCCCTCAACTACATCTACACAACCCAAAGATCAGCAATACATCTATAAACATATATACACACATGTAAACACAACAGAACAAAGGCTGAATACTCTTGGGGGGGAAAAGAAGTTATTGATTGTTTTATTTCCTTAAAAAGCCCCAGAAAATAATTTAAATTCTAAAGATATCTTGAGAAGATGCAGCAGTAAGGGTATTTAGCAAATCTCAGTAATTATATATTTGGTATGCTGCAATATAAGATAATTCCTAAAAACAAACAAAACCATTAGGACTTCCCAGTGCATTGCCAAGTCAAAACACACTAAATTCAGAAGTCACTCTTAGGTTTGTGAAAAAGGGAGGGTGGGACTGAATATATTTGATACTGAAACCTTGGTTTATATTGTTGCTAAGGTCCTAGTCCAGAGTTATTAGTTAGTTAAAAAGCAGCCAGTTCAAATGAGGATAATTCAGACTTGACTCTGCCTCTCTCCTTGACGCTTGCCATACCCCACCCCTCCACACACACGCCTGCAGATCAGGATAATTGACCCAGCTTGTAGCCATGCCCCCTAATTCAAAGGGCATTTGCCTCACAGAAGATCTGCCCTCTAAGTTACTCTTCAGAGCATTATTTCATGCTCTGCAATCACGAGAGCAGGAATCTTTCATGAAAAAAACAAAACAAAACAAAACAAAAAAACCAGGCTAATAACTCATGAGCCCATGAGCCTGGGTTATAGCCAGAGACCTGTAATGTGGTTTAACATCTGACCAAACTGTGAAAGTAATTGCTGCTTCTCCTGTAAATCTTCTCCACTCCTTCCCTGTGTGACCTGGAATATGCACCTCTAGTGACAGACCTCTCTTCTGAGTATACAGTGGGATTTCATCTTTGCCATATTCTTTAGAAAAAAACCTCAAATCTGGTAGCTTTATATAATCCTTTTTCAAGAGCCCACATCCTGTTAAAACACTGAATTCTGATAAAAAAAAAGAAGAAAAAAAAAAGTGTCTCTAAAGAATGCCAGTATTTAAAAACCCGCTACCACCACAAGAAGTTAGTTCTGATTATTTCTTTGAGGAACCAAGAATTACTGGCAGCACCACAGTCCTTCTTTGGGTACTGGCAGGAATTGCCACCTATTACTGCACTTGCAGAGAACAGCAAGCCATGAAGAACAGAACCTGAAAAAGGGCATTTAGCATTTCACTTCCTATTTCCCATATGTTTGTAAATGTATAGCATAAGAAATACTGAGGTAATTGTGTTTTTTCCTGGAGAAGTTTAGAAATACTTCATCTTGGTTTGGGTTCCTCCCACACCTTGCATTAGATGAAAACAGACTTGAGACCCATAATGTGAACTGGAGAATACTCACAATGGGGGACCCACCAGCAGTTTTTGCAGGATATTGTAAAGAGCAAGGAATAAACACATAAATGCATGGACAGCTACAATGAAGTGGATCTGCCAGCTCTAGAAATCCCATCTTGTAAAATGCTCACTTACCTTCAAACTACAATGTCTTTTGATGTTTCTAAAAAAGGTGAAAAATGGGATAAAGATCTTGACAAAAGTCAGATGCCACATGTAAAACAAAGAACAAAACAGAAACCTTCCTATCCTACCCTTATTGAAAGGCCTCTCAAAGTAACACCTCTCAGCAGGTCTTTTTTTTTCCCCTTAAAGGCCTGAATATCAAGATACAGATCACTGTGCTGAAAGCCACTCTTTTCCAAAAATGAGAGTGCTTGCCAATAAATCACAACTGTTTTACCATATGCCACATCGTTCTGCCAAGTATCACCAGCCTGTTCTACTTTCAAGCAAATTTCATTATAACATAGCTCAGAGCAATGCTCATTAAAAAGTATACTGAAAAATGTCAAGTTGTTTTTATATTAAAAATGGGACTTTGTTTTCCATGAAGATTTCACACTGGTATTTATTAAAAAATCTGGTATTTCTCAAAAAAATCTGAGAAATCTCAGCTCAAACTCACCACTCACTCCCAACACTAAGATGACAATCCTGTCACCTGCTCCATTGTTCACTAATGTTGATTGTTGCTTTGAGGACTCCAATTCCCAGTACTCTGGTGAGACCTCCAATCTAAGCCCACTCATCAATCACCTTTCCTGTTGGTGCTGTCAAGCAGGGGTTCAGGATACAGCCATTTCTTTGGATAGCTTTGAATAGGTGTGGCCACCCTTTTCCATGAGAGGCTCACACCAGTCAGCTCTAAGAATCTTCTGAGCAATCATGAAGCCCTGTGAGCTTTTTCATAAGCATGTAAAACTCAGCAGAAGGTTTTCCATATAACAGCTGACAAGACTGGTCTTTAACTGATGAACTATCCAGAAACTAGTCCGAATGCTGACCTGATTTAAACTCTGATCTCACTGGACTCATGGGGTAGGGAGAGCATGCAAATCAACCCAAAATCTGGCTTTGGAATCTCTTTGATTTGTGTTGCCCAGAAATAGATCAAGCTGTGGTGTTTTCACATTTTAGCTTGATGAATCATTGCTAAACCTATCAGAAGCCAAAAAAAAAAAAAAAAAAAAACAGTCATTAGTTTTTCATTAGAAAAAAAAAAAACATTATTTTTTCCTTTTCTCTTTTTTATACAGTCATTAGCTTTTCATTAGAAAAAAAAAAATCATTATTTCTTCCATTTACTGACAATTATTTCTTCCATTTACTCACATCCAATATTTCACAGGGCCAACAGTCGATCAAGAAACATCCCTCCTTCCTGGCACTGTTACAATTTAATGGACATTGTAAAATACTCAAAATTGTCAAATTTCAAGGTTAAAAAAAAGTCATTATCAGTTGGGGCTTCCAGCAAATGAATCACATTACAGAAGCTACACACATGACAGTAGTTTCCTTTGGAAAAAACCACTATTTTTTATCAGATAGCAAACTATGAGTTAAGGGTTCTCCACGCTTTGGTCTACACGTTAAAACACATATCCAGCTGCTGACTACTGCTTACTGCCTGCCACTCCCAATCCAGGAAAATACAAATAAAATTAAATACCACATTGCAGCCTCAGAAAAGCCAGGTCATGTTATATAACTGACGTCCAAAACTCAATTTTTATGACTTTATGAGAGTTCTTGTATTTCTTTTCGACTGTAGATTTCCCACACGTGTTCTCCTATGCCCTTCTCCAACAGTAGGAAATTTGTAAAAGCCTTTCTGTTCTAGATCTATAATTTGTTTTTCCTAGGCAGTTTCAGTCTTGCAGTTTTGCCCTTCTTGTGCAGTTTTAGTTCAGCTAGTCAAAAATGGGCCAAAACCATTACCATGCTTGTTTAAAAGAATATATTTAAATTAATAAGGGCTTTAGGGCCAAAGACCTTTTCTGTTCATCCTGCCACTCAGTGTTTCTGTCCATATACATCCTTTTTTTCAACCCATCAGTCCCAAGAGAGAGCCTATGGAGAACAACATTTAAAACAGCCCTTTTGCCCTCTGCTGCTGAAAAAGCAAAGCAAATCATTTAATGTTATTTGACTAAAGTTTCATTCTAAATTGTATTGAAACACTCCAGAAACACAAATGAGGTTGTTCAGCCCATGACAGCATTTTTTTTGTAACACTTCCTTCTCATCCCACTTTTAGATACCTCAGCCCTACTTTGACTTTGCATTTGGAATTAGTTATAAGAATGAATCCTCTTTATAATGCGTACATAGTGAAAGGATAACTGCTAAGAGCCTATTCCACTGTGCCCTGTTAAGTTCCATCACACCTTTCCAGAAATTAATGGATCACAGTCCCCAATATTTCAAACACCAAGTGCTGAGGACTTTAGATCTAGATCAAGTGCCTTTTCATTCTTGCCCATTTCTATGAAGAGGTTACACTTTCATAACCGGTTTGACACTCAAGATTCTCCCAATACCTGAGGAGATTTTAGATCTCTATTACAACTGTGGTTTTGGCAACAAAAGATTGCCAGTGGTACCTATAAGGAGCAGTACATTGTTGAGCTGTTTCTAAACAGGGTTAGGCACAACGTGGCTTAATGCAGAAGTTTTTATTAAAACTTTGTAGATTTGGGAATACATTCATTACTCTGTCTTATTAAGCACAGAAGGCTTAAATAACACAGCAAAATAGTAACAGCTGAATAAAATCAGGGAATTCTGTTTGCCTTTTTCTCCCATCTCTATCATGAATCATTACAAAACCAGCCTGGAAGTTCCTAGATGGCATTAGAGGTCAGTGGCTCAGATGTGAAACGCTTTGATGCAGCATCATTTGTATGCACCTCTGCAACACATATTAATGCCTGCATCAGTTACTGCTGTCACTTCAAAAAGCCAGCCAAATATACTGATTTTAAGGAATGAGAGTGTTGTTTCTACTGTACAGATAGAGGAATAGAAAGAGGTCAGGTTGATTACCTGACCCTATGCACAATAAATCTGTGTCAGAACGCAGACAGAAGAACAATAGGCAAATATTGGTCTTGCACTAGAAAAAACACTGATATAAGTTTATAACGACATTTTAGTAACCAGATAACTACAGATGAAATAATACCACTTTCTTCCCAATTTTCACCCAGCATGAAGAAATAGAACCAGGTGGTGGTGGATGTCAGTGTGCAGCACTGCAAATATGCAAAGCACCCTTCTGAACTCCTAGTCCAAGGGAAATTTCCAAGTCCTGCTTTTTGAATGGCATAGGATTAGTTACTATTTTGTTTTCCATGTCTGTTCTGCACTAGTGTCCCACAGCCTATCAACAATTAAGATCAGGCAGGAAACACAGCCAGAGCTCTAATTGGAATCCCCTCCCAGGCTAAGGCCCCACTCCCCACAGCCTGCCCTGTTCATAGTGGTAACTTCTCCAGACTTTAACTGAGCTGAGAGCAGCACCAGGCAGATTTACATGAACACAGGTTTACACAGCAAGACTTACAACAATCATTTTGAGTGAAACATGCAGAGACCAGGTGACTTTGAGCATTTATCAAATTGAAGTATTAAGAGGACCAGGGCTATAGCCAGATGGGACAGACAGGCACTGTGGGAATGTGCTTTATAACAGTCTTGCAACTGTCTTAATGAAAAGGTAAATCCTACTTAGCTTTCTGATGCCAGACCTTGAGTCACTGTTAATCAAATGCAGCTTTTTTCCAAGGGAAATTTTACAGATGCTTTACATGAACAAATTCTACAATTAGAGACTGTACAAACATATCATCAAACAGCTCTTTAAGAAGAATGCAAAAAACCACACTTTTGTCAATGTTTCATTCAGATGCTAATTAAGGAAGTATTCAAATGCCTGTCTTCAAGGATCGCTCTTGAAAGAATATGGATTAATTCTAGAAGGAACAGAAGATGCTACCCTGGCTCTCCAAGTGCTGTAGTGGTAAGTGATGAACATTGCATTGAGAGCTGATGTGAGCTGCCTTCTAGTCATGGATTGTATCCACCACTGGGTTTGAATAAAACCAGTGCACTGCAGCTGGATCACATCCTACCAACAGGAATGAGGATAGTGAAGAAGTCACGGACCATTTGTGATTTTTGCCTCTTGTGTGAAGAGCTCCAGGCAAGTTGTTCTCAGCCTTCCCAGCAAATGTGAAAGCTAATGAATCATTAATATTCCCCCACAGGTAAACTTTGCAATTTCCAATAATGTCAATTTATATCCAGATTGTGAGTATGCATTTGTTAGGCACAGGGAGAGGCATTATTTCTCTGGTATTTATTTTTCTACTGTGAGTTGGAAAAGCCCATTATTTACTCTAGCAAAAAGAAAAATAGAGTTGGCTTGCAGCATTGACACCTTTAGCCAGGTTAAGTATATATGCCTGATTAAGTATACATTAGCAAGTTTGTAAGAAACACAGCATTACCTATCAAAAATAAAATTTTTCAAAATAAGTGAATCCACAAAAAACTTAAACCTAAACTAACCACAATGCTAAATGATTCATTTGCTACTTTTAGCAGACATTCTCAAAATAGCCTTGTCTGATTTACTTTTACATCAGAAGGAAAAAGCCTGAGAGCTGCCAAACTTTTAACATTTGGAACTACCTAATGGCAGAAAAAGAAACTTTACACTAATATTGAACAACCTGTGCTGCACAGAGGGTCAACCTATTCCAGATTGCATTTAGAGGTGACAACCACACAATAATACACTAGTTTAGACTAGAGAAAATTCTGCATGCAGTATACAAACACCAGATTACCCTGTTGCAAAGAAGGTGTTACAGAAGTATTTTTGAAGAGTGAATGTCAAACAATTTCACCATAAATTTACTAATATAAGCTTGGAGAAGTCAATGCAAAGGGAAAGAAGATAAACACCATTTAGACTTAATAACTAAAGAAAAAACACGTTTTCAGAGAAGATGCAATTGCAAACTTAAGCAACAGGCTGGGGTTAACTCTCAAGTTCTCTGCTTATCACACTGACCTACAGGCTGGCCTGATGCAGTTGAACTTGCTTCAAGCAGGGGTTTGGACTAGATAACTTCCCAGTACCCCTGCTGCTTTAAAAGGGGGACAGAACCCTTGATTTTTCAGTCAGAAATCCTTCACCATAGCAAATCTTCCCAATGCTGTAAAACAATACTGTAACATTGTTATGTGGCAGAGGAAATTTGCCTTCTTCCTCTCCTATGAGGAAAGGCTGGGGTTGTTCAGCCTGGAGAAGACTTCAGGGACACTTCTTTTCAGCCTTCTAGTACCTTAAACAAGCCCACAAAAAAGCTGGAGAAGGATTTTTTACAATAGCATATATTGATAGGACAAGGGGGAATGGCTTTAAATGGAAAGGGAGTAGGTTTAAACTATATATTAGGAAGAAATTCTTCACTACTAGAGTGGTAAGGCTCTGGTCCTATTTGCACAGAGACATGGATTCTCCATTCCTGGAAGTGTTCAAGACCAGGTTGAGCAACCCAGATGAATGGCAGGTGTCCCTTCCCAGGGCAGGAGGGTTGGACCTGGGTGATCTTTAGGGTTTCTTCCAACCCAAACCATTCTATAATTAGATTAATTACTTATTTCCTCTCTCCTGGCTTTTTTCCCTCCCCTGTTTTTACTTAAGTGTAACAGCTGCAACTCCCAGAGAAATTTTCTTCCTGGCAATAAATTACCATATTGCTTGAATTTATTCACAAGTTAACTTTACTGGATAATGTACTTGGAGAGGGATTTTTGAGTGCACTATCTGCATGCAAACTCTTCAATCAGTCAAGTCAGTACATATACAAAAAAAATATTTATATGTATATATATATGTAAAGTATAGTAATTTAACTATGGCAAAAAATAGTATGCTCATCATCATGAGGGTAACGAATCTCTTAAAAATCTTTAAGACCTATCTTCATCTTAAAAATTATTTAATACTCCATTCTCTGTTGCTGGAGAACTTAAATAAATACGTCCTTGCAGAAAGAATTAAAAAACCCCAACCAAGTCTTACCCAACCAAATCTTAGCACTGAACCAAATTAAGCCTTACAACAATATTCACAATAAGTAAGTTAATGCAAAATACCATTTATGAATACACTAAAAATTGAGAGGAGTGCTACCTAGGGGCTAAGGGCAAGGTGAGATAGTAAGTACAAGCTTCTTCAACTCCCTTGCATTTTGTTGAACACAGCCTGAACCTCAGGTTGTGAGATTTTAGGCACTGTTGATATGCACTGAGCAGGAAAGCAGGCATGAAAGCCTAGTTAAAGCTGTTGTTTGATCATGTCAGTTTTGTTCTGTGTTCACCCTAAAAATCTTAATACCTTTAGACCTTGTCAGCTATAAGAAAATGGGCAGTAGGCAAAAGATGTTACACTGTAGCTTCAAATATGTAATTATGTCTTGGATTACACCTGAGAAAAATACCTATTCTGCAGGACACTGAAATCAGCAAAACATAAAACCCTTCATTACAAGACTTTCAAAATCGCCAGCTACAGGCCACTGTTTCACAGAATTGGGTACTTGCACTCAGAAAAAATAATAACCTAATTCTTAATTACATTACACCTTAATATTTTTAAGTGTACAGCCTCATTTATCAGTTCTACTGATAAAAGACTCTTGTTCTTGGACTGGAGCACAGAACCCATTTAGAGTACTGCTGGCAAGGGCTTGTCTCTAATAGCCCACCCCTTCATCCTGCACAAAATTCTGTTCAGCTGGCTTTCATGGTATAAAAACATCATAAGGAAGATGACTGAAATTACTTTTGAGACACATTTCTGTAAAAAGCCCATCCAATTTCCTCAACAGCATTACAGTACCATATTTTATCTATCCTGTGTGAGAAGGTTGACAAATGCTATGCACCCTCCACAAGCTCATATATCAGAGTACTTTATTCCCCAAGCCTGATAAGAATTCCTAGATAATAAAAGAGAGGGGGCAGCATCAGGAGATCAAGGGGAAGTGAAGCAATCACTGCACCCAGGTTTACATGGTAGGGAGCATTGGAAGGAAGTATTTCTGAGAGCTCCTCGTGAACCTGAGTGACAATGTCAGGGAGCTGAACTCCACAGGAATTCAGCAGTTTTGCCACATTTCTCTGCCATGGCATGCTTTAATCAACCATTTTTCTGAGAGAAAACACAAGTAGACTTGAACTCCTTCCACCATTTGCACACCCACCAACAAAAATACACTAGAGATGTATTTTTCTTCCTTTTGCTCTATTACTGCAAAAGATTATTTCTGGCTCTTTCATGTTGGCTCTGGGAATTTAAAATGAAACATAACAGGGCTCTGGGAACACTGGTATAAAGTATTAGAAAAATGAAGAATCTGAAGGCAATATTGTTAATTTCCTGTTCATTATGATAATTTTGTTCTCTATTTCTTACCCTTCCAGTTCAGGTCAGTGCATATTAAGGCACCTACTGGAAATTATGGTCTTCTCAGAGCTGACAGAAGTAACATAGCAGTCCTACTCTAAGATGTGCTATATTTTAGTATGTCCTCCAGCCACAGTATTGGCGAAATAATACAAAGACAGAATACAAAGACTAAACAGTCTGTTAAAAAAACTCAGCCAAATTCTCTTCCCATTCCTGTAACTTCCAGTTATAAATGTTCCTGGCACACCTGCGTGCATGAAGAAGAATTCACCCACCAGCATTTGTTTATTTACAAAATATTTTACTGCTAAACCAAAGATAAAATTTAGCATCCAACTGAAAAAAACCCCTACGGTTTAATAATTATGTGGAAAGCAACAGATGTATTTGTCTTTGTAATATTACATAAAAAGTTCAGAGTTGTTATCCAAAAATCTTTTAAAAGCATAAACATAATTGATGATAAAATGTTTTGCAAGTTTGTTTCAGTTTTTTCCACACAGTTTTTGTCAATAAAAAAAAATATCAAAAAGACTGATGTTTTTCAGACTGCTCATGTAATTTCTGAAAGATATGTAAAAAAATCTAACATTTTCAGTGCCACTTAAAAAACTCCACTGAATACTCAATTAACCTTAGACAAAAACTTCTGATTTTCCATTTGACCTGATGTATCCCCTGTATCCATTACTCACACCAAATTTCCATGAATAGCCACTGAGCAGAATTTTCCATATAGAATTCATAAGAAAAAGAATCCACCAGCTTATTCTCTAGGACCTAAACACTATCAAATAGCTCCAAATACTTGTTTTCCAAACACATATCAAGTGGTGATATTCATATAATACATGGCTCCACTTCATAGAAATGTGTATCTCCAGAAATCAACTGCTTTCCTCAATTAAATCTGCATTGCAATTTCTAAAAAAATTCTGTTAGGAACAAGAAGAAATTACCTATTTTTAAGAACATTAACTGGAGAGCATAATACATGTAAACGAGGAGCAGCAAACTGGCCTGACTGCTAAAACATGGACAACAGTGTTGAAATGGCAACTGCAGCAGCATTAGCTGTATAACACATTACAACATCATTTTCAACTGTTCAAAAGCATCACAAAATGAGCTGCAGGGTCTCTCAGTTCAGCACAGTGCTCACCTGGGACTAGCCAAGCATGGGGGTTCACATACCTTCACACTTCTGCATCATTCTTTATCACACAGAATGGCTGGCTCACATTCATTTAAAGCAGTTTTGTCTTAAGGTACCCGAAGATTAATTGCAGTAGGGAATTATGAAACAAATTTCCATCAAAACATGAAGCCATCAAATGCCAGGAGAACAACTGAGAATCAATGTCATTTGAGATGTATATGAAAGCAGGATGAGCACAGGCAAACCAAACCTCAAATTAGGAAGAAAATTCAAAAGGCTGACTGCACTAGGTAGATAATGCATGCAGCTGGTCTTCAGTTAAAATCCCTTCAAAACCTTATTTGTGTTTAACCTGCAGCAGTGCTGAAAAGAAAGGGAGTTCAACAAAAAGGCAGGGTTACAATGCAAGAATTAACAAAGATTGCCCTATAGGTCATTGCCGTTGTGCAGCTGAACATCACCTTGTATCCTAGGAAACACCAAGATGTTCCAAACACCTTCATGTCTCTTCCTCAAGTTACAATTCAGCACCACTAACCATATCATCATTGCTCATCTGTTCAAGACTTTAGGTGCCCAAGGTTTTTGTCATATTTAGCAAGGCTTCTCCTTAGCCACTTCTCTTCATATGCCTTTCCTGTCCCCTCAGTAAGGGGCTTCTTTCAATTTTATTGTACATAAATACAGCAATACAGCCCTCTCCACACAAAAATCAAGAACTACCTGAACAGCCCAGCAAGGTAAAGTACAGAAAACACAACTTAAGGTAGTCTTTCACCTCCTTCTCTTACAATCAGCCTGCATTTAGAACATGAAAGGTCTGAATGAAAGCACCACAAAAGGTGCATTCAGAGTCTCTACTATTGCCCAGCCTCCTTGAGCTCTGTTCATCTAACCACATACAAATAAAGATAGAATAAATAGGAACAAAATTAAGCAGACTGGGAAAGACTGAATTGGGCTGAGAATATATACTGAGAAGAAAAAGAAAAAAAATCACTGAGAACTGAAACCAAGAAAGAGAGACCAGAATAAAGGAGGGGCTGGAAGACAGAACACAAGAAACATCTTATGCACTCATTCCCTGGGCATCTCTTAAAAGAAGGCTGCTGCTATGCTACTTGGTGCTATGGCATTCTTCAAAATAAGATCCAATTGGACATAATAGTTCCAGAGTGTTAAGTGTGTGACATTACACTTGAAAACATTTGCATTTCTATTCATTTTAAAACAAGTTATTACCAGGCACATTCATTGCCCAAACATTCTAAAAGGGAAACACAGAACTGATAGCAGATGACTTACACAAAAAGCAACTACAGTGTGGGTTTTCCCCCACCTCCTCTTTCACAAACAGGTAATGAAATTTTACTATACCAAGAAAATGAATAAAAGTGTTTTTGTTTCCTACTAGCAACATTACTTCAGCTCAAGTTTCTTCTTACCAATCAAAGCCATATACACTGAAGATTCTCCCTGATTAATTTTGTTGGTTTTTTGCAGGTAACAAAGGTCTGATAAAACTGAGAAGCGCAGATTCAAATATTGGATTCCAGCTAGTTTACATAAATTGGGGGTCAGGTTGATATTTCATCAGAGACTGTGTGCTGAACACTTTCAGGACCACCAGAAAAAAATAATGCATTTTACCTGTGAGAGAGTGTGTGTGTATATATATATATAAAATGAGTTTCAAACTAGAAATTAAGAAATACTTGCAATTTCCCTTACAAGATACTTTGAGTATTCATTTGAAATCTAATTTCATACAGACTTTTCTAACAATTAATCCAAATACACTTTGAAAATGTCTACTGCACTCTCTCAGCTGACCCATACCCCAGTGGCCGAAGTTCAGACAACAGGACCCAAGAAAACTAAAGTTCATTTCCTTACTTTAACATGCCTTTCCAAAACAGTGAACACAAGCCATTTTGGGTGTTTTGCTTTCTCAGATGGAAAGTGAAACACACCTAGATAACCAAAATTGACATCATGACCCCAAGCCAAAAATATACTGAACAAAAAAAAAAAGAAAAGTTTTGTCCTTGTTTAGCAGCAAGAGTGCTTCAAACAAGAGAGCAGTTGTTCTCCTCTGCCTCCTTTTACACTGTTCTGCATCATTCAGTTGCTAACCTAGCAATTAGTTTTTCAGACCTTCTGGCAACATGATGTAAGCAGTGCAAAAAAAAAAAAAATCCTAAGACCCTGAAGGTTAATCAAAGAACAAAAGCAGTGGAATAGACACACACACAAAAAGTAAATGCCAAGACTGAAGATGGTTGTCAAAATTTCTGAGAAACAATAGGTCAGCATTTCCAAATGGTGAGCCAGTAATACAGTAACAGAACCTTCAAATGATTGTTCCCTAAAGTTTTTAAAGTTTCTAAATTACTAAGTATATTTTCATTAATAAATGTCAGACTACTTAACTATCCTGCATGACATTACAGTATTCTTTATCCTAATAAATTCCCACCTTGTTCTGTGAAGTTCTTGTACAAAATCCACTATAGCCCACTATAGCAGCATTTTTATAGGAGCATGTTTTACATAGTAACTGAGGCTTAAATTAAATATTCAGAATAGCACTGCACAGTCTCCCAGCATTAACTAGCTTTGCACATAATAAACCAAACAACTCCACTGATTTCAGCAAAAGTAGGGCCTGCTAATGGCAACTGGACTCTTCTCCCTTCCCTTTGCTCAAGTGTCACTGTTAAATCAACGCTGAATTATAAGTATGTATCCTGATATCTAAAAATCCCACCAGGAATGC
>NW_008237239.1:19527352-19536186 GCF_000691975.1 Corvus brachyrhynchos | reverse complement strand
GATTCTTATAAATACTAGACATTTTCTATTTTAACAGCATATTTTCTATATTGCTTTCCTATAACACCGGAAGAATTTTTAGCACACTCAAGGGAGCTACAACAGGATACCCATTCTAATAACTTTTCCTCCATGTGATATTCTTAAAAATCAGGATCTAAATAAGCTTAAAAACAAAAAAGCTTTTAGTATATTCCCTTGCACTAAATTTACTGAACAATGCCCACCTTTTCAAACCAGAATACTCTCTCTCTCTGCTTCCCTAACTTGGAAAAACTTATTTCTGTAGCCTTCTTTTTAAGCCACTACTCCATAAAGTTTACGACTTGCAAATCTGAGAGCTCAGACTGAGGAGGTCACCTAGAGACCTTCACTTCTAAGTCTGTATCAATCTATATTTTATACTTAAGAAGGGGAAAACATTCCTACTTCATTCGCCATAGAAGGGGGTTGCAAAGGAGAGGTTGCAAGGAAGTGCACACCCTCAAGAGTGGGAAAGGCTCTAAGTAGCACAAACAAGTTTTATGGCACCAGAACAACTGTCTCTTCTCAATTCCTCAATTACTTTTTTCTTCATATCATCATTGTAGCTTTACTCTTCCCGCACCTTCCAAAAACTTCCTTTTAGAGAAAAGGAAGAAAGAGCCACCTTTTAAACCAGCTAATCCCTTCAAAAACTTTAATACTAATAGTGTTTGCAGTACTTTGCATTGAGTCTTTGCCACTTCATGCTTATCTTCATTTCAATTTTAAAACTTGCAGATGACAGCATTTACAGATTACCTAGTGATCAATGAGCTTAGTCTTCATTATTACTGTACAACCTAGAGACAAATATCATAAAACCTCTTAATTCTGTGTGGTAGATACAATCTGCTGTGTTCTTGTTCTTTCATGCCTTTTTTATGTGATACACCATAGTTTAGAGTTTTGACTTATTATTGTAGCTCTTAAGTTTTCATGTAGAAAAAACAAAAAGAAATACATACTTCAAAAAAATCTTTAAACCTTGGTACCAAGGTTTATATGGTTCCAGAAGGTTCAGGTGGTATCAAAAGTGGTCTGAAAACTCTCATGGATTTGAAAGCCACTTAAACACCATGACATCCATGGTTCAAGCCACCCTTCCCTGAGGGGTAGATCATCAGACCCAGGAACCATATTCTGAAAGGCTTGATTACATGTTTATCCTTTTATTTTTTTCCCTGGGTACTGACGCTGGACACACCATAGGAAACAAAACACAAAGCCTAGAGACATTTCAGCCCTGGCCCAACAAAGACGTCCTTAAGTTAGAGATCATAGCCTAGAATATGGTATTAAAAATATATAAATCTCTGCTGGGAAAGAAACAAACACACTGTTGCATGGTTGCAGACATTTGTTGGCAAACAGACTGACTCAAAGAGACACTTCTATATTCCTTTTTTTCCATTACAATCTTAGCTGGTCATGCAACCAGCAAGTCTGCTGCAAAAAGAACCTAACTTCATGTTGTTATTTTAACTCACTTATCTCCTCTGGGTGGCCTTTATTTTGAATTTGTATGCACCACAATATTGGCCCACTTTAAACTCCCTGTAATACTGCACCAGAGTTTCTGGCAAGATTAATGGGAAGTGGATTTTTGGAGAACCCTTTAAGCACTTTCTTTGTAAATAGCCGCAGGATGCTCAATGGAATAAGAAGCTTTTCTCACAAGTCAGCTTTTCTGTGTAGTTTTCACTACTTGAACTTGAATAGAGGTCTAAGATCCTTACATTCCAGAGGTTACATGAGGATTTTGCCTTAGAGTTCACTTTCTGCATAGGGAAAACACTTTAAAAATATTTCATCATAGAATGGTTTGGGCTGGAAGGGACCTTAAGCAACATCCAGTTCCAACTTCCCTGTCATGGGCAGTGACACCTCCCACTAGACCAGGTTGCTCAGAGCTCCATCCAACCTGGCCTTGAACATTTCCAGGGATGGGGAATCCACAGCTTCTCCAGGCACCCTGTTTGAGTGTCACACCACCCTCACAGCAAAGAATTTCTTCCTAATTTCTAATCTAAACCTACTCTCTCTCAGTTTGAAGCCATTCCCCCTTATCCTGTCACTACATGCTCTTGTAAATAGTCTCTCCATTAAGAGGTCATATCAAAAATATTTAATTCCTAAGGTTCACTTTCAGGAGTTTCCTTTCTTTTTAATCAGAAGACATAAAAAGCGACTGGCTCAGTTGTAACTCTCCCTAAGCAAAAGTATTTTACAAAGTTACTTTGTAGTGATATATTGAACTGGGAAGCTGCAGATTTGCAAGTATTTTAGGAAAATTCATACAATTAAAGTACCTCCATTGAAATGCTAGGTTTTCAAGATTTCACCAAGGTCATGCTACTTCTGACATCACACCTACTTTCTAACTGATCTGGAAAAGCAGCAGCATCTCATCTTGGCCCCTTCACCTATATTTCTTTCCAATCCCCTGAACTCACAAATAATCTTTCACTTCCATTTACTTACTAGTGTCCCTTTTAATAGGGACAAAGAAAAGAAAAGTTTAAATCCTTAACATAATTTCCTTCCCCTATTAATTGTCCTAGAAACACTGTTAATCATTTTGGGATAGATATTTCTGAGACAGGCAGTATGCTTCTGCTGGCAATCCCCTCATTGGGATCAAGAATGGATTGTGAGCACCAGAAATTTCACTACAGAGTCACAAATCTCAACGAGCAAGAGCTGCAGCTGAATCGTTACAGTTATCAAAAAAAAAAGGGCATAAATCTCACATTCACTAGTGCCTGGAAATCAATTTTTAGAACATCCCTCCTATTCAGACACATGGAAAACACTTTTACAGGCAAGAAAGAATGGACTGATTTTAGGCAAAAATATAGAAATCTGAAAAGCAACTAAGTACTGGAGTGAGTCACACAAGAGTTGAGAGTCTGATCTCCTGCGGTTTACTGTGATTCAAACCTGATCTGGGATTCCCACAAGGACTTCTGTCTTCCAGCAACAAGTGGCCATTTCTTGGCAACACCCAGTGACAAATTCTATATATCACATGACATAGCAAATTATCTACAGAACACATTTAACTAATGGAATAGAAAAATTAAAAAATATGATTTTTTTTATTTCTACAGCCTTCTGAAAGGTCTTTAAAAATGTAATGCTGTCAGACGTACTGCCTTCAAAGGAGAATTAGCTAATTTTGGTTTATATGACATTCAGGAATGCATTTTATGAACTAATGACTGCTTTTACCAGAAGAAAATAAGCAGGCTCCTTACTTTGACAGCAAACTTTCATTTGATCATTTTAGCAGAAAATTTAATTCACTGTACCATGTAACATGATATAATTGTCTCACATGAAATAGCAATTCCAGCTTCTGCTGTGTGATCCAGGAAGATGAGAACTGGAATTCAGCTGCATAATGAGCTTCTCCTGCTAAAAAACTTTACAGCCTCCTGAGTTAAATGTTGATATTGTTGTAAATGTGCAAGGGAGACCAGTATTTACTTTACTCTCTGACTGCTCACACAACAGGAATTTGTAACTCAGAAGAAAAGCCCATTGGTGAAAGCATTAAGGTAAGCTACTGCTTCCAAAGAAAAATAGGTGTCAAATACATTCATGATGTAACTCCAATTTGGGTCATTCTGGAAGACCACAGGGTTCAATAAATTACAAACTGCACAAGTAATTCATCTTGGCTTGGAGCACCAGTCACTATTACCTCCTGCTAAAGAAAGATTCCTTAAGGCTAACAACATGCTCTTTCTTACCTCCTTCCCCGGTAGCAGAATGTTTACTTACAGGTAGATAATTTTTCACTGTCTTCCAATTTCAGAAATGCATTCAAGGAGCAAAAAAGCCAGATTCAATTTTGTCTTGCATGCTTAGTCACCCAGCAATCAAATAAGCCATTGGCAAACAGTCTCCAAAAGAGCTATAGTCAACTACAAAATGTTCAAATGTTCAATGTTCAGCCAGTCCAGTCATCCTGGCAAGCTTGTATGCATGTTTAAGAATTATGAGTTATCTAGCTGGTTGTTTTGAGTAATAAATACAAAATTTTAATTCAATTTGCACAAAACTAAAACTTGTAGTTCAAAACTACTCTTATTACTTTCAAGCAAATACCAGATTTTCTGTGGTTAAGAAGGGCTGGTCAGAAAGGCCCAGTCTCAGTCTTGGAAGATGTTCATGGACCTCAACCCCAAACAAGTTTATTAGCTCCCATAAAGCCACAGTTTCCTAAGCTGCCTAAGCAGATTCAGGAGTGTCTGAGAGCAGCTTGATCTGCCCTCACCACACACTCACACTCTCCTTTCCTCCTACAGGCACTCTCATCCTGCTACATGGTAACCCAGGCCAATGAAAGGGCTGACCAGCCCAAGACTAAACAATGATTAAAAACATCTTTTTGGAACTTGGCCTGGTTCCAAAGCTCACCTACTTAAGGGAAGGAGGGTGGACCTGCAGCCACTGCACAGGGAAAAGAGGAAAGTGGTTTTTGGGCAAGAAGCCCCCAGCTGACAACTGTGGTGTTTTTCACTCACAGAGGCAGCCCAGCAATAGCAGCAACTCAGTCAAAGTGGCATGGGGTTGTGATTACATGAAAGGACAATGCTACAGGTAAGTTATTGAAATTATTAAACTCTGCATTCAGTGAGCAGCTCTGCCACAGATACTTCTGAGGGTCAGGTAAGTGATTTTTATCCCTTTATGCAACAGTGTCCTGTTTCTGTGATGATTGGCTCCACAGCAAAACTAGTTTAAAGACTTTCTCTTCTCCTTATTTTACCAGGACAGCTGACTAAGCACCTTCACGAAGTTATCCAAATGGTCCACATTAAAGAGATGGCTCACTTTTCCTAAGCTAATTGCTCACAAGGGTGAACAAAGTAGATGACATTTAGCTTCTTGAGCAGTGTAAAGACAACCACACCCGCTGACTCTTCAGTAAGGCACAATATGGTAGTTCATAAACACTTGTACTAGAATATAATTTGCAATAAAAATGATGTGCCCACAGGCTCCTTTCAACACCAGCTCTAAAACTTAAATAAAGGTTATATTTCATTTCTTGACCATCACATTTCTTTTAATTAGAAATTAATTTTTTTTCGAATAATTGTAACCAAATTGAAGTCAGACAGCTATAAAGTGGTTATTTGGTGAATTAAAGGAAGCAAAGCATTTGCTTCCCCTTTCCCCTCCTCCAAGTCTGTCAGTCCATTTTACATATGACTAATCTTCTAGTCATCCCTCAAGTACTACAAACCTTGCTATCCTGAGTGGTAGCAAATTGAATTCAAAACCAATAACCTTTCCCTTTTTATCACTGCCTTCTCTTGTATTACACGTATTTGCTGCATTTTTCTTTCTCAAGCTAAAACAAGCACAGCATTAAGAACAAACACTGCCTCGTTGCATACATGTATTGTTATGAAAGCTTTTAAAGAGCAGCATCTATTTCTGGAGAATGCAGAAATCTGACCAAGCTAGTAAGCATCCTGCACCTCTTCCACAGGTACTACTTTAACCCACTTCCCCTGCCACAACATTTTCAAGCTTTATCACCACAGATTTACTGCAGTATTGTGGAAAGTGCAGAGTTCCACCACATGTTTACCATCGTAAAATCACTCATTAAAAGGATTTTGGAAACACATTCAGAACTGCTTTTCACAGAACATTTTTCTTCTCCCAGCTTTCCTCCTACATCCTTTTAGGGAATGGGTCTATTCAACACCAAGAAATTGAAGTAACTTTGCCAAACATCCCTGCTCCAAGACCCCCTCTACATACATGTGCCTGAAGTTACTACAGCATCCCTAAGCAGAATCCCTGAGGGTGCTGCTCTGACAGTCTCCAGCAAACCAATGGATGAAGAAAGGAAAGGAGAGAAAGGAGGTAGAACAGAAGAAAGATAAAACCCCTCAAGTCTCTTTTCTGAAGTGATTATAATTAAATTTTAACATTTTTCCTACAGCTGAGGCAGGGCTAATAAAATATTTGCTTTATTCCTTGAAAACATAATAGTTCTGTATGAAGTCGCTCAGCATTCACATGTGACCCCTTTCTCTAATCCCCAAACTTAAAGAACAAATATTCATCCTCAATAAGATCTAGAAGCAACAGTGAAAAATAAGATTTACAACCAAAACCGAATATTTAAGCATGTCTAATTGCTTTTTTCTTCCTTCTTCCAGCTAAACAACATTTAATTAAACCCTATTACAAAGCAGAGTAGAGCACTTAAGCAGTCTTCAGCAGCTAATTATGCAGCCTCACTGTTCTGGACATGGAAACAGGTAATAGTTGTGATTGTTACCTGAGGAACAAAACCATTCAACTGGAGATGGTAAGAGGGCAAGTAAGTTCTTAAAACATCATCACAAACTCTTGTTCTGGTCTCTAAATAGAACTCCTTTCATCTGTGTCTTATCACACTCACATGGAAATGGGTAAAATTTATATTTAAGCACTACTACATGCAGGCACATGTACACATTCACCCTCCTGCAGCACACTTTTGTGTATCCTACTTTTGTTCTTTATTTCCTTTTCAAATTCCAAGGACTTTATCACCAATATCTTTATATTGGCTTCAAAACAGAGTAGCTAAAATAACGGAATAAAAATACCTCTTCTCTATTAAAATGCAGTTTTAAGCATTTCAGAATCTTTAGATCTTCCACCTTTATTAGGCAGATCAGCATTATGCTTATTAAAGCTTCAGAATGCCTTTGAATTTTTCTTGCCTTTTTTGCAAATTGACCAGAATATTTTTCATTGATATGCATCCATTTTCAACATACATTTCATATGTATTGAGCCAAGTTTTTCAAGTTGATTAAACATCAGCTAGAGACATCAGTTTTGCTGCCTTTTTAAGACTCAGACAACCCACAGTGTTTCCAAGGCAAGCATTCAGAATCTGAGAGCATAGGAAGCTGCAGAGTCAGAAAATTGAGTACTGTGGCTTCCTCAGTCCCTTCTTTTTAAATTTAGATTATTGGAAAGATTTAAAGGAAACCCTGCCCCTACAAGAGATACTGTAATGGCTTGAGAGCTTCAGGTTTCTTGAGGAAGGGCAGAGAGGGACAGACATACTATGTTTGGCTTGGAGCTTTATGTTTTGGTTTGGTGGGGTTTTTTTGATTTGGTTGGGGTTTGTTAGGTTTGTTGGTTTGTTGTTTCTTTTTTTTCTTTTTTTTGACCATTTTGAGTCCTATGTCCCTCTTGCAGATGCTGGCAAGAACCCCCACTCTCTATTACAGGTAAATAGAGGGACTGAGGAAAGGCTTCTGTCCTTTTCTGGAGACTCAAAAGCAACACAATGTTTTTGAAGAGTCATGATGCAATAGCCTTAGGTCTCCATGCAAATAAATAATGTATTGCTATGCATATAGAGGAAGACAAGTATGCCATTCAGGATGTATCCTTTTACAACCTAAGTTAATGGCTTTTGGAATCATTATTAGAACTGCACAAGAACAGCACTTTGGAAAGATGAAAGCCATTCAGGAATGAGTCAAATCTCTCACACCATTTCTTAACAAATTATAAGTCTTGCTGCAAAGAAGTATAACACACCTCCAATTTCTATGACAGGTGTAAGGCCTAATGGAGAAAAGGAAAAAAAAAGGCTCTGATAATAGCATTTACTCAGCTTCCCTCAGCACAAGAACTGAGCAGAGAAAAAGGAATCTAAGACACTGAAGTGTCTTTTAGGCTGTTACACACCACACTTATGGACAGGAATCAGAAGTTAGGCCTTATTTGACTACAGAGTACTATAGTATAACCACACAGTTTGTTATTCTTGAATAAATCTTCCAGGTATCTGCTATGTTCCTTAAAATTTGATGGAGCTTCCTTTCCACCTGCTTCACTACATTACTCCTTTAAGTCTCGGTCTAGACCTTTTATTGTTACAGTGGACTGGATTATTACAAATTACTAGCAAGAGTTTCAAGACCATCACATCAGAGAACATGGGAATAGAGAGGAAATCCTGGGTCACAAATTTCAGCCCCTCATATCAGAAGCAGTCCCCTTACTTTCCTTAAGACAGCAGGGGCAAAGTTGCACACACAAGTGTTAATTATGACACTCCAATGGTCTTAGCAGTTCATGACCACCAGTGCAAATTCCTTTCCTCCCCACCCCCAGTTTGTCCCTGCCTTTCATTACTTGGTTTATGCATATTGATTACAGAAAGGCTTTAAAGTGAGTACACTCTTATATGTTCTCATCTCAGCAGCCACTTGCAAAATATGAAGCAAAGGTACCTGTTCAGCCCTTAAAACTGTCTTTTATGAGTCAAAAGAAAATTTATTTCTCAGAGTTAAAAAGCTTTGTCTTCAAAGACAAGATATTTGTAAGCTCTTTTTCCATAAATACCCTGGCTTCCATAGAAGTTAATATTTCAGAGACAGAATGCAATTAGTCATCAACAGCATGTTTTCAGTTGTCTTTAAAACTGGTCCTTTTAAAAAAACCACTACCCCACCACAAGGGTAGAGACCATTCTGGATTGCTCAGTGCTTTTCCCTGTAGTTGGATACATACCCTACCCAGTTAAATCCATGTCACCATGAGACACTGGAGAGACTGTCCTACTCTTTCTTCAAACAAAAATAATTCCTGAAGGTATCCCAAGTTCGTATAAACATACTTTTACTGCTCAGCTGTTTGGAATCAGCCCACTGGCTTCATTATGAAAATACAGATTTATCCTTTGAAAGGCTACTTGACAAAAGACATTCAGAAAAACCCCACAAAATCTTGCTTCAAAAGCTGTAAGACAATAGACATTTATCAGCAGG
>NW_008237239.1:19513752-19527123 GCF_000691975.1 Corvus brachyrhynchos | reverse complement strand
GGAATCCTTGTCTATTTATTAATACAATGAACTTAACAGAGTTTTTTACACATTTGGAGCTGCTATGCAAGCATTTAAGCATTTTGAACAGTTTAAACTCAGAAACACCAGGTAATGTTTTCATGATTAAGAGCTCTCTGTTAGTTTGACTGCAATATTATGTTTGTAGAATATCTACATTTCCTTGTCAAGAAGTTAATAAGTAAAGCCCATATTATAAGTAATAAACATAGTTTTGATCTTAGTTGAATCAGCAGAATGGTTTAAAAAAAAAAAGCCAATGAAGGACATTCTCCCCTCAAAACCATGTCTTATACCTGAAGTTCTGTTCTTTTCTATATTTGCAAATAACCCATCAAATACCAGAATCAATCTAAGAGCTCTGTATTAATGAACAGAGCAGACAGTATGAGAACTGCCTAGATATAAGCTGACAGCACAGCAACACAATATCATATATTTTGAACAGTTATTACAAAGTTAGCAGCAAAACTACAGTTTATACTTGCAAAACTTTTGAGCACATGGTGTTTTAAGACCCTATTTTTAAGGTGCTTCATCCCTATCTATGAAAATACAAAGCAATTACACTGTTTTACATATTAAAAAGGTGGGTATGAATAGAGATGCACAGAATCTGCCTACAGACATGACCCTTATAGAGGAAAAAGATGCACAAATGGCAAGGCACAAACAAGCTTCAAGTAAGGAAGGTGCATTCATTGACACAGAGCTAGAAATCCTTTGGGAACAAAGACAGGGGTGAAGCAAAACCACATCCAGCAAGGGGAAATACAGACACAAATCATCATCCTGGTCATTGCCAGACACCAAAATGCTGTGTTATATGATGGTGACAAATAATTAAGAGTAGTGGCTTTAAATTTGAATGGCTGACTTCATGTCACTTCCATGACAAACCAGCTGCACAAGCAAGAGCATTTGGAAGTGGGACTCCACTCCACACCAGCAATAAGCAGACAATGTCTATCAGGAATTTGTATCCTTTTATTTCCAAAGGATGTTCTACTGGCACCCTGCTAATGAATTGTGGAGAGCAAGATAAATATGCAGAGCACAGTATTCTCTGCTCCCTTTCTGATCAGGCTCAGTAAAGACTTGCTCTCTAAGAGAGACTTAGAAGCGTGGATGTGGAAGCAGCAGAGCAGTGCAAAGCTGGAGGTTGCAAATGACCATACTATGTTGTCTGCTCCAATTACTATGAAGATATTGTACATTTACTTCCATTCAATTACTTGTTATTCATTCAAGTGTTTCCCTCTGTAATACTGGGATTTAAATGGAATGCTTTTACCAGCACAAATGAAGGTAAGAGATTTTGGTTGATTAACATAGCTCAGCCATCACTTTCAAGAGACAAATCATAAGGCAAGATTCCTCAAAAAAAAAACCCCAAGTACTTTAGAGCCTGTATATCCCTAGCACAAGGTAAAAAAACCCAAAGCCTGACAGGGCACTTAGTGACTGGTGGAAAATTAATTTGGGTCACTCTACAGTACGGTTGCCATGGCAACTGCATGCCAAATGTAGTAGGCATGTTCTTCATCAATGTTAATATAACATCAGCTATTCTTCACGAATTTCTAATCAATGTAAAACAAAGCACATTTCACAACTAGATATATATGAAAATAAAACTTGCATCACCATACAGCTCCTCTCTGTCAAGGAAGAAATGTCATCACCTCTTTCTTGTGCATACAGTAATCTGTCACATCATCTTAATTTCCTGAGAAAATTTCCACACCTAAATGCACATTAGGTAAAATAAGCACATCTGACTAGAAGTAGTGGGGGAAGGGTCAACCTGAAGGAAGGTTTTTCCCTGCATGCATGAATTAATACCTGTGTTTTTTTACAGTAGAGCTCTGGGCTAAAAATCTAAATTCAGTAACACCAGTTTAAACCAAAACAAGACTGCTGGCTTTACACAAGTAAGACACAACTTTATGTGACCTCTTGTTTGAGCATTTTACAATCTGTCCTCAAAAAGACACACTTTTGACCAGATGTGGTAGGAAGGTAATGCCTGGAGCAAAGAGCAGTTTTTACACATACACACCAAACCTCTTAGCTTCCTTTCTTATTCTGATCATTATTTATTTTTAAGGTGAACTTTCTCTGCTTCAGAGCCTGATTTAACTCTTTAAACTTAAATGTGGTTGAGCATTTTAAGACTAGACCTTTCTGTCAGCTACAATTACATCACAGAACCAAAAATGCTTGAGCTATAAAAAAAAATAGAAATTGTAGTTTTTCTCCTAGACAATATCAGACCAATTTAGTTTTAGATCTTACTCCAAAGATAGTACTCAGTTATATAAATATATACAAATAAAGAAATCCTTGATGCTACACAAATCACCACTCCAAAACCAGAGGATTTCCTGCTCCCCACGAAAAAAGAAATCCATTTCCTCATTCCCACTAACTATATCATACAAGTATTCAGACCAACATAAGACCATTTCACTGGCATTTTGCTTTTCACAGGATGGCTACACACCACAGCAGGCTGGTTAAAACAGATTTTTGCAAAAGATTTCCATCTTTGAAGCCTGTTAGAACATAAACTGAGATACCAGAACACCGTAATGGTGGGTTAGCGTGAAAGATTGCAGTGTTGACAGGACTTGTTCAGCATTTATGCTACTTCAAAATATCACTGCACTGAAGGCAACTGTGTCACTTGATGTTTTGTGCAGCCTGAATGTGATCTTGGGGTCTGGTATCTTCCTTCAAGACATGTTTGTAGACCATGCAGTTGATTGAACCAAAAAGAGATGATCTTTAAAACAGATCTCCACCTCATCTTGACTGCCTCAAACAAAAACCCTGGTTTTGAACTGGACAGTCACCACATGGCTGAAGTTGATGTTGATACATAAAGCTGAAAACCTATATTCAAAGCTTTGTATTTGACAGAGTTGCCCCAATCTACAAATCTGAAATAGGACAAAACTCTATTAGTCTTTGGTGTTAGACCAGGCATCAATATACCCCATATTACAAAACAGGTTCAAGGGTTTTAATCTGGACTAAAAAGTAAGAGTCCCAGTAGCCATTCCAAGCACGTTATTAAGACAGAGCTAAATAAAGTGTTCAGTTTTTCATTTGTTTTACAGGAGCTGGAACATCAATACCTCAAAAGATGTTAATTTCCCAAGTAAAACAATTGAAGAGTCATTGAACATTAGAGTTCCTTCTAATTCTTGAGAGCCAGAAAGCAACTACAAGATTTTTTTTTAATTTCCCCCTTTTTAAACATAGATAACAATACAGCTTTTTCAACTTTTCATCTTTTTCAAGCCCATTAGTTCTGTAATAAACAGAATATCATCAACAGGCTTACAGAACTTGTCCCAGTATTAAAACAGTGCATTTCAGTGCTTGACTTTCAAAAGATAGTGGGCAGAATTGAGCTCGGTTTGTTGTATTTTATTCCTTATTAAACACTAAGAGGTGAGAAGAGAAGATTTTGCAGATGTATTACAGATCTGCCATCATCTAACAATAGGTAAACACCATAGAGGATTATAAATTTAAAAAAAAAAGGAGTTGGATATTAAATATCAAACATCTATTAGCTGTCCACAATATATTTGCATCTAAAATTGGTTAAATTTTTGTGTATTTTCTCCCTTAAAAATTCTCATTGCATCAGTACCCACTTGATAAAGAAAGAACAGACTGCATAGCACACACCACTCAGAGCTGGAGAGAGTCAGGATGTTATTCTAAATCCCAATTTCAAACTTAGATTGCCACTCTCTTAAGAAGCACCCTAGTGAAACAAAAGCAGTTTTATGAAAAAAATACCCACTTGAAGACAAAAACCTAAGGCACAAAACTAAAGAGGAAAAACAAATTATATAAGCAATTTCTAGTGAAACAGATGCCAAGTGGTCATGGCTGATATATTGCACTTAGGTTTTGAATTATTTGGATGACAGTTTGGATGAAAAAGGTGGTATTTTCTACAATAGGATTATTGCCCAAGTAGATGCTTTCAAGGCTGTTTAATTATTTCATAACCACAATAGTCTGGCTTTTTAGGTTAAGCAAATAATGTTTTGAGCTCAGAGAAGTTAAAAACAAACAGTTTCAATTCAATAAATTCTTTATCAGAATGAGAATTTTCTAAATGCACAAAAAGATGATATTCCTTAAACCTATCATTATTGACCCTTGCAAGAAAAACCACCAGAAGAGATTAAAGCTTTGGTTCTGGATTCTCTACCAATTCCTTATCCATTCCTAGTTTTATGCTAGGAGATACATATCCAAGTATTTTAACTTGTGTTTGCCACACATGGAATTAAAAACAAACAGCTAACAAATCCAGATTCATGGTTTAGCTGGCAAGAATAATGATCTGAAAAACAAAAAGGCCCTTTTCTTTCCACAGAACAGTTTTTAGCATTCAGATTTAAAATTCAATTTAGCTAACCCAGATGACTGGAAATCATTCACAGGCAGTATTGCTGTCCTATCCCCTAAATAACCAAAATTCTGTGCCCTTCATTGGAGGTGCTTCCCAAATCCTCTTTGTTGAAGCTGTTATGTTTCCACACTGAAGCACTGAGGAGCTGAAATTTAATTCAAGCCCTCCATGGCAACAGTATAATTTGAGACTGTGTCTGTCATATTTTATATGAACCTCCTTACAATTAAGCAATTTATATAAGAGACCCAGGAAGGATGTTGCACTCTAAGTTAACAGGCACCTTCAGACAAGGAAGGGAAAAAAAATAAAACAAACCACGTCTTCAAATCCTGTCAAGTTTTAGTCTTGGCACTAGTGAACACTTCAGCATCTGAGGTGAGTCAGACTAGGACCAGAAGCACAACATAAGGCAGAGAGGGAACATGAGCATTAGAAATTCAAGCTCACAGAGACGTCTGCCATATGCAGGGTTTGAGGCAGTTGAGCAGAACTTGATGGTCTAAATTCGAGTTGCAGGCGAAGATATTAAAACCCCCTAACAAATATCGCAGAGGTTTCAAACAGAACTGGGGAGTTTGTCTGTACTGCAGAGACTCAGAGTTTGAATGGCAGTATATCAGTGGGCTGGTGTGAAAATAAGCATATTACACCTTAGATAGTGCTCACTAATTTGGTCAGAGGGGATATTTAGGACAAAAAATAACTGCAACGACCAAGAGGTTTCAGCTGGAAGCAACATGTATTTTTGAGCAAATCCCTTTTAGTGTAAAACTGTAGAAGGAAGAAATAAAATCCAAACCTGACATCTGGCCAAAGTGTTAACCATTACATTCAATATCTCAGGACAAGTCTAGCATATGCAATGTATCTGAGCAGCAAGTTACAGAGTCCTACCCATAAAAGTGAATAAATCAAACTGCAAAGTTCTGCCACAAATCTAGTGCAAGACTTGTAGCTTAACTGGCTTCGATTTTGCTTAAACAGTAGAAAAAGTGACATGCAAACCCTAAGAAACAGTAAGATGTTAGATGTTCCATCCAATATGCTTAATACAGTGCTTTAAGCACTACCTGAAATAAGAAAAACTTTACTGTACTCAGCACAGTTCATTATATTTTTCATATTTTGGGACACAGGAGATGGTTAATAATTTAAGCGCACAGAACAATTAAGTGCTTAAACTGGGAACTGAGTGTCTGATAGTGATTTACCAAAATATGAATATCGATATCCAACTGAGACGGACCAAAACTCTCTAACAGTTTAGAGTTAGAAAGTTTTTATGTTTTATTTGGCACCAGGCTCTGTGTGGGATAGCTCCCTAAGATGCAGGGCCCCGATCCAAGCAAACACAAAGCTTTTTATTTACAAAAATTATGACTATCCAAAATACAAATGCATATTGATGACATTAACACCTCCCATTCTCCACTTCGTATGGAAATGAGCTTAAATGTCATTAAGCATGTGCAGTGTGTGTCCTGAATTGAGTTACTGGTCTTGAATTGGGTCACTGGTCCTAAAAAAGGATGAAGTAACTCATCTTCCTCCTTTTGACCTTTTTGCCTTTCTGAGCTTTAACAATCCTAATTACTTTAGTGACCTCTAAGTTTCCTCTTGTGTGACTTTTGAAGGCATTCCCACCAACGGAGGAAATTGGTGATTGTCCTTGCTCCCTACACCAACTTATCAATGTTTCTACTCTTCATTCTAAGCACAGCTAAAGAAACATATAAATGATAGATCATTAATTATTTGGTAATCAGTTACTAACATCTTAAAACCCATTACAGGTCCAGCTCTCCTAACTATTTTAATTAACTCTCACTGGGCCCAAGAGCTTTCCTATTCCACCTAATCTCAACACAGCTAGCCTATAACCAAAATCTTCATGTTTCTTCTAAATCTGTGTTTCAATAGGGCCTTATTTACCTGATGCCAGGACAAATGTCAGTACCTCATCCTATCCCTTTCTTTCCAACTGGAACTTCCATAGCCAATACCACCTGTGCTATCACTAGCTGAAAACAACATTTGGTGCTCCTTGCCATCAGCAGTCCCCAAAAACTCAAGATCCTGCACTGTATTACTTACTTATTGAGACAACTAGCTTGAAAACTGAAAGAAGAATGAATACGTTCATTGTATTTACATAATTAGTGACCTTATTAACTCGGCCCTTCAGACATTAAATCCTTATCTTTACTCTTCTTCTTCCCAAATTCACTGCATAAACTACTTAGCGTAATTATAGCTTAGCACAGTTGTAAAATACCAACTCCACTGCAGTTCAAGGCCTGCTCGCACACAGATTATGGGTTTCCATTCCAGAGCAAAAAAAGTGATGATAAAAACCTAGCCTGGAATGACACTTGCTGAGAGAGACACCTGGCTTTGAATCAGAGTTCAGATAAACAGCCATTCATTTTCACAAGTGCCACATGAATTGGAGAAGCACATTTCCTCCCCCATGGTTTTAGTTATAATACTACTCTACTAATGATATATATAAATACATGCCACAGATACTAAATTCTATATGGAAGCAAACAAGGATGCTATTATGTACAAAAGCCATCAATAATAATAAATAAAATATTTTAGAAAAGACTGCCCACCTCCTATTAAACAATCAACACTGGTTAACGGCATATTAATAATTTATATCTATTCAAGAGATACAGCAAAAAGAATGTTATAGGTACTTTGTTATCAGTAAACCCAACAAGGACCTGCCTCAGTTTCACATGGGTATAATCTCTTGAATTTTACACCTGCGAGCAACTGAAATAAAGGGAGTATATTTGGTCAACATCTGACAAGTGATTAAATATATGTAAGCAGGAAGTATTTAAAAATCACTGGCTCACAATACCAGTCAATACTAAAAGAGTTGGACACAATTTAGAGGGTCCTGAAAAGACATATGGGCCAAAAAGCTTCAAATCAAATATATGTAACTTTAAAGTTGGTTTGTTTATCAAGGACTTACAACAAAAAGAAATGTATAACAAACAATTTTTGCAGTTCTGTCCTTCATATTAAAGCACATTATTATCAAAGATCATTAAAACAATTAAGATTAAAATTGGACTGATTTTTGCATTATTTACACAACAATGTAAGACACATCAGCTTCACAGACTATTTGCCTTAAAAGCTCACTAATAAGCAGGAAACGAAAGGTTTTATTTTAAATGTCATATTACTGAAATTACTACAGGTAAAATTTCACAGCAGACAATATCATGACCATTTCTTCAGTCTCTCATGATAACAAACCAGGCCATTTCAAGTAGTTAAGACTACACACATTTGTAACAGCTGAAATTTAGCACACCTACCTGCACAACTGCTGTGTGTAGTAGTCCAGTTAGAACAGTTAAAGAAAGCATTCATAGACTTCAAAAGCAGGAACAAAAGTGCTTAACTTTAGAAAGAGCAATGGCAATGCCAGAAAATACTCTGAAACTAATCCCCACACCTGAATCCTATTTTCCTAATAAAACATACGTCTGTTCACATTAGAAGGTTTACTGGGTAATACCTGTGACACCAAAACCCATCATGCAGTGAAGAAATAGCAGGTCCATCTACCTTAAAGTTTGTATTTCAGATCAGGGGGATGCTTCTCAGTTACCTCTCCCAGTAATCCCTGTACTACTGGTCCCCAGGAACCACAAAACACATTCCTCTGAATTAAACTGAAAACTCTGTTCCAAGATTGCCTCTAACACTTCACAGGAGCAAATGGGCATTCAGTCCACTGGGTCACTCTGAAGTTTGACAAAGATTTTAAGCAGTTGGAGCACTAAACCTGTATGCTTCACAACCAAGGTCATCAGGTCTGACTGCTCTGCTCTCCACTTTTTCATCCACACTGCCTGGGAAAGGTGGCATGGCCCAATTAATGAGGGGTCTGGACTCAACCAGCTTCTGCAGAGTGGTAGGACCCTATTTATGCCTGCATATATTGCAAATCTTCATTAGGGAAATGGCCACAATCATGCATTTCATCCTTACCAGTGAAAATTGTTTTATTTCTGCTTCACTCACTAAGAACAAAAAGCTAGATTGGTATTATTTGCTCAGTGGATTACAATATAATCAGGTGATATGATTGTTATGTTTGGTGCTGTAAATCCTAAACATACAAATTACCAGAACTTTCAGATGATCTTTATGTTTACAATATGCTAAGAATAAAGCAACTTTATAGTAATAGCACCAAATTGAATAGTATCAAAATCAGCATATATAGCACTTAAGCTACAAAAATGCACAAACATTAAGAGGAAAAAGAGAAAACTATTTGAAAGAAAATTTGAAATAGTACTTCAGCAATCACTGATTTTTCATATTTAAATACATTACTTTTTCTGGAAATAACTTTGTGCTAATATCTAACAAGCTCCTGTTTAATCTGCAAGATAAATGTGCTAGTTTAATACATTCAAAAAGCATAATAAGTATTGGAAAGTGCACTGTAAATGCATATTTATAAACACACAGCAGGCAGTTTATGCCACTGCAAACTGCACTTATCTGCTGACTCAAACGTTTTGCTTGCTCAGTAGAACGTAACTGTGTTGCACAGGTTGCACTAACAGTGTAACATTACACCTTGAGCTAAGAAAGCCTTTTCCAATCCAAGAACCCACAAATGTCATTTGCACTTGGTGCTGAGAACAGAGCAGATCAGTCACATGTGACTAAGTTTGAATAAGATAGGAGATAAAAAACACAAAAAACAACAAAACACCTGCTTCTACCATACTAACAGAATTTGATTCCTCAGGTGTTGAAAAAACCTTACAATCTGTACACAAGTGAAAACCTCTTATCCAGAAATCCAGCTGCTGACAAAACGGGATTAAGAGCTGCTCTACTTCAGCACATCACCAATGTGCAAGAATGTGCCACTGAAGAACAGCCTGATTTGCCTGACCACATAGTCATGTTTTTAAATTTCTGTATTTGCTCCCTTAGAAATCTGTGCTTGATTTTATTCACAAAACAAGTCTATTAAATATAAACCAACAGCGAACACACTCCATTTATGAATCTGGATCCTAATTTTATGTTCTCTAGACAAAAAAAGTACCATATCCCATTCATTTTTCTGCTTAAACTAGGAGACAGAGCTGTTTTTGCAGCCCTTATCTGTTAAAATAACTTCCAAACCACTGACCTAGGATGTGATTTTCTTCCACATGCTGACTCAAACTTTCATATAAAATACAGGACTGAAATTAAAATCCTCTTATTCACAGGCTATTAAAATTTAACACAAAATATTTACAGTCTATTATAAATTCTGGAACCACTAGGACGACAGAAATCTCACTAAGTTTAAGAATTTTTGCTAGGGACTTCTGATATAATTCAGTAGAGAAACAGTGATTCAACAACTTATGTTTTTAAGTGTCCCCTTCAAGTCTAGTCCATAAAATGTTCCAGAGCCTCCACATCCTTCAGTTTTCACACAATACCTCTTGGTTTCAAATATCTTCAGGGCTTCCCCCCAGTTTTGCATTCCTTTCCTTTCTTCTTGACATAATATCCTGAAAAGTATTATCAGCAGATGCCCCCAAATTCCACTAAAACAAGGCTTATTAATAGGCATCTACTACTGGTCTGATATTGATACGCTAGACAACAGGGAAGGTTCCCAAAATAACCTAAGAAACTGTATCCATGTCAGCTAGGTGGTGCAAATGGGATGAGCTCTCATTTGTTTATCCATGTGCTATATCCCTCCTCCCCTGCCCAGCTCCAGTGTTTAAATTCTAAGTGCTTTCAAGGTATAGACAACAAAATGCTCCAGTTTCACGCTGCTACCAGAGCAAAACAAGTTTCTTCTTTGTAGTCAATGTCACCATAACATGCTTTCTATCCCATCACAGCAAAAGAATACCATTGCACAAGTTCTGTTTCTCATATATACTTCCAGCCGTCCATGTAAGAGATGAGGAGGGTAACCAGGACAACCAAAACCACAAAAAACCTTTTTTAAGAGGAAGAACTTAATAGATTAGGACTGCTCAGTTGAAACAGTGCTGACCATAACAGGACATGACACAAGGCCATAAAGGCACATTCAAAATGGGAAGGTGTTTAAGCAACCTCACCCTATTCAAAATCTTTCCCCAATACAAATCCACAGGGCCCTTGAATGAAGTAGAAGCAAGAAAAAGCAAGAGATAATGCTTCACACAGTCCACAGTTAAGGTGTGAGTGCTGCTTATTTCAAAGATGGATTAGAGAATTATATGGAATAGAGGCTCAGCCATCAAAACCAGATGTCACTCAGGAAGCTACAAGCCACAAACACTTGAAGTACCCTGTAGCAGTCTTACTACATGCTTACCTGTACTAATGTTCCTTCTGGAATTGTCCAGGAATAAGTGCCAGGCGGAAGAGACTCACAGACCATCTGGACACTGATTCTTATATCAGTTATTCCACTTTAATTAACCCAAAGCCACACCCAGCACCATTTATTAAACACCTGATACCCTCCTTAAAAACCACTGGTGTCCTCACACCTGGTAAAGATAATGTACCTCCAAGTTCAATCACTATAGAAGAAAGTACTTTGCATATCCCCAGCTGAAATGTATCTACTACTGAACTGGTTACAGCTGGTATGAAGCTGCCTCTCAGGCACTGGGAATGAACCATAGGAAAATGAGTGAATACAGAATAATTTCCTTGGTGTTTTATCTTAGTCATCCCTTAAGTTTCATCATCAGGTAGTACTGAAAGTTCCCACACATTGTGCTATACCTTGAGGTGAGGAATGGGAAGTGCAAACACATTTGCTCCAAGGCTTTGTTGACAGTACTATAATATACAGCCAACTATTTTATGACTATTGTGGGAGCAAGAGGAGCCAGGTAGAGAAACTGCCAAATGAAACAAGTAACTATGGAAGATTTGCTCAAATCTTTTCCCTTACAACCCACAACAACAGTGTTTAACTTCTGAGATCTGAAGGCAATTTTAAGATTTGGTTTTTCATTTGTCTGTTTTGGTTTGGTTTTGTTTTTTTTTTTTTTCCCTGTGTCTCTGTGTGTCTGGTGTGGGTTTTTTTGTTTTCTTTTTTTTTTTTTTTTAAATAATATAGATCTCCAAAAGAGTTTCCACTACTAAAAGTTCAAAGCTTCCAATAGACACACTTTAGGTTGCCTCAAAAAAGAAAATGCAGATAGTTCAAATGTAATTCACAAGCTAATAACAAAATAACAAATTCTCTAGGAGGAGGGAGAAGTAACGTTTAAGTTCTCAGATTTTAATGCCAGAATATTTTAACCTTTTTATAGACTAAGTTGCAATGGCCTTGAGTAAAGCAGCATTTTGGTATTTTTAAAACCAAATCCAGATTAGTTTACATGCTGAATGAGGCCTTTATGAATTCAAACCTGTGCAGGATTCCCCAAAAGTAACACCATATGAAGACCCAGTCCTGCCACACTTCATGCCCTGGCAAACTTTTTACTGCAGATGAAACAGACACCAAGTTTTGTTCTTCAGGAGAATAGAAATTTGAACACATTGAATCAGAGCTTTATTATCAGAGATGATTTTGGTTTTGTAGAACTGGCATAAAGAACAAAAACTTAAGTTTCCATTTCTGTCAAAACACATTAATATTAAGACAGAGCTCCAAAAGACTTGGAAAATTGATGCTTTATAAAGGCAGCTATCATGTTTCACACAAGGGTAGATTAAAAGAAGAACAGTAGGACTCTGTCAAACAAATTTATTTCCACAGTGCTTTGTTCAAAGCCACTCAATAGAAATCAAAGACCAGATTTCACTCTCCCATTCACATTCCACAGAGGCAGGTATATCCAAACCCAGAAATCATCACCTCTCTTTAAAGCCATCTTTGGCTACTTAAAATTGCTTACCTTGATTAAATTGAATCAAACTCAGCAGCCACAGCAAGCAAAGTTAATGCCAAGCCAAAGAGTTAATTGCATACAGTATTTTCTTTAAATTGTCATTTCAGGGTTTGCATTTGCACTCACATCTAAGGCAAAGCCACATCAGTGCCTCATGGAGGCTACTTTGCATTCTCTGCGTACTGAAACCCCCTCACACTTGAGGGAGCCATGTCAAGGAAGAGCAGCAGCCTACACCAACTTTGCTTTCCATGTGTTTTGTATGCTGCTCCCTGACACTGCCAGGCTCAAAACCAGAATTAGCTAATGGACACGTAACAAATTAATTCAATATTCTTCTTTTCAAGATTGCTTTTGGACAAGCAGGCAATTACAAGGAACTGGAATTCAGAATGGTTTGATATTGCTTCTGTGTTAACAGTTCAGAGATTTGATGAGGCATCCATTAAGGCCACGCTATTTATCAGATTAATAAATGACTGCATCCCAGGCTAGTGAACCAAAGAGAAATCAAAAGTAACATGCACATTTGTGGGGGTTGCAATCACATTTGTTAAGAAAACAGGTACACAAGGTAAAAAAAGGGATAAATTCTGTCAAGACCAGGTATGGATGCAGTTTGTAATAAGAGGCATTTCTGTCTCACTTAAAAAGAAAACATAAAACGAAAATACCACTTAAAAGATAACATCCATACAGTAACACATCCTGCTTCACTGTAATAGTGACAAACAGTAGAACCCTGAAAACAGTTTAAGACCTGAATTCAGAAAGCACTATTTAAAAGACAGATATTCTGACAAAAATCAGAATAATACTCTATGTTAATGTGCTAAGACATTGTCCATAATAGGACATTAAAATATTCCTGTCTCAAAACTAAAAACCAATATTAATTTCAACTACAGGAAATAATAAAAAGAGCTATAACATTTGTAAATAATTTTAATATTTAAATTAGATGTGAGAAATTTATTGTGAAGTTCATTGTAG
>NW_008237239.1:19479699-19513708 GCF_000691975.1 Corvus brachyrhynchos | reverse complement strand
GTAGGGAAAATTAACTTTTATACCTGAGGTTTTGATGTTCTATGTTGAAAAAAGACTTCAACAAGGTAGTTTGGGTTAGTTGGGTTCTTAGTCATTTCCAACAGAGAGAAATTCAGCAGATGACTGGAAAGCTGTCATTTTGATGCCATTTCCCTCTATAACTAGAGCAAGACATAAGGCTAATAGAGCCAGCAGACCAGACAGGACAAGATTTCCCTATTTTACTACAGTATGAAGGGTACAGTACCATCTCTACCTAATCACAAAGTAGTGCAATAATTAAAATTTTTATCACTGAAACTACCTCCTTTGTCTCCCTTAATTCAACCCCATGATGTATGTAAATAATATTGTCTTCTTTCATACATAAGAAAATAAGGCCTGGGGGAAAAGATTCCTCTAAATCCGTGTAGCAAAGAAAGTAGAAAACATGTAGCAAAGAAGTGCAGCACAAATATTTTGAAGAAGCTGGAGTCCAGATCTGGATTGTCCAAACATAGCTTTATATATTATTGCAGATAAGCACCCCAGAATACTAATACTGACAGTGTTCTGACACTGTAAGCATAAGATAAACACACAGCCACACACCCTCCCCATCACAACAACTTTTGCATACGGAAAACAAATTAAAGTATGAAAATATTTTCTTGAAAGGCAAGGCTTTATAATCGTGGCTGCCATGCAGAGTGCAGAGTGTAACATCTTGCAGAATGGAAGGGTATTTGTTGCACAGCAATTTCAGCTCTTGCCAGCTCGATTATCACCATACCGTGCTGGCAAGTGCAGCTTTTTCTGTATGAGAACATCTCAGAGCAGATCTCATTGTTGCTAGGGAGCTGCATAGCTCGAGGGCCCTGAAGGAAGCACAAATGCTGCAAATTGGTGGTACCCAATCAACAGTCAATCTGTTTAAGGTCCATTACTTCTCATTACCTTTTAACCATTATTTACTTTCTATTAGTTCAGACAGGATGATTGTAAAAAGGATGGCTGAAAAGGGCCAACTCAATAGACACTTTTCCAAGCCAATCCTAATTATTTTTGGTATAATTACACAGTCCATCAAAAGATAAATACAATCTCCAGTCCAAACTGGCATTATGTCTAACTTTGCACTGGCTACTTGTGAACACATTTGGAATGTGATGATGGGAAGGAAGGACATGCACTCCTTCATACACAGCTCTCAGTATTATTTCACTGTTCGGGACATGCAAACTATAAAGCCACGGACTGCAAAACTGAGTCTTTTAAAGGATATTCCTAATGAAAATTCAGGACAGGATTTTTAGTGCAACATTTTGATAATGGTTTAAATTATTGAGAGGAGGACTTCTCCACTTCTATACTGGCTGAAAGAGATTAGCAGAGTGTTTCTTGAAGGTTGAAGACTTCGTGATTCTGATTTTCAGTGCTAAGCTCTGCCATATCAAACAGAAGTCTATAAGGTTACAAATGGTTGCCTGAACTTCATGCCCAAATTCACAACTCCCAGCTGTCTTTGCAGCCTGTGTAGTTCATTCATACAGTTATTTTGGTTTGGTTGGAATGACTGTACCATTGTAGCAACCTACCACGTGTGGTGATATGACCACTCTGGCATTGCAAGGTGGATTTCAGAGTTAGCCAAGTTTATCCTTTCACAAAGAGTGAAGAGTGGGACTGGGGAAGGAAGGGGGACCAATTATGTTCCTGTTATATACACTTGAGAAGACTGGCTGGAAGATACAATTCCAAACAGTCACATTCAACCTACCTCACTGTGGTAAATATCAGCCATCATTAACCAGCGAAGTTTCAGGGAAGAAAGAGACTCCTTCCCAAAACCACATCTTAGTCTTTGCATGGAAGGAGAAAAAAAAAACCAACCCAGGGTTAAAGCACAGACTGCTCATGTGTCTTATTTACAGGCAACTTTCGTGCCTTTTCTTCATTTGTTTGTACGGTAGAACCTTCTTAAATGGGTGCCCAGCTTTGGTACATCACATTGTTAGTTCTGTATTCTGCAAAATCCCCCCATTCCATTATGAATTTCTCAAACCTGTAATACCTTTCAATTTGAAGTTTAGTCTCAACTTATATTTTCTATGAGAAGTTTTAGACACTTGGAATTCATACCCAATATACGAGCTGCATTTTGTGTCTGTCTGATTCAAAGGTAGTTTATGTAATACTTAGCTATTAATGCCTCATTATCTGCTTTTGTTCTTGCCTTCTTATAATATATATTCCATTGCTGAAATATTATGAATATTTTAGTATCTAATTGTAGGTGCATTTTCATTTACTGATATCACTTTCTGGAGGTGTTACTGGAATTGTGCTCTTCATCCCATGCCATTCTCGGCACAAGTAACTTTGCACAGAACCTCTTTGCAGTGCATTAAAATCTTTAACAATGATGAAGTCATTTTCAGACACATGACTTCAAAGTATTTCTTTTTAACCTTTGTCCCTCTCTTCACAAATCATCTCCTGCAAAATTCCCACTTAAAAATCTTCACCTGTTTTTCACCAATGCAATAATGCATTAAAAAATGCAATCTACTTCCCTTTTAGTAAACCTGGTTAGTGCCCCAAGGAATTTGAATTTTTACTGCAAAGCACATGCACACACATACCCATAAACACAGAAGATAACTCCAGATCAATAAAGTGTTTCCCTATGTGTTTATACACCTTGTAAGATTCGAGCAGCAAATGACAAACACAAATTCAGAATGCCATTAACCCATTTGCTGCTCCAATAGTGTGACCTTATTAAAAGTTTGCTCTTGTTTGAATTCACAGCTGCTGATTTACAATATAAGTGACATAGAAGAGCCAAGAGAGTGTGAATTGACCCAAATACAGTGGAACTACACAGATTTTGCATAGTATTCAATAAAATAACAAATTATTTTCAACATGAAAAATATTTTAAATGTAAGCAGATTTAGGAATTGCTCTGTAGAAAGCCATCTCCTTTATTTATGACAAAGAGTCTGCAGATTCCAGCTCTTTCACTCCCTCTGTCAATGCAACACGAGTTATCTGCTGTCACTGTGAGTGCTCACCAATTAATCTTCAGCTGCAGCCCTCTTCTAGAACATGTCACTGCTCTGATTTTGTTTCCCTCAGATGGCTTTCCTGTTATTATGCTCTCACATTCAGATTTGTATCTTAATTACATGTTAATATTTCTCTACAAGGAAGGGGGTGAATCAGTCTCATGAATTAATAGTGAACAGAGTGATAATCCAGGAAGGATAATGCATTGATAGAAGTGCTCTCATGGGATGTATTCTACAAGATTGAAAACAACAGCTCATAAAGAAGTGCACTGATTAGAAGTGATTGAAGGGGCATGAAAGTTGGGTATGGGCAGAACAGACCAAAGAAGGTAAAGTTTGCTTAAACTGAAAGAAGCAGCCTAATAATTTATATTCTTAATTTATTTATATTAATTTATATAAAATTTTGAAAAAAAGTGATGTCATTAAAACTGACTTAAATGATTTAACAATAATTACAGATGCATCTTCTTCCAGAATCCTGTTCATTTACCTTGGCATATACTAGAGGTGATGCAAGGATCACTTCCATTGCAATTACCTAAGAAGGCTCTTCCAAATTTTACTGTATGCTACTAAACTTCCTTTCTGCTGTCCAGCCAGCAGGAACTATATTCAGGGCTAAAATCAACTGCCAAGTGGTCAGAAAAAAAAAGGCAGGGAGAACAAAAAGTGAAACAGAATAAGCATGACACAGGCCAAAATCCATATACTCATGGTAGAATTTTCCTCTAATTGGAAATATGTAGATAAACTTCCATTTCTAATAGACTTGGAAAAACTAGACAAATTGGAAAAGAAACTTTGCCTAAATACTGTTCTATTTTTGTAGATTTTTTTTTAATGTTGAGAAAACCATGAACGTTTTTATTTCAATTTTTTTTTTTCAGATTAAAACTCCTCAGCATTGTTTTGCCTTGTGTTTCCATAAAAGGCCAAGATTGTCCTAGAAGCTTCAGTAAATTAAGGAGGAACTGGCAGATGGTTTGTGAATACAAGCAGTTTTGAAAAACAAGCTTCATTGAAAATTTACTTTCAGGCAACTGCTCCCAACTCCAATTAATCTTCTGTGACAAATAAGGAGATAATGCTTTCATGCTTTTTATTCCACATATGGCTAATAAAAGAGACAGAAAAAAAAATAATTAGAACCAAGCACTCTAAATAAAAAGTGTATCTCTTAGGTAAAAAACACCATAATGTAGTTGTAAAGAAATCTGAAAACATCCCATAATCATGAGGGGGAAAATAAAATATCAGATGGGAACAAAATGTGTGATGGAAGACAGTGAATACTGTCATTAGGGCTGTAAGTCTATTATCATACGTGCTTAGAATGATCTCGGAATAACTACAGATGAGGCAACAATAGGAATTTCAGCTTGTGCTGGGATCCAGATTTGGTTTAGATACCTGATATTTCAACACTGTTTCATCACAAATTGTTAGATGAGAGTACACTTAGTTTTGTTTCTTATGATCATTCCATTCAGAATTAAAGAGAATTTTTCTGACTTTAATCTCCTCCTCCATTTAAATAGTAATCATTTTCCATATCTAAACCATCTAAAAGAATCCAAAGCACAGACGCTGTGATTTTCATAGAGAGATTTTCAGATTTTAGCTAGAAATACAGCAATCAAAGCTAGAATTTTCTTTTCTGGTACTGGTATCATGTTTCTAGTTACTTATTCCAGATACAGAAATATTTTTTCTCAATAATGAGCTTCCTATTGATATACTTTCTTCTCAGTATTTGCATTTTTTAAAACAATAATGAATTAGAGCAACAAAGGCAAAAAAGATTACTTTTATCTGTTAATTGTACTTGTTGTAGCTTGAGTTTATGCAGGGCATCAAAAGACCATCTGAAAACTTTTAGTTCAAATCTCTCCCAGTTTCAGCTTACTCTGCCCATTTCCATTATTTAAAATGTACATCATTAAACCTCTAGCATGTAAAAGAAGCATACCATTTTTAAGATGTTTAAAATGAGATATCATTTATGGTGTCTGTGCACTCTCATTTTTTTTCATACATTGAAATAGTTCCACAGTCCTTTCCAGAATGAAAATATCACATGTTTTCACTGGAGAGAGATATAATAAGACCATTAAAGAGCTTTTGAATCATTAAAACTTTCATATGTCTTAATATCCTCCTCATTTTTTTTAAACATCAAATAATGATGACTTGGCTTTTAATATATCATTCCTTCATGGAATTATAAAAGATCAACAACAAAGTCCCTTGACATAGAAAGAAGGGTGTCATAGGTTAGCAAGCATAGTCCCGGAAGGGACGTCCTTGCTAAGGGGTGCTTACAGTTTCCTCTGGGAACTGATAGAACCTATCAGCTGGCCAGTTTGGATATGGACAATTCTCTAAGCCACTTAAAGTTGTGATCACCTCTGTGATCCACATTTAAGAATAGGCAAACTCCCCCTCCAAGCTCTCTCTCGTTTCCGGCGCTGGGACAGGTGGCTGCAGGCCCCGAGTGGGGGCCAGCGGGCCCGGCCAGGCCCTGCTTGGGCCAGGCCGGGCCGGGCCACGGCCATCGCGGCGCGAACCCATCCCCTCTCCACTGCGGCCAAGATTTCAGCAAAAGCCGCACCTCTGTCCGGCAGAGGTCAGGTAACCAATTCAACATTCCAGCTGCAAAGCTGCAAGGCCGAGGTGAGATTAACCCTTTTTATTGCTGTGAAGAGCTGAAAACCTGAGGGAAGAGAGAGAGGAGATGCTTAAAGCTTAAATTCTCTTGTGAAGCTATGATATATCAGAGTATCCTGTTGTAATTTCATGAAGATATGGGGGGTGGAGTGTTCAACTCGTGAGCAAAAGCACCTGCGCTGAGATAGGCAGATGCTGACGCAGCTGTAATTTCATGAGAAGTTTGGACAGGGAGAGATGAACCAGATGAGGACTTTTGCTCCAAACGGGAAAGGAGAAAACCTCAGTCCGTAGAGATGCTCCCAGAGATAGTCCTAACGATGAAGATGATGCAGACCCTTTGCTCCCAGGGAAGGAGGAGGGCCTCTGTTCTTAGAGATGAAATGCTCCCAGAGATGGGTGAAGAGAACTTTTGTTTCTGGACGGCTCAACCTTAAAATTGTACCCCAAAAAACTTCAAGAGTGGACCCTCGAAAGCAGTTGCGGGAAAAGCTGCAAGTCGGGGGAAAGGACTCACACACAGGCAGAGAGACTCCTCTTCCTAAATGGACTGAACAATATTTGGAAGTGGGCGGCTGTCTCGTTGTGATAATGTTTTCATAGCATGAGCAAGAAGAGACTTCTCTTTCTAAATGGACTGAACAAGGTTATTATGGAAGTGGTAAACAGACTGAACATCTTAAGGGTTGTCTTTGAACATTGTCAGTGGGAGAAGGGAGGAAGGTGGGGGGAGGAGGAGAGTTCTGAAGGTGGTATAATTTTTTTTTTCTTCTTTTAGGTCTGTTAATAAACTTCTTTATATTCTTTCAAGTTTGGTGCCTGTTTTGCATTTCTCCTAATTCTTATCTCACAGCAGATAAACAGTAATGAGTATTTTGGACCAAACCACTACAAAGGGATACAAAGAAGTGGTCTGAAGAAAGCCCACGGACTAAAACATTCCTCATGTGTGCAAACAATATGTTTTCTGAAAGGCTCACAAATGAGGGATCTTAAAATAGGCTATTTTTTTTGCTGGGCATTTGTGTTCTTGTTACGATTCTCAGTACAAAATATTAAGCAGAGAATATTGCCCAGTAACACAGGAGTTAATGGAAAGCCAGAATTCAGTTATATTCTTCTAATATCAGCCAGGAAGAAGAAATACATGTTGAAAGTAACTTAATACCAGAGGGAAACTAAAACCACCAAGTATTATGACAAATTATAAACTTCAAATCAACAGAACATTTGTAAATAGGTGTTGGGCTCCCAAGACCTCTCAATCATTCTTTGCTTCTTTCAAAACCCCAGCCGAAGGTCTGGAGTCTCATTTAAATGGGATATGTACGAAGGAAACTTAAGAAGTCATCAGAGACTTTTATCATCATCATCATCATCAACTGTAGCTCAATTATTGAGTTGCATGGAGAACTAAATCGCATTTCCAAAGCTTTCAGTTCTAGAGTAATTTTATTTTTAATTTTTCATGATTTATTTTTAATTTCTTTTGGTGACCAACTTCATTATGTCCCTTGAGTGTTACTTGGGCTCACAAGTTGAAGTTTCTAGCTCAGCTACAAATAGGAAGTTGCAATGAAGCATATTTTAAGATTAATTTTAATGGTGCTGGTAAAGAGTTTTTCTGTCTTTTGGAAAGAATTTTCCCCTCATTCTCAATTTATTTATTTGCTAAGACCTTTGCTTATAGTACTTACATTCCCTGTGTACTGAAGATTTCTTACACTTTTTAGAAGTGTTTCCACTATCCCAAGACTCCACTTAATGCTGTGCTCAGTAATGGCATACATTTCACCTGGTGATTAATTGGTGGAAAGATCATGTAAGCTTGGATTTTCCAAGATTTTTTTAATAGATTCTGCAGTGTAGCTTTAATATCTTATCCACCCTCTAAATTCACAGTGATTTGAGCAGAATAAAGAGAAAACACAGAAGGGCCAATTCACATAACTTTTTCTTTCTCTCCCCCTTTTCCCCCACTGGAGTCATGCATCCACCAGAGGGCAATGCTGCCGCTGACAAGCAGCTGATTCCTAAAAATTCAGAACTTCACTTCATCAAAGCACTTAGAGAAAATGCATGAGTAACCAGAGACAGAGAAATCCTGATCTAGCAGTTCATTAGACTGATTTCTGAATGAGGCAAAGGGGACTGATGCACAGAATCTTACCCAGAATAAAGGGATAAAGCTGTGGGACAGAGTGGAAATTGGAGAGAAGAAAGCACATCTTACACAAAAAATTTTACTTTTGTTGGCAACAGAGATTAATTTATTTGAAAGAAGAGCTCTAATTCAAATACTGGCAGTTTAACATGACTCAAGACATCAGTGGGATGTGAAGCTTTCCCATCTCACTCAGCTTTGGTTTCTTCACTCTACTTCCTATCAACAATGTCCAAAAAAGTCATTGCTGCCTGCCAGAGCAGCTACAAATTAGTTGATAGTCTTAATATGGATTCTATTTAGAGTCAGTGATAAAACTTTGCAGGCTCAAGCTGGCACTCCTCTCGGCAGCTGTGAATGCACCTGATGAGTAGAGAAAGCAACCCACCTCCATAAATACAGAAATTGTTCAAGCTTGCAGGAATCGTGGCAAAAGATGAAGCACTCAAGCTACACCAGCTACAGCAGCACAAAAAATCTTTCATTAAAAACCCAGGAAACTCGAAAGAGAATCAGTGGCTCTCATTTAACTTCTCCACACTTCCAGGACAGCAGCTTTGAAAGGCCAGACTTAAATCCCAACCTGACAGGCTGACACTGCTTTGTCAGTAGAACAGTATTGACTGCAGTGGTTTGCAATCAGGTGTGAAAGTGCTAATGACAGTTTTCATCACAGCTCAGCTCCTCAGACTTTAAAAACCTTACAGTTCTCTCCTCTTATAAAAAAAAAAAGAACCAGTCACAGATTTATATATTTTTTTTTCTTTGATGGAGAAGTGGCTTGTTAGCAATGAGGATTTCAAAACATCTTTATGCAAATTTTTGGTTTACTCTCTGATTAGGGTACATTAGAACCACAAGCATTTTAACTTTCAGCTTACTATGAACTTCCCGGATACAAATATGCCTCTTTTTATCCCTCCATTGGTCTAATAGGGCAGGAGCCCACTGAAATTTTAAAAGTTTTACGGGTTTATTTTAAAATTTTCTATGTGTATATTAGAAAATTGCTACCTAGCAATGGAACATACCTATTCCTGTAAAACTAATCAGAAAATCTTAAAATTAGTCTCTTGACAAATACACATTCTGAGGTACAACAGAATGGTCCTGGAAGCCAGCCAGATAAAGGAGAAACCATGGTTTGCTTGTAATGTTTGTATTCAAGATTTATTAGGCAGAGGGATGTGTGTTATGAATAACAAATTGTGGCATTCCCAATTCTTGCATCCCTGCCACTGTTCAGTGATTAGTCCTGTAACAAACCTAATCAAGCTGGGTTCTCTTCACATCCTTTTCAGATTAGTCTGTCTTCTTTGTGAACCCTGGGGATCAATGCATTGCCCTGGTCTTGGAGGGTAGGCGAGGTCACACATTTCAAGGATTCAGAGTGGTTAGGATATTCAGCGTGGTTACTTGTTATAGCAGACTTAACATCTCATTTTTGGGCTGCCAAATCATATCCTAGTTAACAGCAAAACAAAACAAAAAACACCCACTCACACCTTCTTTACAGATGCTTGTTTTCCAGTGTCCTAAAAACCTATTTATTCCACTGAATATGCAGTCAGATGGAAACCTCTCTGGAAAATGCAAGTAAACTCAATGAAAAAGGAAAAAAATAGTTCTCTGTAAAGAACTGAACTTGAGGGGACGGATACTTTAAAAAGACAAAGATGGTCAACAAACCTGGCAGATAAAGTGCAACTGAAATGAGCCCCTTGGCTTTGAAATTTTTAATTGGTCATCCTAAGGATTCTCTGTTAACAGTACAGATTTGTTCTCATCAGCACTTTTGTTAGTTAGCTACAGCTAAGCATTTGCAGATAAATACACCACAAGTTTCCGTGAAGTATTTAAGATTTCAAGTCACTTGGTATGATTCTCACTTAGTTCTGTAAAATTAAAACAGTTATTTGGTTACTCCATTCTATATTGCAAAATACAAAAGTGTGACACCAAGTCTTAGCCCCAGTTCATTAGAGCTCTTCAGAGCATCACCAATTATAGAAGTTCAGGGGTTTGATGGTTGGATGCAAGGCTGTGCAATTAATGAAAATAATACCTGAAGTCTGTGTGGTGCCAGAAAGATACATTAAAGTTACAGTTCTGGTTCCACTCCTTACCATTTTTCTTTGATTTACTGCATTTCTCAGGTGAAATTTTCCGTATTTAGAGATCTGCCCATCCAAATCAACCACCATTCATTCATTCATTCATTCATTCATTTCTTCTGTCCTTCTGACTGTCTATTTCAACATATTGTGTGAGATTTTATACATTAATTGAGGTTGCCTGAAAATTTAATGTTTCCTGCCATCACCTAGTGTACAGGCAGATTTAAAGTCACCCCTATAAGCTTTTCATATGTTTAAAACCTTTTAGGACAACCCTGTGCTGGTCATGTTTAAAGAATCCAAGGCTATGGATTTGAGAAAAGAATACAGGATCCAATTCAATCTTTGTAAAAGTTACAAACACACACAGAGCACTGACTGAAAAATCAACATTGGGGTTAAAATTTACACCTCTGTATAGAGGTACTCAGGGACCTGCAGTGTGTTCCTGAAAAGTGGGGTTAAGGTATATCAGATGAGGCACCCACAAACAATCAGGAAATTATTTTGAATTGCAGCTCAATGCAGTAATTAAACACAGAATGTGGCCAGCAATAGGTCATTTGTGGTTTAAAATACCTAAGTATATTTCTGTGGTTATAGAAATATACACTTAGGGCTAAAGGGGTTGAAGCTGATATTTGCATTCTATACCTCTGTATCAGTGTCCAAGAGGTGTTCTTTTATGGAAAAAAACATTGCAAGCACCCATCCCATTACACTGATTTTGTTACTTCCTATACCTGCACTACAGCTCCACCTGCTCTGTAAAACAACTGATGTTCATCTGACGTACAGCCAATATAAAGATTTATAAAATGCAGCACAATTCTGCTATTCTAAAAGCAAACCAATTTAAAAACCAAGCAAATGTACGTACACACATGAATTTATTGATTTGAAATGCGAATTTAACAACACAATTGGCCAAATGATCAATATTCTCCTATTCTCCCTAGATCAAAAATGACAAAAAAATAAGGCTACCTATACAGCATTATTCTGCACAGAGGGAACTTATGAACTAAATAGCTGTCACCAGATACTTGTCACGTAATAAAAACTATGAATATTTTGATACTAAAATCAAAACTGCAATTATACTTTTAACTATGACTCATTGCTGATTTAGATTGTTGTGATTAAGGATGTTTCTTTATGCATACAAATTATACATTCAGTTTGCAGGCTGTGTGAGAATTAGGAGAGCCCAGCTAGACATTGCTGCTAAGTGCTTGGACTTTGTGAGTGATGTTCCTGGAAAACACAATGGCTGCTTCTTGAAATCTTTCATTACTTCTGAAAGAAATCTAAGGGTTTGGAAGTCTTTCTATAAAGAGACGTATAAGCAATGTCTGTATATTCTCATTTACTCTTTGTTTCTTTTTTTTTTAAGAAAAACTTGGTAATCACAGTGAATTATTTCCCTGGGCAAAGAGTTCCATGTGGGTGGTTGAATGAGTGAAAAACAATTTTTGTAGAGGAAATAAATTGAGAATAAGTGGTTTTACAACAATACTCCAACTAGTACTATCCATCACACTCAAAGGAAACACCATTGGAATAAACACTGCAAAGCAATGCACATACAGTAACTTACATAAACAAATCAATACCAGCAGACTGCTATTGAGAGGCTGAATGCAAACAGCTCCTTTTATTAAAAAAAGTCTCTGCTCCCCCATTGACCACTACCTATATTTAACAAAGATGGTCCAAGTTACAAAGATATTCAATACATTTCTATACATTTAATATTTGGCACATAGGAAGGAAAGAGATTTTCAGAAACGTTCCTGTTTGAGAAGTTCAAGAGCCACTCTGGCTGCCACATTCCCACCACCAGAGATTTTCACTGCTGGGACCAAAGCCTCTTCCCCATGGGCAGCTCCAGAGAAACGCCAGGAATCCTGCTTGGCTCCCATACACCCCACTCTCACATTTAGACAAAGTTTCCTACACCAGTGCCCCATGTCTGGGTCCTTAAAGCAGTTTAACCATGGCACAGTAACACAGAAGCAGCTCTAGCTGGAGCCTTTTGGGGACACCCTGGATATTTGTACCCTCACAGTGTGTGTGAGCCATAGTCAGGGCTCTTCCTGCAGGGCCATCAGCTCCTGATGTCTCTGAGTGTCCTGTCACCTGGCTGCTGTCACAGGTCCCTGTGCCCTGGTTGTGCAAATCTGGTGCCAACCCACAGCCCCTTGCCAGGGGCTCCAGCATTTCCCGTCACCCAGAGTCCAGCCTGCAGCTCCCACAGCTCCCACCCAGCTACCTGCACTAGGTGTGTTCCTCAACACCCCCTTAAAAACCTCCTAGAACCTCTCAGCATGTCACCAGACTGTCTTGTCCCAGGCACACCTCCAGTTCTTGCACACGTAACAATTGTGTCACACTGGCCTCCCACAACTCCCCTTAGAACCAAAGCCCAAAAATCAGTGACCATTTCTAGTAGTAAAGCAACTCAAGGATTAACAGCTGCATTCCTCACCACAGTGCTCTGACACCAGCAATACCCAGATATCTCAGCTGGAGAGAGCTTTTTTGTTCAGACTCTCAGAAGAAATGAAGTGTTTTTCATCGTCACCTGTAACAAAGAGGGCTCAATTATTCTCTTTTTTGAGTTACTTTCTGCCAGAGCTTCAGTTCTCAAGTGCTCATCCATACAAACATGCATCCTAATCTGCATTTGTCACTGTTATTTTTAATATGTAAGCCAATTATAGTTAGCTTTAAATAGAGAAGCCTAATGAGAAAATGTATCTCATAATTAAAAGGAAAAAGAATCAAGAACTTCCTGCCAACATTAACTGCTGATTTTACACCAAGGTTGCCTACTCTTTTCTTCCATCTCTATATTTGAATTTTTGTGCCTTTTTTCCCTCTCCTAATTAAAAAAAAATAAAGGTTAAGATATTTACTTAGGATTTCTTGAGATAAAGTTTTCCATGTGGAAACTTTTGCAACTTTTTTTTTTGCTAATTTAAGTCTTTACATATTCCTTTCAAAAGCCTCAGCCTTGTAAAAAGGGAAAATATGTTTCTACACTGGCAAGCGCTCAATTACACATTCTAAGCACTGTACAAAATTAAAGTATAGCAGACCATCTAAAATTCGCTGGCTGTCCATTTATTAAGATTAAATATACATTTAAAGGAGAAAATTGTTTCTTCTTTGGCTATCTAAGTAAAGATCTATTTCACACACTTCTCTGTTCCAGACACAAAACTGTAATTAACTTGAGACTTCTTTTTTGTATTAATATAGCCCTGTCAGCAAGCTAGAATGTTTAGTATGCACTGCTCCTCTGTAGGCATATTAATGAAGAATTGCCTGCCACTGCAAAACATGTTAAGTTCCAGCATTTCCATATGGCCAGATACCATGTCAAAGAAGTTTCAGGGCAGTGATTTTTAAGCCCCATGTCACCCCCATGACAATCTCTCTGAACTTAGAAACCCAGGCAAAACTGTCATTTGCAATAATCTGTGTAGGTATTCAAAATTTCTCGCTATGTTTTTAGTTGGGCTCCTTCTTGACTATTTTAAGGGGAAAAAAAAAAAGAAGTGGAGATTAGAACTGGCAAACCCCCAAATTTCAAGTCTCCACCTCAAAGTAAGATTTTAAAATAGAGTTTACAGTTAAATATATATAATTCCATATAAATAATGAATGGCTAAGGCATGAAATGGATTTGTAAGTGAAATTTTATGATCTATTTCAGAAGTACTGAAATGCAACCAGTCAATTCTTCAGTGAAAAGCAGCCACTGGGCTTCCCAGAGGACTGTAAAGCAGAGTAGCTCTGACACATGCAAGATTTATTCTACACTCTACATGAGGAGGTTGATTTTCGGGTCCCTGGCTTTACCGAGGCACAATGAGAAATTTACCCCAAATCTCAGCTGGCTCCTATGTTCAGAGTTCACAAGTATCAAAGGAATGCTGTAATGTGGTTATTATTTACTTAATAGTAAACAAAACTGTTCTTTCTCGGACTGGCTCCCATTCAAAAGTTGTCATCCAGATTTCACTTATTGACAAATAAATATTGACAAATAGGTGGCTTTTGCACACCTAATGCCTTTAATGCAAAGCTGAGGTATTTCACTGACCCTAGAGTTACCAGCTTTAGAGTCACGAATTCTTAAGAATGGTGATACAAATTGTTTCCATGGATTTAGTGGCTATAATGATTTTATTTTTAAAAAAGGGCTGAGATGGAGGACAGAAGATGGTAAGAGTAAAATGCAAATGTTGAATTTGTAGAAAAGCAGTCTGATCTGTATCTTTGTATGGAAGAATTCTACCATGATTTCTTCGGTTCAGAAAACCATTACTTCTAGCACCTTCAAAAACTTTTAGTGCATGTTATGTGACTACAAATTTCCTTGTAGTCAGAAAAGTCACTCAAACTCATGCCAAACCAAAACCATTATTTCAAACTAATATTTTCCAGTCAAGGTAAATCCTCTTTTAAAAAAGCGAAAAAAACCCCTGAAACAACAACAAAAACCCCCAAATTATAAACGCAGTTTCAGATTAATTTTGCTTTGACACTCAGTGAAAATAGATGATTTTGACTGATACGACAACATTGCAAAAAAGAAGTGCTTAATTATGTTGAATATGAACTAAAGTTAATAAGATTCAATTACAGAAAGCATGTTTACAGCACTTACTTGAGCTTGCTACCACACAAGCTGTTCTACTTTTTAACTATTATGAAAAACATAACATCAAGACAGCCACATTAACAGAAACCATCCTGTTATGGTCTCAACTTTGTGTCTTCCACTGAACTGAATAAACTGGAGTCACAGTTTTGAGTAAAGATAGACAAGAAAAGTCTGTCATTTTAGTGAGGCAGAATATCATATGCCTAATGCCCATGGCCAGCCCTACAAAAGATCTTTCTTCTTCTGAACCTTACACATCTACATCACCCCCTTTTATTTTTTCAATATGGGTCTGTTTTTCTGGTCATCCTTCCCCTTAGCTGGAGACAACAACTCTGAAATTTTTAGGAAAAGCCTTCAGATCATTTTGGGAATATGCAGGTTTTGATCTAAATATCACAAAATATTCCTCCCAGGTCTGAAAAAAATCACACCTGTTTTGAGGCCTGCCTGCTTCCTCACATGAATCTCGAAGATCATCCTCTGATTTTTACCTATGACGATAATTGACTATAAATCCGTTATGTTAATATAGTTATTTGTGGCCCCAAATATGAATGAGTACTCAGGGGTTCCAGCTTAATTTTACCTTTAAACCCCCAATGGTTACTTTTTCTTTAAAAAACTCCTGGAAATGCTTGTTTCTGACACAATAATTGTCATTACTATAAACTGCAGTCTACAACTTCTCAGAACAACACATATTGGGCAAAGGCTGAATCAGAGAATTAAGAACAGATTTTCAGCAGAGTTATGCTGTGCCATCTGTCCTCTCAGTTCTTGTTCTAGCTGGTTTTCAGTCTCCGAGGAGGAGACCAGTAAGATGGATATCAAGACATTCAGAAATAAGCTTCCCTTCTCTCTGTCCTTACATACTTCTCTCCCTTACCTTCCCTCCCTTGCTCTCTCTTTTCCCTCCTCTTTTTTCTCCATCTCTTTCTACTCTTTTCCACAGCTGTATGACCATCACAGCAGCAACTGGAAAGCAATATAAATACCAAGCCTGAGGTGGCTTTAAGTAAGAGATACCCAGCCTCAGGCGCATCAGTGCATCACAGAAACCAGCACAGACGCCTGACTCTGTACAGCTAGGATGCAGCACCTGCATGTTCACTTGGGAACCGTGCTAGGACACTTGTCATGCCTACCTGTCCCCTCACCTGATGCACAGAAACCTGTCTGCTGCTGTGGTTCCTTGCAGGCACTTGCCACAGCTCCATGCCTTGTACTAGATCTCTTTTCCCCTGAGAACAGAGGCGGGGGCTTGTCAAGGTCTCTGTTATTCTACTCCAGCCTCAGATTTCTAGCCACTAATTCAGGCCCATCAGAACAGAGTTTGTTCAGCAAAAACTGTGGTTAATCAGGGTGCAGATTTTTCTAACAGTCTGCACCTATTTTAAACATTTCATCTGTTTGCAAATTTTTCTAAGATAATTTATTTGTTCGTAATCTGAGGAGCCTGCTTGGACTCACTAATGGTAATTACAAAATGTGAAAAAAGCATACTCCAAATATATGCATGGAGAGGACATTTTCAAATTTTTTAAACATCCTGATCAATTATAGTAATTAACATTATCTGGTCAACATCACCTAAATGATAGTGCTTCATTCAGAGGAATAAATGGAACCAACAATTATATCAAAGCTATATTTGCTTCCAGCTGATGCGCTGCTACCACGTGAGAAATCTGCTTATTTTCTGTGATTCCTTAAATGCCTTTCTCTGTAGTATGCAATCTGTGAACTGTCTTTTAAAAATGCAAAACAAACTGAAGAACTCACTGGTTTCTTCAGCAAGTGTGTATATTGAATGCTGGAGAGGAATTAAAGCCACTTCTTGCAAAAAGCTGCAAACATGCAGCAGTATGTACTTCCTCAAAAATATTGAAAACAAGGGAAAAAGACCAAATTTCTGAAATACCCTGAGCACCTCATTATAGCATAGAAGGAGTAAAATACATAAAATAAAAGGGTAAGGAGTTGAGGTAGTACTATCATAGAAACATAGAATTGTTTAAGCTGGAAAAATCTAATCTCATGGACTGTTTCCTTTCTGTTGTATTTCCTGCTAAGCTGAAGTTCCCCAGGAGAATGCGGGCTAGGAATTGTGACACTTCTCCCAGCTGCTAATAGAGTATTTCATCTGCCTCTTGAGCCTTGCTGGGTGTTCTGTAACAGAATCCCACCAGGATTCTCTGCCTTGTTGGCTTTCCACCAGATTCTTACGCATAAACACTCCACCTTGTCATCGCTGTGATGAAACATCTTGAAACAACTGAGACACTCCCCAACATTCAGCACTACCCTGTGGCCTACCCTCCCTGCTGATCCCTTCTGAAGAGCTTATAAGGATCCATTGCAGCCCTCCAGTTGTGACTCATCATGTTTGCACGATGCCTGTGTCACAGTTTTCCTGCAGTGTGGTGGCTTCCAGCTCCTCCTGTTTTCTGCCTGCATTGCTGGAGAAGCACTTCACTGGGGCTATTGATTCCACCACCTTCTAGGAGAGAGAAGCTTTAATCCCTATGACTGTTCCCAGGTGTTTCCATGGTTTCTAGCACATCAAAGACCACGTGTCTTTGCTGCCATGTGGAGCTCCATTCCCTCACTGTACTGAGACAGCAGATTGAGGGACTTCCATAGCACGCCAGCACTCAAAGAATGTTGTCCCCATGCTTATCTCTACTGATCCTGGCTTTAGCCCTTTCCCCCTTCTAACTCAGTTCAAAACTCTTTCAATGAACCCTGCAAATTTCTTTGCAAAGATCCTTTTCTCCCTTTGGGACAGGTGTGCCATTCTGTCATGGGCAGACTTGCTCTTGTATAGATCGACCCATGATCAAAACACCCAAAATTCTGCTGGTAACACCAGGCTCAGAGCCACATCTTGATCTGCTGGCTCTTGCTGGCTTTTCCCTCATCATTCCTTCCAAAAGGACAGATAGAGGGGAATGCTACTTGAACTCCTGTTTTCTTAACTAGTTGCCCCAAGGCCCTAAAGTCTCTTACTGATTACTCTTGAACTTCTTGTTGGAACTTCATCACAACCTACCTGAAAAATCAGTAATGGGTGATAATCTGAGGGCTTTACCAGGATAGAAAATAATCCAGGTATATAGGTAGGTATAATTATAGCATTAGACTTCCCAGTTTGTGGCTATGTCAGCATTAGTTTTAGAAGTACTGTGGCACATGCAAAATACTTACTTTGTTTCAATCTGTCTGAACGACCTGCTCAGTCTTTCTTCCAGTAAGCTTCTGTCTGATTTGGTTGTTCTGTACGACATCTAGAATAGAAGGGACTGACTGCTAAGCATCTGAAATTTTGTCCCCAGGTAAAGATACATAGTATCAAACCATGGTTTGAAACAGGGTTGAAGAAGGCAGCGTGGATAATTGTATGTTTGCTCCGCTGCTTGCCAACATTGTTGTCCTCTTTTTTCAATACAAATATAATTTACTCACTACATTGTGGATGCTAAAAGGCAGGAGCAGAGGAATTTTCCAGTTGCTGAAGCATTTGTGAAGTCTTTCCTTTCTCATGCTTTAGCTGAGAAACAGAGAAATCCAGCTTCTCACAGCTTCTCTGTGAAAGCTTTCGTTCTCATGCGAACAGGATGGACAACAGTTTGAGAGAATGTAAAGCATTTCTACACCTGCAAGCTGTTGTGAGAACAGAGGAATTGTCTTCAGTCTTGTGAGAATAATATTTGGAAATGGGTGGTTGTACCACTCAGCCACTCACTGCGGTGGGTGGCTAGCCAAGGGCCAATCATGGAATTTCTCTTTTGCAATCCATGCTATAAAAGATGGGGTTTTGGCATTAAAGGAGGCTCAGCTCTGCTTCGGCCATATCATCTGACCTGGATTCATGTCGTGATTTCGCCGTTCTCTGGGGATAACAGCACCACTACATTATACTGAAGATGTACATTCTGATGAAATAAAATCAACTACAGAGGACAGCAAATATCTGTAATATTTTATCCTGCTTTTTCAACAACTATTTCCTTATAGTCATAAAAATATTAAAGAAAATGAATAGCACTACCACGGGGTAATTATAAAATCAATCAATTTGATTGACCTTTTTTGTCAATAGCTTCAGGAGTTTTTCTATGTGGTCTCTACAATCTCACCTCCATGAAGTGATGCAATCTGATGCAAACATCACAGGATCTAATTTTCCAGCAGCAGATGCAAACTGACTGTTGATGAGATGTATGTAACTCATGTTCATCTTTCCCCAATTAGGAGAAGCTAGTGCATTACTTGCCTTGTACTCAGAACTCACCTTAAATCTACACAAAATATTTTTTCAATCAAGAAAATAATTTCCCTGATTGCAGATGTTAAAACATTATGTAACATGTTGTTACATCAACATGTAAATGTTGATTTGCGTTTCTGTACAATGACAGCTTAATGGAAGTCCAATTGCTTCTTAAGCACCAACAGGCTTGGAGCATTGAGCACCTCTCTAGAAAGCCTGTTCCGGTGTTTGACCACCCTCTCCATAAAGAAATGTCCGCTCTAAACCTCTCCTGACACAGCTTTGAACCATTCCCGCACATCCTGTCACTGGATACCAGGGAGAAGAGCTCAGCACCTCCATCTCCACCTCCCACCCCAGGAAGCTGCAGAGGAATGAGGTTGTCCCTCAGCCTCCTTTTCTTCCAAACTGGGCAAGTCCAGCATCCTCACCCACTGCTCATAGGACATTCCTTGGAGCCCATTAACCTACATGGGCTTTCTTGCCCTCCTCTGGATGCATTCAAGGACCTGTAGGTCCTTCTTAAATTGTGGGGCCCAGAACTGCCCACAACATGGGGTGAGGCTGCACCAACACTGAATACAGTGGGATAATCACCTCTTCGGACTCAGAATCACTTCTTTAGGCTGGATTGTAACACTTTGTGTTTTGATCGAGAGCAGATGATCAGAGTACAAAAAACCCCAAGCAAATTTCAGTAACATTTTTACCCAATATGGAATATTATTTTGTAACATACCTTCAGGTGAGATAGGTGATACTTGTGTTCATACCTGTTTATTTCATCTTTAAAACCATAACAGATGATTACCTTTAATTTCCTTAGTAAGCTGAATTAACAAGACAAAAATATAATTTTTACTTTGCAGATTGCTCCAATGAGCATGACACTGGAGAGGAATACACATCACTAGCTAGAAATTATATCCTCTACCAAGAACATCACCTAGTTAAAAAAGAGTGTTTTACAAAATACCTTGCTCTACCTAAAATGATCTTGCATTTCTTTCTAGAAAAATCATTTGTTACAGGTTTTGTCTTTGAAAAAAAGTTGTTTTCAACCTGCTACTTAAAATCCTCTTTGGAAATCTCAAAGTTGTTCTGACAGTATTGTCGCGTGTATGAAAAAAAGTGCAAGATCTTCTCACCAGAGGTGAGCACAATCAGATTTCTGTCCTCTGGGAGATGTTGGTTTCATTTGGCTTTTTCCTCAGTTGACATGATAATGTTATTTATTTCATACACGTTATGGAAAAGAATTTCAAAAGAGCCCTGTTGATGATAATATTTTCTCCAAGATGCAGCTTTAAAATTAGCTAATGCTCCAAATAATAATATGCCCATTAAAAATTCCTGTTTATTTTCAAATTCTATATTCCATTTCAGACTGTACAAAGTACTTATATAAATAATAATTTAATGAGAAAAACACATAGTTTTTCTACTAAAATTACCAGTATTTCTGGTGTGTTTATTTTTGCTTTTTTTCTAAAAAAATTCCCATGTACGCTTATCGATATTAATTCTGGCATTTTTTGAATTAACAAAAACATTTCAGTTTTGAAATTTATTGCCTTACACATGCTATTAAATAATCCTTTGAGTTTTTATATTTAATTGCACAAAAGACTGTCAAATTTATACAAACTCTGAATACTGGATAAAAGCCTTTTTCTTGAATGGGTAATTTAACATTTAAAGTTGCGGAAGTGTAAACTTTACAACTGCCTGGCTCAGGTACAGTACAGAGTAACAGTAATTCCCAAAGTTGTGATGGACAACTGGACAGGTTATGGAAAGGGGAAAACCTTCCTGGGTACAGGCATTATCTTCCAGACTTCATCGATCCAAGTATTATCCTGGAATAATTACTACTTGGAATAAAACCAGTGACATTTCAAAGTGACAATGCAGCAACCTGAGGAGTGTATTTAATTGAGAAATCACATCCCCAGAGTATTCAAGTCACTAAGCCATTATAATAATTAACCACATCCCCTGTCATTTTTTACTGTTTATGGTACAACCGAGATTTCTTCCGTGCACATCCCTATTGATTGGCAAGTCTGTCCCTGGAACACATCAGTCCTTCCCCAGAGTTTGCTTTGGGAACATCCATTTTATCATGCATCTCTATTATGCTTATAAGAAATTATTTCAATTATTTGTATTTTTAATTTGTGTGACATTGTTATCATGATACTAACTAAAAGGTTGGCATTTAAAGAAAGAGGCATAGTGCACACACTTGGTGGATCATTTCAGTACCCCATTATGAAAAATTGTTTATAATCATTGCAGACTTTATTTGTGCATTTTCAAAGTTCCAGCTTCAAGGGGAGTTTCAACCCAGTTTTCAGGTGGCCTCTAGATACATTCTAGGTGGAAATGACTCAGATGAAGAAGGAGAAGATTACAGGCATTTAGATCCTACTCTTTTAAAAAGCATGAAAAAGGCCTGATGCTGCAATGCCACATCAGTGGGGAAAGGAACAGTTTACTTTTGTCCTTCCATTGCCTCTTACAAGCTGTGCTGTATTCCCAGTGGGACTGTAGAGCAGATTGGCTCAGGTGCTCAGAACATTAAAGAAAATTAATTAACATCAGCATGTGGAAATATAATAAATGTATTTGTTTGCACCTGCAAGACAGAACTTCTTATGTGATAATACTGGCATCAAAATCTTGTGCTTTAAAAGAAAATGTTATTTTCCTGATTTTACTAAGGGACCTCTTTGCACTTACTGTTATCTGCTCAATCTGGGTGCCTTGCTCAGGCCAATTTTGCTCGGTAGTGATGCAAACTTCTTTTGACACAGCAAAAAAAGATGCACTAGAATAGCCATAATCACATAATAATAATAGTAATAATAACAATAACAATTATAAATATCTTTGGTGGGTCACCTGCTTTATGTGTGAGGATGCAGTAAGGCCACTTTTACAGAACTCCTCCCTCAGTCAGTGAGTGCAGAGGGTGCTAATGGAAATGCCTTTTTGGATGTACCAGACACATTTCCTCTCATCTTGAAATGCCAGTTTTCTAAAGAAAAATGGGCACTGAGCTTTGCAAAGGTGAGCCAGTTTTGCTTGCAGGACTTGAGGTAACCTTGGCATAATATAAAAATATCACTAAATAAATTTCTGATATATTTACCACTTGGCTAATTAAAGACTTAGGGACTTCCTCATATATAATTATATATAGATAAAAAAATTTCTTTTGAAATTAGGATCTAGCACAAAAATGAATCAGGTTACGTTTTAATCTGTCTCAGCAGGACCTTTAACCTATGGTTATTGTTCCAGTACTATAATAGTAAAGTTAATAAGTTTCTATATAAAATTTTGGCATGGCTTTATGAAGGTTATAAACAAATCCATCATCAACTGAAGTCAACAAAATATAAATCAGCAGCTTGCTAAACACAAAGCATAAGATTTAAGGCAACTAAAGTTGACTAAGACATGAGATTTAACAGATATATGCACTTTTCTTTTGCAGTTTGAAACTTAAATTAACCAACTTCAGCTGTATAAAAGAGCAGTTTAATATCTACCTAACACTTTGAATAGAGATCTCCAGTTCCTATGTTTTGCAAGAAAAGTTTTTAATTACATTGTTTTATAGAACTCAAATCCTGGTTTTTTTCTCTAACTTGTAATTTTAGACTAAAAAGAAATGCAGGAGAGATGAAGAAAAAAATCCCTGAGAGTTTCTGCTGTAGAATGGTGATTAGTGAGAGGGACAATGTAGCTATGAAATGGTGAAACTTGCTGATAGAAATTTTCATGAAGATCCCACATTAAGGAAAAAACCCCAATATTAAAATTCAATTAAGTCTTGTTTTTAGAATGAACCTAATTATTGATGTGTACTTTTTACTACAGGTTTTCTTTTGTACATCTAATTAAATGTCAACAACCAATGAATTGGTCACTATGAAGAGATAATTGACCACTATGGCTCATTCACTTTCACTTAGGGAAGAGAGAGATACCACATTTTATGAAGGCTGATTGTCTCCTGCCAAGAGTCATCTCCATTTAACATTTCTGTAAATGGAATATTTATTCCCATCTGTGCAGCTGGGAGAGTTTTACACTGCTTTTGTTCTAAAAGAAATTAAAAACCTACTTGCAGTGCTACAGAGACATATCAAGGGAAAACTGACAAATAGATCTAATTGAAAAGTAGAAAAAGCCTTATTTAAAAAAAGTTTTTTGTTGAGGTAAAGGTCAGTGAAGTTGTAATGGAAGCCAACAAAGCTGTAATATATTTATGACTTGGCAGTTTGCTGGAGTGAATTGGTGCAGACCCAGCGACTCCAGCTGAAACCGTAATTATCAAAATAAGGTACCAGCCTGCTCTGCAGCTGAAGTGTTTGCATTTCCTTATGGTATTTATACTCCTCTCTCAATCTGAATATTATAGCATTTTCAAGAAACAAAGCAAGCTTTTTTTTTTCGCTGAAGACAGGTATTTTTCTGTTTTCAGAAAAAAAAAAAAAATTCTTCTTTCCCCCTCTTGTTTCTTAGTTATTGCTCAGTTTGCAGAAAAAGAATGCAATTTCATCTTTGCTTTCAAGCAACATAAAGTCCCACTCTTTGACTAATATTTGGCCTTTTTTCAATGAACCATGTTCTCAGAGTTTAAGGAAAGAGGCCATTAATAAAAGCCTGAAGCCAGTTATAGATTGTCACACCTTCCTGCCTGAAGAACATAATTTATAACATTTATTTTCTGCTCCAAGATTAAAAGGCTGAAATTATGGTCTGAAAGATGAAAAGAAAAAAGACACAGATAATATCTTCGAATACAGAGAATATGGAGAGAGTAATTTGTTTTTATCATTTCTCATATCAATTTACCTAAAAAATAAGATTGATCTACCACATTTATAAACAAGCTTGAGAAAGAGCACAAAAAAATACAGAGAGTATTGGAAATTAAAGCTGTTTGATAAACTAATTTTAATTTTTGTAATATGGGAATTTAACATCTTTTCAAGCTATTCTGGTCACTGCAAAAACACAATATGAAGACAATTCCTACTGAAACAGACAAATTTTTTGAGAGATTAGCAAGTGGCATGCTGTTCAGGAAAGCTGCATTTCATGAGTTTATGTGGAAACACTGAGGATTTGCTGCAGCTGGAATTTACAATTGGAAGATTTCTGATGTAGTCAAAATGCATCTCCAGGGATGGAGGGAGACATATTAGTGTTCAAGAGGTGACCAGGGCATCTGTACTGAATAATTAACTTCATTAAAGAGAAGAAAAACAAGCAGTTTCTAATTTCATCTCAAAAATGGGGAGCAGAACCTTTGCTGTGCTCTGGGTTTGCTCTCTGACACCCTACAGATACTCCCTGACCTCAGCAGAGATACTGGGTAACACTGACTTCAGCAATTGTCTTTTCTTATACACAGAACTTCTGAAGATTTTTGAAAGCAGAAATGAACAGTTTTTGTCAATAAATAATTCCAATTCAGCAATAATTTCATAGATGATATACAGATTTTGCTGTTAGCAGGCTATGCCCAGTACTGGTAGGGTGCCAGATTCAATACTAATTCTGTCTCAGTTTTACACAATTTCTGTTTCTAATATTTCTTCTTCACTCTCATATCTCAGAGTTATGTGCTGTAAGTTTTGACTACTGATTGATCAGAACAAATTTCATGCTTTAGAATTGCTGCAGTGGAATAAAATTTTCATCTTCATTGTCAATGCGAAATTGTTCACATAAATCATGGGGGTTTTTAAAGATTTCTTTTGGAATTACTTGGCATATGCATGATGCAAACTCAAGAGCATTCATCAAAATTTACTAACCTGGAGAAAAAACCCAGATTTTAGCTACCAGAGAAGTCTGCATGTGACCTGAAAGAGGATTAAAGGTATCAACTTTTGGTCATACCTTAAATCCTCACAACGAGAGGTAAGACACATGAGCAACAAAAATTCTAGTCTTGGAAAATGTAGCTGACAACACCCCATCTAATTTTTTTTTAAACCTTGCCAAACTGTGCTACATGTAGGGTGTATGTGTCTCCCATCTGCTCCTTGAGATGAAAGTGAATTATCTAGTCAAGAATGGGAAGGAACTATCTGCATCAGTGATTCCTTGTGTCTAAACTAGCTAAGCTTTTCTCCAGAAAAGCAGGGTTTTTTTTGTTTTTTTCTTTTAGTCTGGCCCTGTTGTTTCTGGGAACTGTGCCAGTATCTCTATGTGATATTTTGCTTACCATCCTGGTATAATAGCTGGGAAGTTTCTGATCTTTTTCACAATATAGAACTACCCAGACAATTTTGTAAGCAGAGTCAAATGATCCCTTGCTAAAATCTTCAGGAGACATTTAGGCATGGAACTCTGCTGGAAATATAAGTGAGCAAAAGGACATGAGGAGCTTTGTGTCATGGGTACTTTAACTTTGAAATCCAAATTTCTGTTTAAATTCCTACATTAGAGGTCATTTAATGATATGAGGCAAAGAGATGAATTATTAAAAGTCATATTATCAGGTAAGTTTTAGAAAGAAATAAAGAGTCTCCCTAAGAAGCCCTTTAATCAGAGGGGAAACTCATTTAAAACAAACAGGCAGGACTCTTAAAGCAAATAAAATATTTTTTGTACTTTCTTCTTCCCAAAAAATTCCCTATTTGTTTCTGCCCACAATATTTTCAGCGAAGGATAAAGTATTACAATTCTATAAAGCCCTCATGAGTCAAGCTTACTATCTCTCTGAATATTCAAGGAAAAAGGGATAGAGTTGGGAAAAGATTAATTGGTGAACAGTTCCAGTATTAAATTTGTCTTTCAGCATTTTATATGACCTTTAATAGTTCTCTTTTTTTTTTTTTAGGCTATAATTTACATCAAGACTTTGGACTCACTGGATTAAAGAAATCTTCTTGTGATAGGGAGTAGCAATATCCTAATTTTAGGCATACATCTAATCTTAGTTGCAAACAATGATGATTTAACTGGTGGTGATCCCAAGTATTTAATGTCCTGTAGTGGCCAACTGTCTTTTCATTACAAATTCCATCTAGAAAAATGTTTCTAATAAGGAGCTAGATTGTTTCAGTTTTTGGTTTGGTTGGTTGTTTATTTTATTTTTTTTTTTTACACAACACATATACATTGTAGAAAAGTGGGAAATGAAGCTAAGGAAATAGTTCCCATTTAGGACATGTGGTGTACAACGATCTCAACTCTAATGAACTACTCTAATGAACAAAGCTGGAAAACCCAAACCCAGACCTCAGAAGGCAAAGGACTAAAACGAAGAGCCCAGAAACCATTGTGAAATCTCTTGAGTTTCAGTCTAACCAAGAATCAAAATTGAATTCTATTTTCGTAGCATACAGCCAGGTCTTAGAACCATTGGGGTTAGATAATGGATATCAAAAAACCAACACCCAAATACAGAGGTCTTTGTGCATTTAATACACAGGTAGGCTCATCTGAAGCAAAATGTGCTAAGAATAAACTTGGAGAAATTTCAGAAGGTGGCCAAATGCACATTTGAAATGCATTAAGAGAGCTTCCCCAATGTTCTGAAGGCCTAAAAATAAAAAGCTCTTTCACTGTATAATCTCAACAATACCTGATTCACACAATGAGCACATTTCCTTTAACACATCATCTGTACCGTGGGGCTCGTATCTCCTGTGATGTTTGAAATCTGCTTTTGCAGAAGCCAGTCTTTTTGAAAAATATAATACAGTATTTTAAATGATTTCCATTCTTTCTCTCCCTTGAGAACTGGACATCAAAGATTTATAACAGGCTATGAAAAAATGATGCTGAACTGACAATACTTTTCCTGAAAGAGAGTGGCCCCGAATGGCCCCAAAGTTTAGTAAATGAAGTAAATATTGACCCTGATGTACAGGCTTTCCTTCAGAATACACCTTTAACACTAGTAAAAAATTCTGAGGATTGCACTAATTTCTCAAAAAATCGTTGAAGCAAATAAACATACATAGAATCAAATACAGTCCTAGAGGTTTACGTTCAGACAGAACCAAATTTGATAGAAACTGCCTGGTTTATGTCTGCAAAAGCCGTCTTTGTCACCGGATGACAAATCCAGAGGGGGAGTACTTGACTACACCGTCCTAACAGTTCAACGGGGACTGTGATGTCCCAAATAATTATCTTTTTAAACAATTTCATTCTTATTTAGAGTGATCCTGCATGGGATTTCAGCTTCCTGTCTGGCTTTGGACTTCTCCACACACTTGTGTGCTAGAGGCAGTCACAGGTACTCCTTCCTCTCCTCTTTAGCCAAGTCCTACTCTGGGATCCTTATGCATACTAGTTGAGGGGCTAATAGAGCACTTAATGCTTCTTCCTGTGGTTCCAATAAGATCCACCCTTTTGCTTTCATCATAATATTTATTGTGATAATAACTCTCACTGATGTTTTGGGTACAGTTTTACAATTAAGATTCAGCCACATAACCCTGAAATGACTTAGTCTACAAGTGACCTCTGAATGACTGTGTGAAAGACAAACCTGCAGCTACAGCTTATTTATGCCTGGACCACTGCATTATTTCTAAAATGCCTTTTTAAAATGTGGGACCATATCTGGGATGAGTATCATTGCATCCTGCTAGCTCACGTGGAAGTTTTAAGCAAGGAAATAAGACAGAAACTCTGTGCATGAGGAGGGGTGTGGCCAGCAGGTCAAGGGAAGTGATCCTGCCCCTACTCCGTGCTGAAGATGCTGCATCTGGAGTGCTGTGTCTGGTTCCGGGCTCTCCAGTTCAAGAAGGACAAGAAATTACTGGGGATGGTCCAGCGAAGGGCTGTGAGAATGGTAAGAGGACTGGAGCATCTCTGTTATGAAGAAAGGATGAGGTATCTGGGTCTGTTTAGGTTGGAGAAGAGAAGACTGAGACAGGACTTTAACAATGCTTACAAATCTTTTAAGGGTGGGTGCGTGTAGGATGGGTCCAGAGTATTTTCAGTGATGCCCAGTGACAGAAGAGAGGGCAATGAGCACAAACTGAAGCACAGAAAGTTCCATCTGACTATGAGGAAAAAATGTCTTTACTTTGAGGGTGGCAGAGCACTGGAACAAGCTGCCCATAGAGGTTGTGAAGTTTTATTCTTCTCAGATATCCCAAACTTGGCTGGGCGTGATCCCAGCACGCTGCTGTAGGATCCCATCCCAAGCTGCTGTAGGTGAACCTGCTTTGCCAGGGGAGGTTGGACTAGATCTCCACAGATCCCTTCAAGCACCACCTGTGCTGTGATTCTGTGAATTTGGATTTGAGAAGGGTTTTATCACTTTCAGCTTCCCCTGAAACTACTTCATCTTCGTAGGGAGCAGATGCTCAGCCCTGCTGATATATGGCTGAAACATATGGCTGTGGTTCTTCAAGTTAGGAAAGATATAAATAAAATATGCATGACTTGAAATAATACCATACAACACTATATATAGAGCTGTCTTAGAAAATGTTCAAATTAGGATGGCTATATGTTTATTAAAAAAAAAAAAAGAGAGAGAGAATATTGTAATATTGATGTGCCACAGGGAAAGAAAGAAGATAGTTTAGTATTGGGTGAAAGTCCATACCAACACCTTGTCTGCCTGCAACAGCCTGATCCTAAAAAGACCTCAAAAGATGTAAAATCTTGGGTAGCGGTACACATTTCTTAAGATCTGTCAGCAGGGAATATGCCAAAAATCCCAGCTGTTCTATAAAAGTATTTGTGAATTGCTTCATCAAAATAGTAATTTAGTCCTTAGACTAGAAATGAAAAATTATCTTTTAAAATCCAAAGGTATATTAAGAAAGAAAGTAAAAGCTATGATCTTTTTTCCTAAGGTAGATGTTAATGCAAACATTGCTTTAGAAATAGCTGAAAAATGCACTCAGATGTCATGGTCAATTCAAATCCTTTTTATTAGAAGTAGCTTTGCAGCTGTCTCTAGCATCTGTTGGCTCAGGTAGCAGGAAGAGTCTGCGAGTTGGTTCATCACCTTAGTACATAATGTAAAATGTCTATGATGCTAACACAATTTTTTCAAGTGATAAGATCATATTATATTTTTTTTTAACAGGAATCAATTAAAATACCTGCCAAGAAATCCAAGAAAAAGCCAAGCAAAAAAAGGCTTAGATTAGAAATTAGGAAGAAACTAAGTGAGGGTGGTGAGGCCCTGGAACAGGTTGCCCAGAGAAGCTGTAGCTGCCCCATCCCTGGAAGTGTTCAAGGCCAGGCTGGATGGGGCTCTGAGCAATCTGGTCTAGTGGGAGGTGTCCCTGCCCATGGCAGGGGGGTGGAACTAAATCATCTTTAACGTTCCTTCTAATCCAAACATTCTATGATCCCATGAAATCATCACAACTCTCTTCCAGATAGAGAAAAAGTAACATAGACCTTTCCTTGAAAGAATGGGTAGTGATCTCAATGCATTTTCAGCACCAGGAAAAAATAGCACTGTGTTACTTTCTATTTTTGCAGCTAGACATAATTATAACATACATTAGATTAATTATTTTGGGCCATAAAGATCTTGGAAAACTGGCTGCTTTTTTATTAATATTCTGGCCTTGCATGCTTGAGCTTGATTTGATATGGAGGGAGGGAGCAAGAGAAGGCCTTTGCTCTGATTCTCAGTGTGACCAAGGTGGGAAATAGGGAGCACTGGAAAACAAGTTCAGTGCATCTTCACCACCAATTACAAGCAGTCAGAGGAGACTTGTATACTGGCTGTAGTTATGTGGAAATTCTTGATTGTTATAAAATGAGAAGCAGGGTCACATTTACCTACTGCATTTGTCTTTGTTTTCTATCAAAACAAACTCAGTCCAACAGTATCCTAAATATATTACAGCACACACATCTATTTGGAGCCTAGAAAGATTTCTTTCTCTGGAAGTAAAGACTGTTCTCACAGCATCTCTCACATTTGCAGATAACTGTCAGAAGGTCCATACACTTTTTCCACTGTAAAAAGTAAGGTATATAGTTTCTCATATTCACAAAAAGAGAGAATGGGTATTTATAATGTTTACATTCTCCTGGTTATTACAAATAGTAATTAAATAGAAATAAATATATAGCAATATAATTAAGTATAAAAATTCTTCAAGTCACAGAAGCATTTAGGCTTTAAAAGTGACTGAGCAGCAAGTTGGCTAATCCAGAGCTAAATTTCTCCAACAGCCTTTCAGATACTCTTTATAACCTCTCAAGTAATTGGAGTCTATCTGCTCAAAGGAAGTTAGGTTTTCTTCTAAATTTGTTTCAGCTATTTTGGTGGCCCTGCTTAATAGAATCACAGAGTCATAGAATCATTAATGCTGGAAAAGACTTCTAAGATCATCAAGTCCAACTGTTAATCCACCACTAAACCATTTCCCTAAGTGCCCCAGCTACATGACTCCTAAATGGCTTCAGGCATGGTGACTCAATCCTTCCCTGGGCAGCCTATTCCAGTGCTTACAACCCTTTCCATGAAGAAAGTTTCCCTCATACCAAATCTAAAACACCCCTGGCACAACCTGAGGCCACTTCCTCTTGTTCTACTGCTAGTTACTTCGGAGAAGATACCAAACCCCCACCTCACTACAAACTCATTTTAGGTAGAGGGCTGAAATAGTTATATAATTATATAAATTGTATTAATAAAATTAGTAGAAATAGTTCAGAAAACAACACAGATAAAATGTAGTAACAAAAGTAAATAAATATTTATTGAGGGGGAGGAAAGAATACAGAGTTAGAAAGTAGTGTTTCTTCCCTGGAAGGCTAAATTAATGAAACAGTTTAAGAATCATCCATCCTTTCATCTGTCACTGTCGTTGAATGTGGGTCAGTTTTAAACTGGGTTAGAACATAACTCTGTTTCCCACTGCACATTCTGGTTTGTGATCTCAGAAACCCTTAAGTGAAGCCCAAGTGAGTAAGATTTGCATACACTTTCAGCGACTACTCAAGAGTCTCTTTCTTTCCTACCCATATTTAGGTGATTCTCTGCAACATACTCAACTTATTTCTAAAGCTCAATCAAGTAATCAGGGCCTCCCAGAAAAAAAAGTCATATACTTCTAGAAAATACCCAACATACGTGATACTATACCGCACTGAGAAGTGAACTAGCAAATTCCTCTGGCCAGGGTGCATTTTACAAACGTAGGAGCCATTTCTATAATGCAATGGGATGAGGTAAGTCCCTGTGGCACATGTGGTGCTCAGGCTGAGCATGTGGCCCAAGAAGGCTCCAGATTGCATCCAGATTTGTAGCCGCGTATCCTTTTTTGATTATGATTCAATGAATCTCACATCAACACTATATCTGTAATAGCCAACATCGACAAAATGTGTCACTTCACAGAAAGTTCTGAAAACCCAGTTTTTATGGGATTTAAAATAAAAACGAAAAAGTTTTTAAACTCCAGATTTTCCTACAGAGGAGGAATTATATTTTGATCACAAAGGCCTAAAGCAAATATAAAGATTTTTTAATTTTATTGCTCTGTTATGGACTTATGATATGCTCATTCCTAAAGATAAAAAAGTACCTCTGAAATCAGTATATTACCTAGTAAACAACCTTTCAGTTGCTTTCCTTGGCTTACTTCTTATGATCTCCAAAACCACTTAAAGAACTTTCTTAATTTAAATAAAGCTCAAGGTGGTAAGGTTTACAGGGTTCTCTCCAACATAACTGGAGATGGTACCTTTGTTCAAACACTCATTAACAAGGAACCAATCAAATAAAAAACATACTTAGATGACAGAAACCAAAGAAACATCAATGTCTTGTCTACACAAACTTCTACCAGAGAGTGCTCCTGTAAGGTTCTTGGTTCCACTCCAGCTACTACATTTCAATAAATAAAAAGTCCTTATAATGCAATTTGCAGCAGAAGCTGAAAATGCTCACCCTTAGTCTGGCTGTCTTCAGTGTGGAGTAGAGATGTTAACCATGGCAACGCTGAATAAAGATCAGATCCTTAACCTAGTGTACACTGTCAAGATGGACAGGTTTTCTATAACTAAGAGATTTTTGAAGAAATAACCCAAACCATTAAATTAAAAGTCTGGTTCATTAAGTTTTTTCAATGACAATTAAGATGACTCTCTTTTAAAGGGTTATTGTTTTGGGCTCCTTTTTGCACAGAATATATAAGCATTCCTTCCTATTAAAAAAATGGAAATACTTTTAGCAGTATTTTATTTGCTTTTCTAATGTATTTATTAATATAGAATCACTCTTCAGAGTACCTTATCAATGACTTAACAATATATGTCAAATATCACTTGAAATCAAAACTGAGGAAGATACTATAAAACAAATATATCTCAGACAAATGTACTATAAAATAAATATATCTCCTCTCTAACTTAGCTTGATTGTTCAGGTCTTATTTTAAGGTTATATGAGAGAGAGGACAGAGTTCTCTCTCCTGGGAGGTGTTGGTTTGCTTTACTACTGATCCCTGCTCAGACATGTGCATGAAGATAATATTAATTTGTGGAAGAAACTCTCCAAATCTGGTTCTTGATTCTTGCCTTTCTCCCTCCCTACACAAGCTTCAGCCACGACACTGCTCAGGTGAGGTTCTGAAGCTACACTGAGGCATTGTATTTGATTAAATAAATGCATAGTACAGAGTTCTTGAGGAGCACTCAAAATGTCCTAAAATTTAGTGCTGTTTATGACAAATATCCATCAGCATCCTGCTACATTCCTGCCACACGATACCTGTCAGCCTGTTCAAAGTGAAAAATCAGCTTGTAAAAAAAAAAAGTTTAAATTTTTGAAAGAAATTGGTATGCACCTCGTCAGGCAGAGGGTGAAGAAAGTAATCCTTTTTGTGCAGAGTATGACATCCTTATTACAGGGAGGGATGCAATAGGGAGGGTGCACAGAAGAAGTGAGTCAGCACATTAAACATACACAAACAGGAGTGTTATCAGAGTATTTCACCTTTGGCATACTAGGGGTCATTGCACTTTAGTTGCAGTGATAATACTGCAGGACTCCTGGGTACAGCTTGTATCTGAAGTGAAAGTGATTTTTCTACTATTCATGTATGTTAAAAAAGGGTGCTTCTGTTGATCAACTAGGAATAATTTAGGACAGTAAGAATTGCTGGGTATTAAAAAGAACTTCTATCTTCTCTCTCTGGTTTGCAGTATTTAACTTTTCCCTATAAAAGCATTCTTTATCAGACAGAAGTGAGGTGTTAATACCAACAGATTTTCTTATCATGATGCATGTCTTGTTATCCAAAATATTGCCTGAATTTATATTATGATGGAGAAGAAGGCTCAGGATCTAAGTCTTCAGATCTTCTTTTATCTACTGCAGTAGATTTTAAAAGTCACATGCATTGTGCATGTTGAATATATTGAACAGGGGAATGTTCTCTCTTTAAGAGAAAAAGATGTTATCAATACTTTAGGAGATGCCAGAAGGAATAAGGTCTCTCTTGACGAACACGTATTTGAGGACATGAGGTTCTCTATAGATAATTATCAACATAGAGTGGGGAATTATCATGATCATTTAGAATAAGCACAGTAATAGGTGTGGCAGAGCTTTTTAAAGCCTTCCTTACCAGCTTCTCTTCCTACCCTCTGGAAGTACTGTCGAGAATGAAGTGATTCTCATTGTAGTAATGAATCTACTATTAATTACAAATTTTATAGACAATTTACTGAAATCACATCACATTTTTAAAGGCAGTGATACCCTGGAGAAAAGTGTTGAAGGTTAAGTTATTTACAAAATATGAAAACAAAAGTATTGCTAGTTTCATATATTCCATAAAAGATACATACTACTAATTTTTTAGTTTAAACTTGCTTCTTAAAAAATTATTAAGAACAATTCCTATTATTTGTGGAACAGGAAAATTATCTGTGGTGATCTCAGAGCACATTCTGACATCTAGTAGCTTTTAAGAAAAATAACAAAACCAGAAGTTTCACACTCAAGCAAAGAAACATTTTTAACAGTTCTTGCTCTTCATATACAAACTCTACTCAGTGATAAGAAGA
>NW_008237239.1:19408675-19479659 GCF_000691975.1 Corvus brachyrhynchos | reverse complement strand
TTTTTCAAGTAAGCAACATGATGCAAACATTTGAAAAGCTACTTAATTTTAGGGGCAAAGACATCAAGCACAGAAGGTCCATGTAAACCTTATCATTGCCAAGTTTAGCAAAATGAGGACAGCATGCAAGTTTACAGGCAATGAAGGATTTCACTGGCAGCAGGACAGTTTGCAGATGGGTTTAAACACTAATATTGGAAGGAAGAGATTTAAAATTTTGAAACTAAGGAAGAAGAAAAGGTCTTTCTTCATTTCATTCTCTTCTCCCTGAGGCTTCCCTCTTCTGGCCTTTTCAATCTCCCTTTGTTCCAAGACTGCTTCAGATGGGAGCAAGAGGGAAAGGAAAGCCTGTTTAACTAGCAGAGAGCACAGTGCCATCTGTCCCTATGCAGGAAGAGGCTCTCACATCTTCTCTCAGTTGGCTCAGTCATTTGTGAGATGTTTGCCAGGCTCTCTCCTAGGTGCTCTGAACAAATGCTGCAGCACTCTGGGGGAACATTCAATATGAATGGGGCAAGAGAACGTGCAGAACAATTTCTAACACTTTCCTGGGGAAAGCACTTTATTTTATCTGTTTTCATCTGAAAACAGCAAGAGATCACTCCACCAGAAAAATATTCCTGAATTTCATTAGCATAGCTAGGGATTTCCAGCTGGGTACCAACTGGTACGACTTATATCCATGTATATATTTTCTGCCGTATGTCAAGGAGTTGGCTGTATCTTGGGAACATTGTAGTTCTGGCTGATTCAGCACAGCCAAAAATCTGCAGCCAAGCATTCAGTAATAGGGGCTTAGAGCAGGGAATAAGGATTTACAAGTCAGTCATTTTTTATTTGTAAAGGTAAAGAAAGTCATTGGCTTATGAATGTCAGATCAACTGAAGTTCCCATATGATTTCTTGCTCATATAGGATAATAAAAATACATCTCCAGTTACAGAGAAATGCACAATAACTCCCCAAAAAATGTGGATTTATTTGCAGACCTAAAAATAATTTTGTAATTATTTTCCAAATATATAAGATTTAAATTTATTTTGCTAACAAAATAAGTAATAAAAAGAAAGATAGGATTTATCTGTCTACAGCATATTATCTGTAATGTTTTCCCATGATAGAACTATTTCCACAGCTTGAGGTCTGAGATCTTTCTTGTTATAGTTCAGAGAAAGTGTGGAATTGCAAAACATATCCTAAATATTTATAAAATGGAGCAATGGCATGGAACATGAAACACCAAAATCTTTAGAGTGTCTACTATGCTCAGCATTTGGTAAGTCAACGCTTAGTACTTCACATACGACAGCATTATAGGTGATTTTTCTCAGAAAATAAAGATACAAAGGAGGAATTATAGGCCTCTACAAACTATGTCATATTAAAACTGAGATTTAAGACCAACCTAAAGAAGCAGCTTTGGGTTCAGTATCTAACATTACCAGAAAAGTGAAGTTCCCATGAAGCAGTGCTCTGTCACCATGGCAACCTTGCAAGGTAGCACAAAAGGGTTCATCTTTATGCAACGCAGTTTTATAAAATCCATCATCCTAAATGTGACAGCATGTACGATCTTGTGGGTCTGCTGTGACACCACAATGCATAGGAGTTATTAAATATAACCAATGCCTCATTTATTACCAGTCAAAGGAGCTACCTTTTAAATGCAAATGTTGAAAATTAAAATGAAGGGTTTAATCAATAAAGCTCCCCAACCCTAAATTACCATGGGGAGAGTAACAATATGGGCTTGCCGACATTGTGTTTTAAAATATTAATACCAAGATCTGTGCTTATTTTTGACAACTGTAACATGACCTTTAGAAGTGAAAGTAATAAAAACAGTATGACCACTATTTTTTGAAATAAAACCCTGTAATCTCAAAGCATAAAAGATATACTAATGAGTGATTACAAAGGGGATTACAGTGCAGCCTAGTGAGTATATCTTTAACAATTCACAAGGCACTGCTTTTACCACATAAATATAATTTATTATACTTAAAACCTGCTTGAGAGCAAGGTTACCTGGCAAAACTGCAGCAGGTGCTCCAGGTTAATTTGATTCAAGTTATTTTCTGCAGAATGTCTAATTGTGAATGGCTCTGCCTATTGATCTCTTGCCAAGATCAATAAATTTTTTTCATCTCTGTGAAGCACACAGGGAGAAGAAAGAAAAAAAAGGCTTAAAATAGATTTCTTGCACAGCGGATGGTATCTTTTTTTTTCTTTTCCCCCAAATGTCATTCTTATTGTGAAAAATCATACAAAAAAATTCTAGAAGGGAATTAAACTAAAGCATGCAAACTGTAATGAATCATAAACTTTCAAATACTGTGATGAGGTCTTATTTTTTCTAATGTTTGTTTGGCTTTTTTTTTCATACAGCATATATAAATCTAGAGAAAGATATTTTAAATGACCTTTAGGATGTCAGAACACGCACGATATTGGCTTAGTGAATGCAAAGAAAACTCACAACCTTCTCATGAAATTGCACCATAAATTGAACATTTTCTTTTTTTTCCCCTTATTAGGGTATAAGCTCATGAACTCAGGCTTGGAGTCAGTAATAGAAATATACACTCAGATGCAGCTTGGTTTCAAAGGTTTTGTTTGTAGGTTAGTGTGACTAACAGTCACGTCTCTCAAGCAAATGTCTTTGTGTGTCACCAATACAATTCATATTCTTCAGAAATAACCAAGGTTTTGAGAATACTTAGACTAGGGAAGGCATAAATGTGCTTTTCAAATAAGTATAGAATATAGTCGTGTTAAGGGCAGAAACTAAAATCAGGATTATCTGCAGAACCATCTTCTCATGTAAGTGCTTTTTGAATCCAAGTGAACTCGTAAGGGAGGGAAAAAATGATACGAATGCTATGCCATGTGTCATAAGGACACGACAGCACTTTTCCAGCTTTCCTACTCCTTTTCACAGGAGCCTGATGACAGAAAAAGGACTATTAACACAGGTTAGCCAGGTTTCTGGGACTTACCCCAGCAGGAAAGAAAGCCCTGCATTGCACACAGCTGGCAAATAGGCTCCCTGGCACCACTTCACATGACTCTGCCACAATGAAGAACCTCCCTCAAGCAGCACTGTTTCCCATAAATCCTTTGATGGGGTAATGGGACATTTGAAGTTACATCATTTTTCATGAGTACTTCTGAGGTGGCCTGAAATCCAACAGCCACTGAATTAGATCCTTGCTGCTGGTAGAATTTATGAAACAGTTTAAGTTTTCATAAAATATACCCACTGGCTCTTTTGCCCCTTTCTTGCTCTCTGATTGCTCACATGAACATAGAGTTTTATAAATCTTCAATGTGACTATGAGCAATGGAAAAAAATCTTCAACAGAATGTAGAGAAAAATAACATAAGTAAATCTGTAAATGACATCCAGAGCCTTCCAGCCTTTCAAAGACAGCACCTTGAAAGGGGTATTGCTACTGACCTACCATCAGCATGCTGTGACTAAGATTTCATACTGAAGCAGTTGTAAATTAATCAAACAGTTCCTGGTCCTCCCCCAGAGCAAAATTGAATGGGGAGCAGATAAATGTCAAATACAGCAATTTGGCTTTAGGTTGCAAGCCCTAAGGCATATTTTATTATTCCCATGCCTGAAGATCAAACTATTCAGACATCAAAACCACCTATTTCTTCTTATAAAAATAATCTCTTTAAAAACAAAGATTATTCATATGAAGTGTAATAGTTAGAGGTTTATATTTATATTTTACAGCAAACCAAACCCAGAAAAATGTTTAAAATCTACTTAGCACACCTATGCTTTTCCTTGCATCATACAACAGAGCCATGTTTGATTGACTACAAATTTTATCAGTAAGAGAACATGATGAAAAACAGAATCAATGGTCAGAAGAGTCTGAGCAATTTTATCTTAACAAGAGCCTATTCCCAGCCCTGTAAACAATTTTTTCTTAGCATTGCTCATATTAAAACTGCATCTTAAATAATACAGTATTGTATCCTCATCTGTGTTATAATCTTAATACAATAATCAACACTAACTGCTTACTACCTTTGATTCAGAAATTATTTTTAATACTTGTGGAACTTGATATTTTCACAATACAATCTAATTTATTCTCTGCCATTAATTTATGACCTAGTTTATTTTTGTGATGGGGATAGTTTCTGCATGCTTGTCCAAATAGTTGAGTGTTAAATAGTAATTTCCTTCCTATATATTTCACATATTAAAAAAAATAGAGAAAGTTTAGAATAATTCTTTTAAATTTCTGTAAGATGTAGGATTTTAAGTTATCAAAAATAATAAGGCTGAACTGCCAACCTCATTTTAACCAAGAAGAATTTTGCTATAGACTTCAATAAGGCTGGGATATTGCCCTTACAGACCTTAGCTAATAAACAAGTTCACAGACAAATTATTGATTAAAAGTAGAGTTAAGATTACTCCATAAAGCTCAGAGAGAAAAAATGTCAATATTTTTAAAGTTTTGATGTGTCTGAGTAATCTGATTTTAAATTGGTTAATTCAATTAAAAGCTTCAAAAAGGAATTTATACAAACACAAAATTAGTGACTGAGCTTCACACTATTCAATCTACTGCTTTTTCACACATCAATTTATTATAAACATTTAAATCCCCTACACTTTTATAAATTATACCAAAAATTAAAGTGTATTTTAATGACATAATCTGCCATAAAAGTCTTCCATTAAAGCCTGAAGTTAAAAACATTGCTTCAGCAGCTTTTGACTATTTCAAGGCATAGATTGAGGGATGTGTATTTTAATTTCTTAGAAGCGGAGAACAAAGAATGCCCCATATAAGAGAGATGGATCATGGCAAAGCAGTACTGCAAGTTAAAAAAAAAAAAACAAACAATATTGAATCAATAGTAATATTAGCTATATTGATGACCCTTTTCATTACTATCATTCTGAGCACAAAACAAATTTGTGCCACATTAGCCTGCCAATAATATCTGTGGGCTGCATGAAGGTGAGCAGGTGGGGCCTTTCTCCATTTTCCTACGAGTAACTCAATTGTAAGAGCAGCACTCTCAATTTACCACATAAGCAGATTAGTAGCTTGTTTCATGACAGAATATTGGCTTTTCTAGAGTTATATCCAATTCCTTTACAGTAAATATTACCACTGTCTTCTCTCTTACATATTTAGAGCAATTAGTTGTTAATACCAAGGGATGGACTATGAAAACTTTTCTCACTGTGAAGAAACCACTGCTCACATATCTGTGCCACAAAACTGCTCTGCCAGCTCGGAATTCACCACAGAGGAATTCACCACTAGTGATCTCCAGCATCTTTAGCCTATTGAGGACTCCTTCTTAGCAGAAAGGTGCCATTTGAAATTAGTGGTCCATCCTTGACAGCCTCTTTCATTGCTTGACCACAACGGACTTACTGCCTGACATGTCTTCTCCTGTACTTCCAGCGCCACCCTCCTAGACTTTACATTCGTCCTGCTTGGCAACTGGCAGTAGCTGCAGAAAAATCTGGCTGCAGATTTAATAAAGCATTAAATTTAATAACTCTGTGAAATTTCATTCTGTGCCATGCTTGCAGGTTGAAACCTTGCTTATCAGTGTGGGGGCATTTCCTGCAGCTGAACAGTAAGACCTGGATATAGGGCATCAATCGTTTTGTCCTTCCCTCCAAAAAAACCACCACAGAATAGTAGAACTTCCATGGAAGATTCCAAAGAAGTAAAACTGTGGAAAAAATATTGGTATTGCAATCTCTGTCCTTATTTTAATACATAAAGCCCATTGAAAAATCATTGAATTGTTCAGGTTGGAAAAGACATCTAAGATCATCATCCAGCTGTTGACCACCATCAACATTTATGTGCATTCTTTCTCTAAGACAACTGAAATCAAGATAACAACATAAGTAATTTCATAATAAGAGGTAGAATTATCATACAAAAAGGTAGTTATCTGTGGACATTTGATAATGTAATTCATATGCAAATTCTCAATAGACTTCTAAGGCGTTTTCCCTCAATCCTACCTTGTGTACTAACAATTGTTTTACTTAAGGAAGTTATTAAATCATTGAAAGTTTATCTGTAGTTCTAGAAACTCAGCTTCTAACATTTGCAGAAGGCTGCATTTGATAGCTAAAATGGAACCTCAGACTTTTCATTACAAGATGATATGCCAAGCTCAATGCATTGGATAGCACCTCATTCAGCACACCTCAATTTTCACAGTTTCATTGACTTTTATAACAGCAGATGGGTCCTGAGCCTCTGAGTTCTGGAAGGGAAATCATTTTACACCCCATATATTCTAGGCTGATCAAAACCTTAAATCTTTTCTGAGTGCATCTCAGTCAGTAACAATAAAAGATTTGCGTATGTGAGATTGCACCATGCTGGTGATTCTGCTGTGTGTTGTGGATCAACGTGTTTTATGGAAGTGACTCTGCTCTCCATGCTTAAGGAAGGCTCCAGGCTACAGCTCAGCCCAATTCCTAGCTTTGGGATTAGCTATGATGCAAAGATTCTACATATTGCTTTAACCTTCTTCTGTTTAGACCTTCTTTCCAGACCCTTAATAGGCAAGAAAAGGAGGCCAAAGGTCTAATAAAGACCTTGCCCAGTATTTACAGACTAATCAAATGGTAATACATCGCACACTTTAATGAGTTACTTAAATCAGGTTAAGAGTCTATAACCGTCATTACAATTAGAGACGCATATTTTTTGAGCTACTTTAAAATAAAATGGTTTAAAATAATAGAGTTCAAAGCAACAAACAAAAGGTACAAGTTGCCAAAAAATGCCACAGAGCTGTGGCCATGGGTGTGCATTCTTAACGTTGTCACGTTGGAACGCCAAAATTGAGAAGTAAGCAAATTACAAACGTAGATTTTGATAAGCACTTTTTAGATCTCACAACCTTTACTCAGCAACCTCACAGTTTTCACTTTGACAGTACTAAAATTCCCACAGCACCCAAAGGCATTTTATATTTCCCCTTCTACTGCAGAACAAGCCTGTGTGCTGAGGTGAGGACTGCATTCTGGTGGGCAGGATTTCTCCAACCCTTTGGTAAGATCTCTGTTATCATTGCAAGGCTTAGGTCCCCTTTGTAGAGCTGGCCTTCAGTATGAAAGGATTTTTTTTTTTTTCCTGCAAAATTAATGGTAAGAAAGATTGACTGCCTCTGGATGTATAATTCAATTTGAAGTATCTGAAAAATGTTACTGAAAATCACCTCTATTTGCCAAAAGCTGACAAGCTATTTGCACAAAACCATGGAAAGAATTCTGGGAGATGTCAATAATGAATAGGATAAATGTTCTCAAGCTTGATAACTAAAGGGAGTTTGCTGATAAATTTTGAATGCCCTCAGCATGCTCTAGAGTCATGGTATATAGATATTGCTCCTGGATTTATTTAAAAAAAAAGGAGTTCTGAAAAAGGGCTACTTTTGTTTCAGATTATTTGACATTTTAGTGCATGTAAGTAATGACTGAATGTATGTAATGTCTGTATGTTATTTCCTCGTAAAATGTTTAGATTTAAGAAATAGTGAAGGTTTTTGGGGTTTCTTTTCTTTTTCCATGTTTAGATATAAAAAAATTCAACACATTTCTTTAGGGGAAACACAAATGTTTGGACACCATATTCAGGCGCATTATTAAATAATAACATATATTCTACCTAGTTGCTTCTCTCCACTCTATTTTCTTATACATTTATATTTCACATTAGACTCGAAGCATTTTTGCTTCAAGGTCTTTTAAACTATAATAATAATGTGGTTTTGAAATAGTCATCTAGAATACCTAGTAGCATATGTAAGAGTTAAGTATCTTTTCCTGCTTTTAAAAGGCAATAACAAAATGTTTATGTTCTGGAGAATCAGAGGTTATTTGATCCATTTACCTTTATTTAAGGCTAAGATACACAAAACATAATAAAAATTTTAGTGGAAATGGACAGAAGATCTATTTACATGTCATCGGTAAAAAAGGTATGAAGTAAAACTGGGTTTGACTGTCCCCACTTGCTGATTTCAGAGGCAAAATTCTTTCTGCTGTCTTATGCGTTTTTTTTGCTTATTGCTTCCTTCTTTTGCCACCATTTTCACCTCCTTGATTATGTGAGAGCACTCTGCTACTCAGTTTTGCCCCAGGACTTAATCTGGTTAGGCAAATATTATAGACCTCTGCTTAAGACCTAGAGGTCTTCAGTTTTTGTCTTCAATAACCTTCCTCTTGATACAGATCTACTTCATAACACCCTTCTTCTCAAGGTCTCTTTTAAGACCTTGGTCTTAAATCATCTATGCTAAGGTACATACAGCTCTTTTTAATTCACTGTATTTGCAAAGATTCTTTGCTGATGTGCAGGTGATCAAATCAAGTCTATAGCCTAAATATTTAATACTACTTTCAGAGATAGGAATTAAAATACAGTAATGAGGGGAGGAGAATGGTTGAAGGAAGCCTTTCTCTCTCGAAAAATGTTGTCATGAACTTAATATTAAGTAATTTTGTTATCAAATCAATTATGAAAATTGAAGATATGGAAGCATTGAAGTGCATTTGACAGAAATGTAGCATTGTTGAATTCTGATCACACATCAAAAGTGACAGAAATGCATAAGCAGGGTTCTTCTTTTTAAAGACTAAATGAACAACCAGAGAGCTTGCACAAGGCACATCTTCCACGTCTCTCAAGCAGTTTTCTATACATTCTCAAGCCAAGCCAGGATCAAGGACTGCTAGGTCTGGGTCTTCCACTTCTAAATTGTGATCCACTCCCACAGCAACGTCTCTTTTGCCTTCACATTCTTCTAAACTTCTCCCTTTCCTGACCCTTGGAATATAAGTAACGATGTGGATGAGGGGTTGGCTTTATTCAAGGTTTTATTGGAGTCTACTGAGTATTGGAACAGTCAGTCCTAGGAGAAAACACTTGGCAGGAAATAGCTATGGTATTTTAAAAATTTGGGAGCTGTTACCTTACCTTTCTCCTAGCAACAGGGGCACACCGTCAGTAGGAGAAAAGAATGGAATAATAAAATCTTTTATACCTGTACTTCTATGGCTCTTCAGAACATTCCTGCCTTCTTTGAGACTTCACAAACACAGGTAATTTTCAAATCTGTCTAGAACCAGATTTAAAGGTCAGGACACTGAAGTTTCCCCATGTAGTTTTCTACTTAATGTCTTAGTTTTTCAGGGGAAAGTTTTGAATACAATAATCCAGAACAGGCTGCTCTGACTACCTTGTGCCAGAAGTCATTGTCCTCCCACGCTGCAAGCATCTCAGAGGTGCTACAGGTACTTAATTAGCAAAGAGCTTCACAAAAGAAAGCTCAGTGTTCACACTATAGGGAAAAACGTTGTCCTTCAGGAAAAAGGAGAGACAAGAGATGCATAAAGTTTTAGTGAAGTCCTTGTCAGCTTTACTCACCCTTTTTGTATTCTCTGAGCTTTCCACTTAGCATAAGAAAAAAAAACTTTCTTTCAGTCCATATTCACACTACTGCCTTGATCATAGGAAAACTGAACACCTTCAGTGCACGATAATTAAGTGCACCTGTTATCCAATTAGTATTTCATTGGTCTCCACACATGCAGTGGCTTTGTTCTCAGACCACAGAAACCCTGTTTATGACTCAGTTTAAAAAAAACCCCAAAACAACAATCAACAACAAAACCCAAAAAACAACCCCAAAACCAAAACAAAGCAGAAGGAAAAAAAGCCCAAATGCAACTTGCATAGCCTCTAAGAAAAGCTGAAATATAGAAAGAAATAATGCTAATTTATGTAACAATACACACCTATCAACAAAATTCAAATTTTCTCCTCTTTCTTCATGGCTCTGTGTTTCTGCTGATAAATTTCTCTTCCCAAACCATCCCAGATTGCACTAATGTCTGCTTGGTTTCATTCTTAGTGCCTGTTTACAGACAAACCCACTACAATAAGCTCAAACACTGAAGCAGTCAGGGGTGTTCCATGTAGAGTTACTAAAACCAAATTAATCTAGATTTTGAATCAGACACGTTCTGCAGTACTGGAAAGCAGTTTTTTCAAATAACATGCCTGGCCACATCAACAGTCATGACCACACTTCACAGATAAACATCTGCTGAAACTGTCAGCAGATGTGCCATGGGCAAAATAGGAATTGAGAACCATTTTTTGAGAAAGGAAGTTCATGCTTTAACTGCCAATTAGGTTTTCCTCAGTTCTTTAGCATAATGACAGACATTGAGCAACGATGAACGCATCAGGGCTTCATCAGTTCTCCCTAAACAATCTCTCTTGTAAACAGGAAAAAAAAATTGTGTGGTGCTTTTCTCCAATGTACTCATTTATGTGAATTTGAATATTATAATCCAACATAAATTATACAAAACGACCTAATTATAACTGCTGGAGGGTCTAGGGTTGTTTTTTGTTGGCTTATTTACATTTTGGTTTGCTTTTTGCTGTCAATTCCTCTGTATCAGCCTTCAAACATATGATAGCATCCTTGTAGCGACATTTTAATATGCCCTGTTCTCAAACACTCTTCAAAAATTAGTTCTCTGAGAATACCAGATGCTTCCAGTTGTGAGGGATGACACTGAGACCAAGCAGGAAGCTGCTCAGAGAATTTCTAAAGTGCCCACGCTCACTGTGCAGCAGCACAAGAGGAACCAGGGGCATGGATTTGCCACGTATTTGAAGCCTGTTCCTCTGTAAGACACCAGTATGGCTTGAACACAATCCAAAGGCGCGGAAAAATTGCACTCAGCTTTTCCTTAGGTGATGATGTCCAGTTTGCCATTCCCCTATGGCTTTTCCCAACAGAGTAAGTTCACTGACGGCTGCATAAGTACCAGCTTCATTAAGGACACAGAGGTAGATTAGAAAACAAGGACAGATGTGCTAAAAGAGAGGCTTCCTCTTAACTACACATAGAGATGCTTCCATGCATAAAATAATAAGGAAAAAAATGTAGGAGAGACTTTTTTTCCCCTATCCAAGTGAATATCCTTTTGCATTTTCCCCAATGACAAAAATTCAGTTTCTTGTACATATATTTGACCCATTGTATTAACAAATTGTCAAACAATAAGATGTTCAAAACTCAGACACTGTTAAGCCTACAAGGTATGTAGCTGAACACCAGTAATGAGGCATAGAAGATATACCTCAAAAATTGGTTTTCTTTCTCCTCCTCTCTGATAGTTAACATGTATTATCAGGGAAAGGTCTGGAATTCTTTTAAACTAGAAATATTCTAACTTCATTGAATTAAATAACTCCTTAATTTTTTTCACATGTTCTGGGAGAAACTACATAGTCCCATTTGTCTTCTTGAATTTTAGCAAATAACAGGATCTTTTCCTGGCTCCAGTAAAACTGAACATTAAGAAAGTATTTGAAGTCTTCATGAATAAAGATAATTCTGATGTAGAATAATAAGTCCTTCAGTAAAGTAGCCTATGATTCCATCCTCTCCTTTTGTGTGAGCATATTGCAACTAAAGAAGACTACTTAATTCTCAATGAATATAAATTTGAATAGTGAGGTTCAAAGAGAAACTAAATATTAGAACACTATGTTCAGTCTTTAAATGAAAAGACTCTGGGTCTTATAAGTTTGAATATTTCTTCTGTCTAATTCAGAGCACTCTTATGGGACTGTTACCCTCTAGTTTATAACATTTCCTAGATTAGATCACAATTTCTATTCCTCATTTAATTTGTCAGCTTTATATATGCGTTTTTCCCTGTATAAAAGGGCAGAAATGGACAGCTCCAGTTTTGCTGCACAAATAATTCACTACAATATTTTGCCCAGGGTTTATCTGGTGTAGCAGTCACTGCATGACATGGTAAGCTCATTTCTTACAGTATAACTTGAAGATCTCCACAACCTGTTGTAAACGTGTTATGAGAACCTGTATAAAGTAAAAATACTGACTGGCATAATGCTCCTGAAAATGAGATTAACTGCAGTATTCAATTTAAAGTATTCAAAATAAATAACCGCAGCAAAGTGCTGAAGTTTGAGAAAGATTAATCTCCCTTTGATTCAGACTTCCATATATGTTTGAGGTTTTCCCATGAAGGTGTTTCAGTTTTCATATTACATCCTGGCTTAAGGGAATGCTTTGAATGTTTTTTCCAGTTAGTCTGTAAGGGCTTGACTTGGGGGAGCTCGCCGATACATAATTCCATCTACACAGGAAACACCATAAAAGTGTCACTAATAAAGCAAAACTGGTGTGGCTCTTTTAATGTCTGACAATTTTCTTACATGTTACAACAGTAATTTTTCTATTCTGTGTGATTCATAGGCTTCAAGGCCAGAAAGGTTGTTTTTGATTATCTAGTCTCATTTCCTGCATAATACAAATTACAGGCTGTCAGCTAGTACATGAGAGACCTCCTCTTTAAGCAGTTTAATGGCTAAGAACCTAGGAAATGTATTTTTAGACTTTCTGAAGCCTGCTCTTCTGACTTGGGTCTCAAGAGTATGCCAACTAGGTAGAGGAGTATAGGCACATTCTTTCCTCCCAAGGTGGATAATTAGCATGACCTAGATATATGTACATTTCTGAGAGTTATATGTACTTATTAAAAGCTATAGGGCTGATATACAGATCTTTTAGGTGTTTTGAAAAGGAAAATATTAATTAAACTTTCATTTTGCTTTTATAACAGTTCAATAAGTGCAGAGCTCTCAAAAACCCATTTCTTTAACATGCCTATTCATTTCAGGGACAACCAAAATGAATAGTCTTGTTAGCAAGGTATAACTCAATCAGCTATTTTAGAACACTGGATAAATACCAAATATATGTGTTTTCCTGGAAGAGAGAATAAATGACACATAATGACACGTGAGTAATTTTTATTACATATTTGTCATTATATAAAGCATTTTAAAACCTGAGATAGAGCTGTTTCTGAGAGGCAAACTGATGAAGTACAGCAGGTTATTTTTACCTGCTTATGTGACTATGTCCTGAATGCAGCTCCATGTATGTATGGTAAATGTGTATATGCTAATAAAAATTGTTGAGGAATTTGTCCTTTAGAATTGTGAATGACTTATTGTGTTTTACTCCATGTATTCAGTACTTTCCAATATTTTCAAAAGGAATACAGGGATTTATCCTCTTCACAGTAGCCTGAGCAGCCCCCTTCTTTGCTCTGGGGAAGTATGTAGCAGTAGAATAACAGTGGGACTCAGGAAGCTTTATGTAATGCTCAGAATATAGATTTGCCATAGATATTTTCCTGTCTCATATAGGATGTCTGGATACATATAACAGTTCTATACAGATAAGTGTGCTGCACAAGAATCTTACAAAATTACTAATTTCCAAGTCTAACTTTGTTGGTCCAATCTTGCACTTAGATATTTTTACATTATTCTTTTCTGAAATATAAATTTTCTTCCAATATTATAATACAGTCACAGACAGTATTCTTATTTGAATAATTCACTGCAGAGAAATATAGAGGCAAAATTCTGCTAAGGATATTAAAAAATATCAGTGCATGATTGACACAGTCACAGCTGAATTTTCTGCATTTGAAGGTGCATAATGCTGTAAGAACTTAGAGGGATACCTGCAAAATTCATGGTTTGCACAAGCATTTGGATAAAATGAAAGCACCAGTTTACTACTTGCACCACAATGATGTGGGGGTGTTCGGGTAAATGAAGGTTAAATTAAAAAAGAACCTTTTGAAATCTCCCATCACCTTTGTGATGATGTAAACATATACTAGTGTTACAGTTCAATATAACTACAGCCAAATGACTCTTCTAAAATTGAAAACTGCATAACCTCTAGTCAGTAGTCGCAGTTATCAAATAGCCATTTAAATAAACATCCATTCATAGTGCAAATAGCATTGTCAAACAGGCATTTGGCTTTAAAACTAATTTATGCTTTGTTTTGCACAGCTTCAATAGTAAAATCACGACTTGCAAACATAGTTTTCAAAGGTGATTTGCCTGTACAAGACTTTCATGGGGTTTTAAAAAAATTTCTTATGGACTTGGGGAAATGTACCTTGTAAGTACCTGGTGAGACCAAGTGCTTAAGCATAGCCATTAAATGAGAAAATCAAAAGACTAGCTTGTATTACCAGCAAAATGCCTGCAATGCCCTTTTTCTGAGATCAAAAGTACTTATCTGGCACCTTTTTGATATAATTCAGGTTCTTCCTAACAAAGAAACTCAGGTTCAATGAAGTAGGAAATCAAGTAAATTCTTCCTGACTTCTAGTCCTAGGGAGGGATGTTGCTGTTGGTTGGGAGTGGGGTCACTTCAGTACCAATGTAGCTGTCATCAGGAACCTCTCAGGTATTTTTTCAGCTAAAAAATGCTTCAAAAGCAGAATGTTAATGGTCACAGAAAGATATTTAGCTTCCTTTTTTTTAGGTGGATACTCCTGAAAATGGAATAACCATGGCTCACGACATGGAATTCAGGATGGACCTATTAGCTAAGGGTAACTCCAGCAAAAATTTTCCAGACTTATACTCACTTAATGATGAATTTTGCTTTCCAGGCAGACTCCCCTCTGTCTGAAGAACATGCAAAGGCAGATGAAAGGAATTAGACCCAGCTGCTTTTATTTCCTCCCACCCCCAATACAGAGAAGCTACTGAAGTCAATGCTGTGATGCCAACAGTGCCAGGTGTTCTGTGGTAGCCTCTTGTTATCCAAGGTTGCTTCTATACAGCTTTATTAGTTGCCAGTGAATCAGTCCAGATGCTTTCTTTCTTTAAAGAATAAATGTCTACTTTGAGTGGGAAAAAAAAATGCACCAGAACCTCTAAGTCATAGCAGCAAATTACAAAAACTGCCTTTAATGAAATGCAGTGCTGATCAGAAAATTGTTGTAAGTGGGTGCCAACAGAAAAAAACCCTTACCCTGAATATAGCTTTAATGAGGAAGAAAGGACTCCTTTCACTGGAACAAATTAATTCAATAAAAAGATGCAGTCATTTTTGTTTCCTCCCAAGTCTGGAAAAAAACATATCTGGATAACAGGTTGGTATCTATGAACTCCATTAAAAGAATGATGAAGGCAGAATTTCATAGCAAAGCCCACGTTCCATGCTTCACACTTGTTTCCTGTGACAGTCTTCCCTTGTGCTCCTGAACTTCCCAGTTCATTGCACAATTTCACTGCTCTGCTTAATTGCTCTAGGTGGACCCTGAAGTACATATAGAAAGCTACCTTCAAGCAATTAAGAACATCAGGGTTATAGAAGGCTTTGAAAATCAGGAAAGAGGTACATTAGTAGTATCAGTGCAAATAATATTGTTTAATTAAAAGGGTTTAAAGACGACTGGATAATTCAAATTTCTGTCGTTTCTAAGTACTTCAGCATGTTATTGCCACCAAAGAAAATTCCTGTAAAGAATAGGTTAAAAAATTTGTACACAGCATTCTTATTTCTACAAGAACAATCGATTATGACCTGACTATTTAAATATTTATTTTCATTTCCTTTCCAGGGAGTCTTTCTTGGTAGAAAAATATCATTATGTGCATTTAGAGGGCATAGTCCCCATTTCCAGTTATACCAGTACAATCTTAGAGTGGTCTTCATAAGAGTTCTTCACTTTCATTGGATTTAGTTTTTTGGAAACTGTGAAAAAGTTTAGTCCAGAATTTTGTAATCCTGCATGTAGACAAATCTTAGAGATGTTTGAGAATACTCCTCCTTGCGGCTCTAATTTCTTTCCACTTAGCTGATGAAACTTCACTGAGCATGATTGATTGGATTAATGTTAAAATCAGCTGAGACTTCTGTTCTGAGTGAGATGTACAATAATTTCCAATTACTTTTGATTTTCTTTGAAACAATAGAAATTAGATTCTCTTGGGCTCATTTGTTTAGTTGCTCTTGTAGATTTCAAGGACTGAATTTTATCGCAGGAAGATACAGTGCAATCTTAGGGTGAAACTGAAATCTTTAGGGTCACTCTGCTGATGTATTTGGCTTACAAGGAGGTTCAAGGATATTCCAATATCCAAGAAGTACACCTCTCTCAAATACCTGTTTCATTGGAAATGTCTGTGAAATATGTATAAAACTCTCATGGAATTTCACTGTGAAAAAGATACAGAGCACTGCAGCTTTAAATTCTCTTTTTGTATGTACATTTATATACACATTAAAATAAAATTTATTTTAAGGAAGAAATGCTAAGTTTTCCTATTTCTTTATTGCTTACCTGCTGTACCTTTTTTTTACCTCTTCAGAGTGACAGCTTAACTGTTTTCCATCCTCAATAAATCCCCTTGTACTTTTTGGCCTGAAATACCCATCCTTCCTCTTGAAAGAGCTTTAATATTATTTTGAAAGGTTCTCTGTCAACATACCCATCTTCTGGATAAACCTATGCTCAAAGAGCAACCTTGTGTTGAGGAAGCCAAAATCTTAGATATGTACTCCCTCCTACCACAATGTTTACTGGACCCAGCAGAAATCTACACATTTGCAAATATAACATTTTTTTTACATTAAATCCTTCATGGTTACTCATTTATTTTCTGTCTCTAAATCCATAGGAAGTCTATGAAAAACACACACATGTTACATGATAATTTTGAGTGACATCAGAATGATTCAGAACATGGTAAATGCTTTATTTTCATGGTGGTAAGAACTAGAACTCATGATGTGGATTGGATATTACCATATGGCGACTGTTTTAAAAATATGTGTGCTCCCCTTTCTTCAGAAAGTTTTCTTGATATTTGTGTCAGGTCCTTACAATTTGTTTTCACACTGCTGATGAGGAATCAGCCATCTCAGATAGAATTTTGAGTATGTGTGTCTCAAGGAAGACTGCATTTCTGTTTCTGATGTTGATTGGTTTCTTCTGAGCCATGTGCTTCAGATAGAAAACTTCTTCAGCACTCATGCTCTGCGGCATTTTTTTTCTCCTTAGGAGCTGTTAATTGATCACATTTCAACATAAATTTGAATCTGCAGCTTCAAATGTCAATATTCCAGGGTTGCAGGGTATCACCCACTGAAGTGCAAGCAAATTACTTGCTTCACAGCATCACAATCAATATCTAGTATATGGTTCATTATGATATTCAACCAAAATTTTAACATATTGACCATACAAATATAAGGACTATAAAAATATTTACTGGAACATGTATTTGTAGGCATGGGGGCATGGGTTACACACAAAAAACTTAATTATAATATTTTTGGTGAACAACAGCCTCTATTTAACTATACTTATGAGGTTCTTTAGAAGAAAAGAAGTCATTATAGAAGAGATATGATATGTAGCTACTGCTCTTTGGAGCACTTAGAGGAACTTTATATTAAAGCTCTTTAATTTATTAAAAAAAGGTAATGCTCATTAAAAATAACCGTAATTTTATAGAAAATATTTTTTAAATACTTATGCTCATAATTTTGCAAATTTTCCAAGACTTTCAAAATGTTTGGGACCTGTTAAATGGAGGATAAACTTTTAAACCTTTGTTGATTTGTTCCTTTTTATCAGTAGAAGAAACTATGGGATTGAGTGGGGAAGCTCAAGTTTATCCATTCTTCTCCTGTAACGTCATCTAGAAACAACTTCAGTTACCCAACACTATCAACCCCATTGTGTGTCAAACCCCTGAATTACCTCACTTCAGTTCTAGCAGGGAGTCTTTCCAATCAGCTGCTATCACCTAGGATATATAACTGTGTGAACAAGTCCAGAGAGTCAAGAATGCCCTCCATCCGTGTTTTGCGCTTCCCAGGCAAAAGCCAACTGCAGCTGAGAAGGCGTAAAACTGATTCCATGTCATCAGGGCACTGGGCCAAAAAATAAGGAGCTGTGTTACAGCCCAGGGCTGTAACAAAGCATTTAAAAGCCTCTGGATTGTTGGGGGCTCGGGTCAGGGAAGGCTGGGGGATGGCTGTCTCTCAGGCCCACTCTCAGGCCCCACTTTCTCAGCACACACCAAAGCAGATGAGGAGAGGACAGGCTTTTCAATGATCCGTGAAAGATCAGAGAGTGCAAGAAGCCAAGACCACTTTAGTTCTTCGAAACCAGAGCAAAAATGAAAGTCATCGCAGTAAGATGAATTTGTGGTGGCAGGAAGGTTAATGACTGAACTCCACACAGTTTGATGTTAGGGGAGGTTACTGGCACAAGGTAAGATTTGTGTTGCATGACACAAGCACTACGTAATTACTTAGCTATAACATACCACTTTTATGCTCATGATTGTTTAAGGATTTATTTAAATTGCTTTTATTTTTCAGTGCTCTATTTTTCCAGTTGTCAAATGAATTGTGTGATTGACAATTAACAAATTAGTGGCATCACTTTGGCGTTACAGATATTGTATGATAGCTTGTGCAATAAAAAACTTGCTCTCCTTTGTCAAGGAAGTTGGCAGATACCTAAATTGCCATTCTGAAGTCCTTCTTCAGCATTTATACACAGTATAGCAAATAGCATCACATCAAAAGCCTGCAATCTAATACAATAAATTGCAGTTGTACTACCAATCTTTTGGTAGAAACACTTATTGCTCAGCTAGCTAACATTTAATAGTTTGTTACGAACCTGAGCGACTCACGTACAATTTAAAGCTGCACATAATTTCTAAAATAATAGAACAGGAGTATGAACATAGTACTTAGGTATAGAATGAGTAATATATGTAGTCAAAAGTATGATAATTACATAGAAATAAACTATAGGTAAAAATATGTATAGGCTTAAGAGAACTGCAGTATAAAAAACGAAGTAATACATGTCACTGTTATAGTTTCTGAATTATAAATTTCTTTCATTGCTCACCAAAAGAATACTAAAAGGAGGGGATGGGATTTTTTTTTTTTTAATAAAGAAATTGAGTGTTTTACATTAGTTGCTGTGTAAATTTAGTTGTATTACTATTCATCACAAAATAATTCTTCATTACTTTGATGAGATAAGGCCTATAGGTGGAAATGGTGGTTTTATTAGACCACTTCCAACAGTTGGAGAAAACAGACAAAATTTTTTTAGATACAAATTTGTTTGGGGCAAACAAATCTGTCTGTTATGAACAGCAGATTTAAGGTTTGCTTTGAATTTAAAAAATTGTTCTGGGTAGCATTTTCAAGTACTCTAATGAAAACACAAACACCATTTACAAACTTTACCTTGCCTATGTATTTTCACCATCAGAGCGATGACAACCCTGCTGCTAGATTTCTATACAGCCAGGTTATTTCCAGGGACTGAAAAAGGAATTCCTAAGTATTTCTGAATATATGGCGCTTATCAGAAAATAAACGAATGCCAGTATAACTAAAAGACTGCAGCTCTTCCTAGAATTAGGCATAGCATCTACAAGGATTAATTTGTGGGGAGATTACCCAGAGTATCCCAATTTAGATTTACAATTAACGACAAACATCAGGGGCGTCATGAGATGGTACTGGATTTAGTATTGCTTGTCCAGTTGGAGAGGCTGCTCGACTCTCCTTCCTCTGTCAACACCAGGTCCCTACCTCGTTAACACCCTGCCCTAATTCTGAAGATATGCTGATATTTTTTTTTTCCTTTTCCAGTACCCCAAAGAATATCTACACAATTAAAGGAGATGGTGATGCTTCAGCATTTTATACTCAGGACAAATTACATTGTAAAGCTTCTTAAAAGTGTTTTATTGCTTATATTTCCAAAATAAGATTAATTCACTCTGAATTTTGCAATTACTGACCTTGCATACCTCTTAAGGAATGGAACTTGTAACGAAGCTGTTTCCTCTTTTTTCCCTTCACTCCTTTCCATCACCCTCCTAATTTTTCATATTGTCATGTGTTACGAATGTGTGTTATCACAACTGTTTCAAGGCCACATGTTTCAATAGCTGATATTAATAAATTTTCAGGATAGTCAACCAAATGAGGCTGTTTTTTGCTGGTTGAGGATATGGTGCAATATTGAGGGATATTTTCTGTTACAAGCAACTGGAGTGGTACACGTATAAATCCTTTCCATCCATTTGAACAAATATACACCATTATATGTGCAGAAATATTGTGATTCTCAAAACACAGTAATGATTATCTCTATATTAACTGAAAAAATCTAATAAAAATTAAAATATGAAAAGAAAAATGTAGTCAAATGATTAGATGACTGGTAATTGGTGTATAAATTATGTTACATGGCACATTATTGAACACTAAATGTAACTAATATATACAAGGTAATTTTTTGGTGAATATAGTTGTTAAACCTTTAAAAATAAAAATATAAATGTCTAAATGTTGCACAATACTTGAAAAGTTTCTGTTTTGCTAAAAATCTGCTCTCCAGATCAGCTACTACTAATAATAAATATTCATAATGTTTATATTTTAATCCTTTCACACGAAAAGCCCCTTTGGTGTCGTACACACTACATCATTTATTCATTTATACAGAACAATCTAGAAAAATAATTCTGCATTATTAATAAAAATTATCTATAATGTCAAGGTTCAGTTAATATGAAATGTCATTTTAAGGTAACTGCAGCCAGGATATCTACTGATTAGGAATAAGATAGTAATAATAAGGAAGTCATACATACTAGGTACGATTAAGAAAAACAAAAGGATACTCCAAACAAAATGAAATGATCCTATAAAATGCAGAAATCAGCAGATTGTTTTTCATACTTGCTTAAAACCTTTTGCTCAGCAAGAAGATGTAGAGTTCCAGGACACACACAACCCTTTAAATGGTATCCCACCTATACAAGTACAGAGTCTTTCCAGGGGGTCTGATATGAGGAGGAGTGAGACACTACAGATTTGTATTTACAGTCTTTGCATCACATGAGCTTTCTAGGTATGGAAACACTAAATCAGCCAAGACACCAGCAAACCTGGAAGTTTGTTTCTAATTTAACTAGTTAGTTTAACTATTTGCAGCTATGACCATGCAAATTTGATTTCTGATATATACAAAGAATACCCACCCCCTGACAAATGCTTAAGATGAATAAAACTGTATTATTCATCACAAGTAACAGGATTAAATGGGGTTTTAATGACCAGCTTCTTATTATAAAAATATATTTACACAATGCCTGTGAACAAGTGTCCTTGTAGCAAAACCTGGTGTTTATATATACAGGAGAAAAATCGTGCCCCTACTGCATTGTTTCCTCTGGGAGAAGGGAAGTAAACATGGCTGGCATTCTTTACATAAAGAAACAAAAAGAATAAAAAAAAATCTGAAAGAAACCCCACACTTCTCTTTGGCTTTTATTCTTCCTCATTCCTTTGTCCAATTCTTATCTCGGATATGCTCAAAGTGATTAATATACAAGAAAACTCTCAGAGCAAAGACTTGCTAAAGTTAGTGCTATTCCCATTTAAAACATACATCAAGCTGTGGACTGAACCTGGACAGATTATCTCCAGAGAGTCTCTACGGAACAACATCACACTTTTTTTTCTGTGTCTGGTGGTTCAGACTACAACTCTTTCAGAACAGAACAAGGCATACCTCAAAATATGGCTGTTATTTCATCCTGAACACTTCCTGTAACTGTAGCCTCTTTTATCACTGCCAGAGCTTTACATCTCTCTCAAAACCAGGAGACAAACTTTGAAAATGGCCAGCCTTTAGGTACTTTAGGATAATTCTCCTTACCTTGATATCCATGAAATATTTACTGTAAGAATATACCTACCTCATGTTATCAGTGCAAAAATTTTACATTTACTTGCATTATTTATACATACATTAAAGTATACTGAGGGCATTAAAAAGAAAGAAAATCATGTAATACCTTTACTTTTACCTATGGATTTGGTGAAATGGTTCCATGAAGAAAGCATTTCCAGACAAAAAGAGAATAAAGAAGAGGAGAGAAACAACAGTAAGAGTCATGAGTACATGTAAATGCAATAGTATCTGAACATGAAGAGACAAAGTATAAGGTAAGTGCCTGAAGACAAATGGAGATGCAATCAGTGTCATAGTAGGGATTTAGTTTATTTCTTCCCAATCATGTACATGCAGAGAAACACAGAAATAACCCATGCTTAGATAAGAAAGACTGCCACAAAAGTAACATGGACAATGGTTAGGAGGAAAAAAATCACTGGTTTTGTTAGGTAGCAAAATTGTACTCTCAGCATTCCAGAAGCCAGGAGCAGGTGCTTTCTGCACAATTCCAATCAGCCATGCATTAATGCAAATGGACTCTTCAATGTGTACAATGTGACAAGAGGAGTATCTTCTTTCAGGAGCTATCTGAAGAGAGGCCTTGCACTTTATCTTTTACAGAATCACCCATAATTGTATTTTCTGATAAATACATGAAATTTTCTTAATAACTTTCTTATTTCTCTCACCTCTTTTTAGTTATTGTACTGCAAGAGGGGGAGTTGAGGAGGCAGGAAGGACAAAAGCTTATGGAGCAAACAAAAAAACCAAAAAATGAGATAAGAAAAAGATGTGACTAAAACCATGTGTTTCTTTGCAGCCAAAGACAGCTTTCAAGCATTTGCCCATCAGTTGCAGTGATGGATTCAAAGCAGCTACAGAACAAGAAGAAACAATGAAAGCAGAGTGGAAAAGGAACAGAGCCCATACCTTGGTCGCCCATCATCAGGTGCGCCAGACCTTGAAGGGAAACAAGAGCACAGTCAGCAATGAACAAGGGAGCACGGGAAGGTGGTGTTGTCACACTGACAAAAATGTTTTGTGACAGGCATCTGTTTCCTATGAGATGTCTGTATCACAGAGGGAAATCAAAGAGCATTTTTCAACCACTGGTTGGAATGCTTTGGGCTACGAGTAACAGAACTGCAATTCAAACACTGGGTGCTGGTTTATTGTGTACTTTTTTTTTTCTGTGCAGTATTTGCAATGACAGAAAATAATAAAATGCTTTCAAATTCAACCAATTCCTTTAATAATACATCTGTCTTTATCATATTTTGATTATATCGCTTTGAACACTTTGCTGGGAGGACTTCCTGTCCTCTACATGTGAAATGATGTTGAAACCCTGGAGAAGTTTAAACCTGAAAAATGGGCTGGGTCTGATCTTTTTCCCCTCATAAAAATGAGCATTTCAGGTAATTAAATAAAATGTCTTCATCACATTGAAATGATAATGCAAAGGATGTCTCCTTATTTGTGTGAAATGTGACAGTAGAATGAATTTGTTCCAGAGAAGGCAAATTATTACATATGCAATATAAAATACATAGTAATAAAGAAAATTTAAGAGACAGCTATTGCAACTACTTCATAAATCTGTGAGAAATAGATTTTGCTTTATACTTGTATTGTGAGATGAAATCCCATCATACCAGAATAGGTCTAGTGACATTTCAAAGCAGATGTCCATAATGATAATCACTCATCCAGAGCCAAATTTTGTTACTCTTTAAGGAAAAATATTCAGCTTTTTTAATTCACAATAGTAAAATGATACTTATATCTCACTGAGTATAATGTGATGCAGGGAGAATATTTTTTCTAGATATATGAGGGTTTTTCACTTTTTATGTCTGACTTAAAAAACAGGCTTATTCTTCTTGAAGTTAGCTGTCTTAGGATCCATTTCAGAACTTATTAATTGTTCATGTGTTAAATGTGCTCCTCTTCTTAAAAAGCCATACATTATTTTCTTAATTGCAATTAATTAAATTAATTCACACAAAGAAGGTGAGCAATCAAATATCCTTCTCTTTATTGGAAAGCAGACTTCCTAGAGAGAGAGTTTCTATGATTTCTAATTCACAAAGAAAATTAGGTGCACAAATGACTCACACTACTTGGGGGTAGTTCAAAGACGATACTCCCGACTGCAATCAGTCTGAAAGGATTCGTCTCTTATCAGTTCCAAATCTCAAGTGATGCTCCAAGTAGACTAACAATGGTTTTGCTGAATTATTGCTTTTTAAAGTCACCCGTTTTGGATGTGTAGTTAAACTGAAGGGCCTGATGTGCCTCATCTCTTGTGCAATAAATTGTGTTTCCAAATACAGTGCTCTGCAGCTGGTGGGATTACCTGGGGCTCACAGCAATGCAAACGAAAACTGACTGTGATCCTGAAGGGATGCCTGCATCAGCATTGCTTGGGAAACATCACACAGCTGTATTGGCAGTTTGCAGCATGTGAAAGAGAATAGAAATGCTTTCATGGGTGTTCTTTCTCTGTAAATGTTGCTGCAAGAGAGGCTTGCTGGATAGAGTATAAAGACCAGGTGATATTTTTTTAATTCATTCTTTTAGTGCTGGGTGTCCTTGCTTAGATCCCCTGCTACACTGCCTTTTGGAAGTATCAGTCTCTTCCTGTGATTGATTAATTAGTCTTTTGGGTTTTAACTTTTGTTGTTGGCAACTATAGCAAGAAATCTCAGACTTTTGACTTGACCCTAACTGTATTTGATAGAGGAAAATTGAAACCAGTTGAACATTGCAACATGTATTTTCTTTAATGAAACAGTGACTTTTCAGCCACTACTTTAGGTGAGCTCTTTCAGCTCTTAGAAGGTGTGAAAAAAATCACTGTCCTGTCTCCCAGGGGTATGCAAAGAAGGTGATCTCTTACTAGCTCACATTTACATATGAACTTTGTAGCTATAGGAACCTAAACAAAAGTCCAGCTTCAGATTATCACTGCTTGATAGCTACTATTTTTGTTAAAATGATACGTGAAATTGGTCAGTTGCAAATAGATGACTCTTACATAATTTGAAGAAAAAAAATGTAAATAGCAGAAGTGCCTCTTGAAATCATCATAAAAACTACTTGAATTTTAAGAGTCACTTACAGTGTTGTTCAATGAAAAAAGGCAGTCAAGTGAATGTAAAAGATATACAGTGCTCAAACCAAACATCTACCAATTAAAAAATTTGGTACCACTCCTCAAGACACTGTATTTTGTTTGACTCTTTATGCTATTTTATTTGCAAGCATTAAGGCCACCTATACTTCCTTGCTAAAGGCACATAATGATACTTACCTTATTTTCTATTTTTGCAATCTATGGATGAAGGCTATGGAAGAGTGAAGAATTACTAGTACTGTACCTGATCATTCCACAGAGTGCTTTAAAATTATACAGGTAAATCAGCAACCACTGCTAGATTTGCAAAATGAAAGTCTGCTTGTAATAGAGAATACCACAACAAATAGACCTGGGAAGTTTTTTTCCTTAAGTAGCCACATATAGGCATCCCATACATTGAAAATACTCATTTGTGCACCATTGCTTCAATTTCTTTGTGAATTAGGAATTCAAGATTTAGAAGGAATCCCTCCTGTGTAATCCACCCCAACCCTCTCCTGAACTTGGCTCTGAGAGGAGAGAGTTAAGGGGCACAGGGTGGATAGTGGAAGGGGAAATGAAGATATCATTATAGTTTGGTGTGTAAGTTCCATGCAGAGCACAGGCCAAAACAAAATTTAAACATGATAAACCTGCAGTGAAGGTATTAAAGTCTAGTACAACTACAGTAAAATGAATAAACAGCAGCCTTTTTTACCAGCAGTATATACAAAATTTAATACTACATATTTCTGTCTGCTTATGTCACCTAATTTACAGATATGCTCACATATCACAGAGATCAAAGATGAAAAATTTTAGCTCAGTTTTCAAGTTGTGCTTTGGATACACCATTCTGTGCTTCCATTCTTTACATATTCATGCTTTGTATGCATAAGTACCCAAACCTGTGTTGGAATAAATTTAAGGTTGCAATTTGAAGAATTAGATTCAGGTAAAGTCTGGATTAACTGTTATCCAGGTTTTATCTTGTACTGCTGTGCATAAATGAATATGTGAAATGCAATTGAACCTCCTTATCTAGTTGTACTGAACCTAATTCAAATTTTGAGACTCATGTTGACACCACTAAGAGTTTTATGCACAGATCAAATGCAAGATTAGGTAGTTATTTCTAGGCTTTTGTGTTTTTCAGCTAGAATTTCTATCCCAGTGTTGTTGAATACATTTTTATCTCACAATGAAAATGAAATTTTATTGACGTGTACGAGCATGAAAGTGCACACAAGTAAAGCACCAGAATTGTTTGAATTTTCTTTCTCCTTGGGATAACATACATATTAATAAAATTGCACAGCATCATCTATGTGTTAAACCTGAGCACCTATCTTCATCCTTGAATACAGCAGCATAGAGGAATGAAGCACCAGCACTTCTAGGCTTGAGAAAACCACCTCAGAACAGGCAGGCAGTGGCCCATGGTGGCTTGAAACCTGAATGAACTCAGGCCCCAGAGTGGCTCACATGAGCACCCTGGGTCAGAGTCATTCCAGGGCAGTCACTTTGCATGTGAGTTACTTTACAAAGCCCTTGCTTTTAAAATAGTTTTTAAAATATTGGAAGGAAGTAAAATGAAAGCAATTTTTCAGTTTAGATAGGTAAACTATTTTTTTTTTCCAATAGATAATCATTTATCCAGCAAAGATTCACCCCAGAGAGACTTTTAAAAACATTTGTACATAAAAAAGCACCTGCACTTTTTGGCTTAAAAGCAAAAAGGCTTTAAAACTATCATATACTTGCATGTTTTACCAGCTAATAGACTTACTTACCACTGCTCAGGATAGATGGCATTGTGCCTTAGTTTCCACTGCCCTATGCCATACTTTCTTTAAAGGGATTTAATTACATACCAACATAATTATTAAAATCACATGCTTCCTCTTTCACAATGTCCAAAAGGCAAGTGCATTATGCTAAAAAGTTAGACAGAAAACCTTTTTTCCTAAAGCTTTGTGCTGTAAAGGATGTAATAGTAAGCAAGGTTTGTGGTATTAAAGAGAAAAGCGCTTTCCATTTTCCTAAGCAATTAAAAGATGTGAATTTAACATGCATTACTATCTTATTGGGAGGATTTAGGCTCCACATTGATGAGACAAATAGTTTCTTGAAGTGTTTTTCATACAGAACATGAGAAGAAATCAGTCCTGCAAACCTCCAGAAAGATTTTGGATATGATATCAGTCATACAAGTACAAATCCTTTTGTTTCAGTGGGGATATTCTGGAATTAGAGCAAAAAGCCAAGGAGCTTTGCTTGAGTTCTGTATGAAAAAAGAAATCACATTTATTTAATAAACTTTTCTGCCTTTATGGGGGAAAAAATACAACTTACCGTACTGACTGGTATGTGTACTTTTATAACATTAAGCAGAAGGAGAAAAAACCCCACTGAACAGAAGGGAAAAACAAGAGCTTAGGAAAATAAGGTAGAAAGCACCCACCTTCCACATAGTTGTCTTCTGTAAGCACATAACAGGGAAGGAGAGAAAAGGAAAACATTCATTAAGCAGCATGCAGACTGGAACTTGCCATTGCATGTCTTTATCATGCAAGGCATCAAACACAACATGCAAGTGCTCCATTGCTACAATCCAGAGGGAAAAACAAAAGCACCAGGGAAGCAGTGTTTCCTCTACTTAACAAAATGCATGTGATATGAAACAAAACAATACTCTTTCCAAAGTGCAAAAAATTGTACAGGATTTACTGAAGCTCTTTGTACATGCAATTATTATTATTGTTAGTTATTAATCAGAGGCTCTTCTTGTAAGACTTTTGTAACTATATTTTAAAGCCACCAGTCATTTGTGATAGGGATTCTAAGTTCATTTGGTTCTACTTTCCCATTCTGAATTCTCCTGGATGATGAAGTAGATGATTTTAAAGTTAAGAAAACTTAAATTCTTGAATATGCTGAGAAGATGTTACCACAGGCAGCATGGCTGATCCTGCAGTCATTAGTGAGGCACTCTGGTCATTGGGTCAAATCTCCAAATCCAGCAGGGAAAAAAATGGCGCTTAAACTGGGTGGAATAACTCAGAATTGTTGGATCATGTCCTACAGAATTGGTCAGCATAAGAAACTTGCACACTGTAAAAAATCAATTCTCTGCCTGGTACAGCCAGCAAAGGCCACAGCAGTGCCAAGGATGGGTTCTGCCCCCAGATTATAACCAAAGGAATTTTCCCTAAGGAAAATTTCACGAAGGAAAGGCTGCCATCAACAAGCAAAATTTGTTCTTTCATCCCCAACCCAGCCATCAATATGGGGCACAAGAAAGAAGGTTCTCCCAAAGCTTACAAAGCAAAAGGGGACTAAAAATTGCTAATGAAGTGGACAGAATTTAAAGCTGAGAAAGAGGCTTGGTGTCCCAACACTCATGTTAGCATCTATAGCGCTCAACTGCTCCACTGGGAAGGTGATTTTGAGGGAGTATTTCTCTGCTACCCATTATGATCATGACTGAGGAGAGGATAGGAGAGAGAAAATGGGAGAGGTAAAATAATGAAGGAAAACCATCACAGAAGTCAAGGAGATGGATGGTGTGGAACCAACGAAGAGACGGGGAAGGGCGACAACACAGCAGTCTGACTGCCTGGGAAACCCCTTGCTGCAGTTTATGTTTTCTCCCCCAATGCTTCCCAGGGAGGAAGCACACAGAAGCCAGTGCAAACTGAGGGCCAGTTCTGCAATTATGGGTCATTTTGCATGGAGTCATCCCATAGGAATAAAGCCTTTTCATGTGACCATGAAACTAAACTAATTTTGATATATTGTAATCCAATAAAAGAATAAGAAAATGAGTTACACAGAACTGGGCTTAATGATATTTTTAAGCACAGTCATTTCCTCCCAGAATGTGTCACTTGTCATAGTGAAAAGCCTTTATAAGTCAATTCCAGGAGGCACTGAAAAAGGTCATCAAAACTAGACAGTATTCCAACAAATAATTTGAAAATCTTACCACTTTAAAAATAATAAATGCTATAAATGATGAATAATAGGGGTTTAAGTTTCTCAGTTTTTAGTTCTACAGTTAAGATATTATAATTCACCTTTTCCATTCACACACCCTAAATCAAGAAATAGAATAAAATTCACTGAGAAAATGCAGAACACCCAGTTTCACAAGATACAGATGTTATGTTCTATACACGACGTAAATTAGGGTGATGTTTGGGCTATTAGAAATAGCAGCTCTTAGCAAAACTTTTCTGGAAAAGCCTTCTACCTTTAACTGCATACAGTAATTTCCTTCCTTTAAGTAAAAAAAAAAACCAAACACCCAAACTCAATGAAAAATTAATTAGTTATTTCAGTTGTAGTATAACTGCAGGCTCTTTCATCTAATTCTGGTTATCACAGTGTTGATATATTGCAATATCAACACTGTCATGGCGTCCTTTTTGGTGGCCATGCTTAGCTTAACATGATTTTTTAAAACCAGCATATAAACTTGCTGACAGGCCTGTTCAGTTCCTCATGATGTCAGAGTCAAAGAAAAGGGTTCTGAAAATGACATCATAGGCAGCATTAGATGGTTAAACTCATTTGGCTACAGGGTTTAGCATATTTTGTTTTCTATCATGAGTAAAAATTCTATCTTAGCAATAATTGGTATGCCTTTTTTGATGACTTTCACCAGAAAGATTCATACTAGCTGAGCAGCTTCCCCTAAATGTCTGATTGATTAAACTTTTAAGTGATAGCAAGTTAAGCTGTCAAAACATTTTGAATTAAATAAAATGGAAAAAAGTCGAATTCCTACTCTGTGAATTAACAGTGTATATAGCCAAACCCCTATGCACTAGTAAACAGCAATGAAAATTCATTCCTCCACAGGTTTTTGTCATGGTAAGTTAAACCATCTTAAACAGTTTTGCAATCTAAGAAAAAAATTAATTCAGCTTCTTTATGGTACTTTACAAGGCTTTTACATTAGATTAGTGTTGAGCACTTTTCTTTAATTAAGGTAGTTTGTTTGTGATGGATGATATATTTCCATATCACTAGCACTTCATTTGGCTTTCCTGATTCCCATTTTCTTGTCATAGTCTGTTCGTCTAAGCAGAATCTAAGAAGCCAGAAGGCCCAAATTCTAGCCTTGCTTTTTATTCATTTTGCTTACTCCAGCCACTCTTCAAACAAAACAAAAAAAAAAGGAAAAAAAAAAGGAAAAAAAAGAAGAAAAAAAAAGGAAAAAGGGAAACTCTTTGAAAGCTATGTATACAATCAAGTTGCAGTTCAGAGGGAACAAAATTTTCCTCATTTAAATCAGGAGTAACTGTATTTATGTCATTAGAGTTGCATTGGTGTAAAATTTCTGTAGCTGGAGGAGAGTAGAGCCGTACTACGCATTTCTGTCACTGCTGATGATTTAGCCACACACAGTCAGAATTTACCCACATTTATATGCATCCACTCTAAGGGACCTTACAGTCTACTGAGTAGCTCTTGACAACAGTGGAACTCAAGGTTTTCAGGACCCAAAATGCCAGGTCCAAATGCTGCAGGCAGTGGCACAGAGCAGCTCCTTCCTTCTCTGCACCAGCTGACTGTACCAACGACTTTTCACCATGAAAACAGGTGACTTTCTCTTCAGCATTCTGACTTCAAAGAGATGTGGGGACTCTTCTACTTTTCACTTTGCCCCGAGCTCCTCACTTGAAGAACTAGAGGATTCTTATCCATGGCAAATTCTTATTTCAGACCTTTCCCCATGCCCACCACCAACAAAATCAATTGCCCTGCTACTTTCTGTGTTTGCAGCCTAATTCCTCCAGCCAAAGTCTGCTCTCAGTGCTACATGTGTAATCTGTTGCCTGTTCATATTGAGCCAAATACTGAGTTGATTTAAATCTGTTATGACACAGTTGAAATCAGAGGAACTATACAACTCACACAGGCTGTGAGTCTGGCTTATTATCTCCAGAGAAAGTGTCTCAGGCTGTCCCTGCTGAAATGATGCTGAACTGACAGCAGTTTTTGCTCCATATTTTTTTTGCAGCAAAAGCACAACCAATTATAATTATTTTAGCATATCACTGTGTTTTAGGGATATGAAAATGAGAATAATATTTTTACAGTACATTTTTACTAATTAAAGAATCATTTTAATATTTCGCAATTCTTCATGGAAACCTTGATTTAAAAAAAACCCAACAAAACCTGACTCTTTCTATGTTTAGTGGTTATTTCTGCTATTACATTTTTTTCATCTGCTAGAGTATTTACACCTTTACCACACAATTATGTAAGAACTGTATTTTCATGACAGAAGAAAGAGTACATTAGTATTTTGAAATTACAAAACCAGAAACAACACTATAAGAAATAGCATATTAGCAGTGGCTATATTTTTATAGCGTTTTTTTTTTTTCTCTTGACAATTGTGATTCACAATCACATTCCAGAAAGGAAGGATACGACATACCACAGACATATTCTATGAAATTTCAAAAGGGATTCAGAAGTATGACAAGTGGTGAAATAGCCTGAAATAAAGCTATATTAAGAAGGTGTCTTGCAACAAAATTGATGGCTAGAAGTTTAAGATACAAAATTTTGTTTTCTCAAAGAATAATGCATAATCACTCTTCTCTCTAAATTTATCTACAAAAAAAAAAACTGTACTCAGAAATATCATTTCAAGGGGGAGATTTATCTGTGGAACTGTTCTCAGCGTTTCTTGGATAGTGTAATTTAGCTTGTCCCCTTTCTCAGATTGGTAGAGAAATTGGTTTTATTGACATGGTGTTCTAAACAAAATATTTGCAAAGGATATGAAAATATGAAGTATGTTATAAAGCCTGAACAGTCATATAGTCAATAATGACGAACTAAAGCAATATATTGAATATCCATGGTCATGAGCATTGATCTTCTCAATGCTGTGTATCTCACAAATTCCATTAGGATTATTTGCATTTCTTAGAAATGTACTTTTGAAAAATGCACTGCACATATTGATTGCCATTATTGACTGCAATTATGAATAATTAGAAATGGAATATACAGACACCTAGTACAGAACTCTGATTTTGTTGCCATCTTCTTGCGTTTTGAGTAAATAGGGAAACAGTATTTCCCAAACCTGTTGCAATTCTTACACAAAATCTATGAATCTACCAGAATCTAGGGAAGAGGGCCTGGGAGTTCCTACATTTCCACATGGCTTCATTAGGTCTGAGATCAATGTACAGCCCATCCAAGTCTCCACACAGCTTTGGACAGACCCAGTCAGAGGACTTTGCAGTGCAGTTGGTAGAAATATGAAGGAGACTTTATTGATATTTTTTGGGTGGAAAGGAGAAATTTCAGAATAACAGGAGTTTGGCCCCATTCTAGTTTCATTCTCTACCTATGTCTCTTTGAGGATCCCTTCTTTTCTGGAAAGAAAGGCGAGATCCTGTCAGGAACACTAACAGCCTGCCTTGACTGAAAATAAGGACAAGACTTTCTGCCAAATGAGGATCATTAGGGCACAATTAGGTGTTTTTAACAGCTTTTTACAAGACAAAGCCATCAGCACAAATTCAGTACGCTTCTGTAAATCCCAGTAACATCCATGAATTTATTCTAAGTGAGGCCATTTTTCTGGACAGTATCCCAAGTGCTTTGAAAATGAAATAATGACAAGATCACTTGAGTTAAGCTACTGTAGATGAGCTCCAAGTGTGAAGCAGCAAGTAAGGGGGGCAGTGCAAGTTTTGAGTGCACAAGCAAAGAAATAATGAATAGAAATAGAATATGGCATTATTTTTTGTGGCATAACTAAAATCTTTACTGTGTTTAGTTCCAGTGTCATGTATTTAAAAGAAAATAACAAATGAGAGAGGTTTCAGAAAAAAACTTTCCCCAGAGTCATTCATGTCATTAAAACCCTAAGAAAACTCAGCAACAATGTCTTACAAAGAAAGCCCTAAGATGCTCAATCTGTAGAATATACTCAAGGTAAGATTAAGAGGTGTCTGAATGCAGTCTATAACTATCAAAAGTTCCTGATAGCTGGAAGTCCTTTCAATCAGACAAAGACTGTGATCAAAAGTCAGAAAAGTTCAAACTGAAAAGAAGACAAAATATTCAATAAAGATAAAATAAGCATTGGCAATTCTTGGAAATTCTTCCCTGAACTCTTTAGAGAGAGGCTTTCTCTAACAGACACTGTATATCAATCATTGCTTTTTGTAGGGCTGCATTATAGGAATCACTGGAAGAGATTCTGCCTTTTGCCATTTAGGAGGTTAGGTTAGCATTTTCACTGTGGTACATTCTGGCCAGAACTCCTATGAATCTATGCATTTTCTCTAGTTAAATGAGAACAGAAACCAAGCATAAACAGCAGCAAATACTTTGACACCCTGTTAAACACAAAAGTGTTCAAATAAATTGTTTTCTCAGAACCAATCTCTGCATCATTTACAAAAAGATTTCACTGAGAAATATTTCCCATGAAGAACTCAAATATAATGAGTGAAAAAAACAATTCAGACAAATTCCTATTTTCCCTGTGGTTCACAACAGGACAATACCCCCAGCCACAATTTACTTCTACCACCTGTTATATTTTTTAATATCTTCTCCAGTTATCTGAGAAACAGATGAAAAACAGAATCCAAATCAAGACGTAATTAAATCACTACTCTTTCTGAGGCAATATTTTTTCTGTGTTATTTCATTCCTGTGCAGATTTATCACTTTTCTAACGCTTATCATAACAAGTGTATCAAACATGAATACATTCAACATTGCTTTAGTTTAATGCTATTAATCTATGATGATTCTATTGTTACATATTTTTAGATATTACACATCTGAATAGGATTTCGTGTCCTTGGAGCCACGGAAGTTAACAAATAAGCACATCTTTGATACTTACATCTCCTTTTTCTCAATTGCTTCCTGGAACTGAAATTTTGGAAATATACTTGTTCTCTTCTCTTAATAGTTTTTACCATACAAACTTCAACAGTCTCAGGGGAGAGATCATATATAAAAGTTACTGCCTTTTAAATTGTATTACAATCCCAAGCAATTTTACTTTGGCCATATTTCCCCACCTCATTAAATGTTTTTTTTTTTCTCCAAAATGGGTCTTGCTACTCTCATATTTACTATACTTATGACTTGCCTACAATACATCTATTCTTTAAAGAAATTTTCATCAGTCACTGGGACAAGCATTGCTGGGTCTGTGTCATGGCTGTAGTAACTGCAACCAGGGACCAACTTTATTTTAATAATTGAATTTAGTAACATTAATAGAGGTAATGAAAAGAGAAATAAATCATTTGCATATGTGAAGGTGAATCAACTAAACACATTCCCTCCTCAGTGGTTTAATTTCCATGCATAAATAGGAAATGAAACACAATGTAAATCTATGTATTTTACTCAGTGACCAGATATGCTTTAAGAACTGCTGCTCTTTTCCCATTTATCCTTGGGAACTATCTCTCTGGATCTGACACATTCAATTTCCACTGAAAATCTCTGGGATTTACACATTTTACCTTGCTTTGTGCATTAGGACTTCTTCCATGTAATCACTAGAGGCCTTATTTCCTATCACAGAGAATGAACAGACTGGCTAGAACTACAAACTGACTGTATATGGTTCACTTTACAACTCCTCTTTTCTTCCTGGCATTATTTTTATTCCTTTGGATTTTCCTCAGTTTCACCCTGCTGGGTGAATGGCATGAAAATATATTTTCAGGCTATTCCTATCAAAAGCTTTCATACAGAATTAACTCTTCTGGCTGGCAGAGAGCAATGTCAAGTACAGATTATGTTCTATGAAAGCAATGTGGGGTGATACAGGTATTTCTATTTTAAGAATACCTATTTCGAAATTAATTTGATAAATTCATGATGTAACATATTTCAACACCTTTTTTAATAAACAGTTGTGAAATGAGGAATAAAGATTTTTCAGGATTACTTGTGCTTGTTTTGAGGTATATGAGAGTAGAAATATGCCCAACATTTCCTTATTGCACTGTGCTTTGTGCAGTCAATTACGGCTATCCAAGAGACTGCAAAATCAGGCCCCAGTTACTATCAGAAGAAATCAAATCCCTCTCCAATCATCCTTTCAGCAAAAACTGGTGTCTTAGACCCATTAATAGAATAGGATTAGCTGAGCTGACAGTGAGCAAAAATGCTGTGCAGTGACTGAATGGCAGAAGTAATTTTCCAACTGGATGGCAGCTTTACGGAGGCGATGATCCAGTGGATAACATGAGCAGGACGCTCAAAGGAGAAGAGGTCGTGGGTTTTGTCCATGAGAGGGATATATTTTTACACAATGCTTCCTAAAACTTTTCTACTGCTTTTGTATTGAACAGTGTACTGGCAGCTATCTACACTTACACAATCTCGACTGTGCAAATATAGCATTTCTCGTTTATAGCACTTACTAAAGAGTGAAGACATATGACTGCACATTTTGCCTATCTGAGATATTCTATCAGGCCCTGACTCTGTATCTGGATACTTGTGCCTTCCCAGACTGGTACAACACCAAAATTAACAGGACTGCATGCAAAGTCAGCCATATTTTTGTATTCACACACTGTCTTTATAAAAAAAGAGAGGAATGTTTATGCGCTATCCTGATGCCATGACTTTGACACAGACGGCTGAAGATGATTTGGTATGAAGTGTTCTTGAGAGTTAGCAGCTAAAAATGTAGAAGACACACTGTACACAATTAAAAATAGAGTACCAATATTCTAAATCATTTTGTTGTATAGTTCTTCAGCTAGCCACCATAAAATTTTCTTGGCTACTACTGAGATTCATTTTGTGGATGTGAACTGAGCTGAAGCTGCCTTTGGAAGACATTAGAATGGTATAGAACAAACCTTCTCCTCATTTAAATGGGAATTTCCTCTGAAGTGAGTAGAGCTGTACCCTGGAAGTCAGCATATGGTAACCAAGTTCTTAATTTGACATCAAATTAAAATTTAATCATAGCTATCTGTGACTGCAAGTGAACAAAATAGATATCTTTATTTTTTTTAAATGAACTTAATTTTCTCCTTTATTAGTCTACAAGCATTTCAATGCTAACACTGAATGTTATTCTGATTAATTACTTGTTATAGATAATGACAATTAATCTAATTACAAGTAATTTTAAAATTTAAAAAAATCAACATTTCTTCACTTAAAATCTGGTTATCCTTAGCTAAAGTAAGACTGATACATCTCTTCGTTCCATAGATTTTACAGAAGCTGCAAAAGGATGATTTTATTTTTTTTTTTTAGCCACGTGAATGCCTGGATTGAGCTTCCATGTGTCCAGAGTACTTACACACATTGCAATCAGTGAGGTGCTTTAGAGCTGTTCTTAATTTTCATTAATCACTTTGATATGAATTGGTTAAAGTTATTTTCTTGGCATGAGGATATATATTGTAACTTTTATAACACTCCTAAGTGACATAACAGGCATTGGTTTAGTATAGGTGAAAAAGGTGGCTCTGAGAAGGAGAAATTGTACCTGACGTGCTTTTGCAACCCATGGTATTAGGGTGAGCTGCACTGATTTATCATCTATGAGTGTTCCCATCTCAAAACTGCACAAATAAAATTTCTAGTGGTAGTAGATAGCAGTAAATATTTCAAAATAGTCCAGTATCTGGGGTTAATAGAAATTAATCCAAGACAGCTAGTTCTTCTCTTCCTACGAGTTAATCAGTAGCACAGAATCACACAATGATTAAGGTAGAAAAGGCCTCTGTAGATCATGTTGTCCAACCTCCCTGTGCATGCAGGCAGGGTCGCCTACAGCTGGTTGACCAGGGTCATGCTCAGATGGCTCTGGAATATATCCTGTGTTGGAAACCCCACCATCTCTCTGGGTAAGCTGACCTGTCCCTATGGGAATCTTATGGGAGACAGTGTCAAAGTCTTTATTGAAGTCCAGGTAGACAACATTCATCTACCATGTCAGTCAACTCATCGTTGAAGTTTGTGAAGCTGGTCAAGCATGACTTACCCTTGGTGAAGCCAACTCCTGATGATTTTCTCATCCTTAACGGTTTCCAGGATTATCTGCTCCATTTTGTTCTCAGACAACACTGAGTCTTGTCAGCCTGTCGTTCCCTGGTCCTTCTTCTTACACTCCTTGAAGATGGAAATGACATTTGAGCTCTTCCCACTTTGGAACTTCTCCCAGCTTCTGTGATTGATCAAAGATTATCTTGAGTGGCCTCGCAATGACAGGTGACAGTTTCCTCAGCATGGTTGCATCCCATCAGGTGCCATGGACTCAGGTATGGACAGTTTGCATAAGTATTCTCTGACCTGATCCTTTCCACCAAGGGTACATCTACCTTGGTCCACCATTTCCCCTTTTTCTCAGGGACCTGGGAGTCCTGAAGCTGGATTCTGCTACTAAAGGCTGAAGAAAAACAAGGCATTCAAGACCTCATTCTTTTTTGTGTCCTGTCACCATGTCCCCTCTCTAGTGGACAATGGGTCCACATTTTCCCTGGTCTTTTTGTCAGTAATGTACTTATAGTAGCCCTTCTTGTTGCCTTTGACACCTCTGAACAGATGAAATTCCATTTGGGCTTTGGCTTTCATCACTTCACTCTTGAATGCTCAGACAATGCTTCTGTACTCCTCCCAGCCCCACCTGTCCTTGCTTCTACCCTTTGTAGGCTTTTTTTATTATTATTTTGTGGAGGTGATCCATAAATACTAACTTGAAGGCAACTGTTGTGAGCTTTCTTCTCACTCTCCTCTGTGTCTTCAGAGTCCTGAACTCCACCGTGGTCACTGCAGACAAGGTTTCCCTGATCTTTACATTCTGAGAGAGCCCCTCCTTTTTGGTGTATGTGATCCAGTAGACTACCTCTCCTCATTGGCTCTACTCTTATTTGGAACTGGAAGTTACCACCAATACACTCCAGGAGCCTCCCTGGTTGCTTATATCCTGCCATGTTGTCCCCTCAGCAGACATCATGGTGGCTGACATTCCCCATGAGGACCAGGGCCTGTGAGTGTGAAGCTCCTCCTATCTGTAGGCCTCATCTGCTTGCTCTTCCTGATCAAGTGGACTATAGCAGACACCTACTATAATGTCATTTTTGACAGCTCTTGAAGTCTTCCTTATTACCTTGGTGCCTTTCTGAAAGAAATTGCTCAGATATGTACCTCGATGCTCATCTTCAAACACTTCACATTTTTTCCTAAGCCCACATTTCCTTCAGTATATGGCACGTGAGTTATTTTTTGTTTAGTCATGCCGTAATGTAATTCATGTATCATAATACATCAGCACAGTAGCACGCTGCCAATGAAAATGTGGGAAAGCATCTTTTCCATTTTTAGCTCGTTCACAGCTGGAAAATTGGTTAGGACAACAAAGATGGCATCAAGAAAAAGAAATATAGGATTCTTTAGCGAAGAACCATTTCTGGTATAAAACTTTATCAGAACCAATTCTAACATCTTCTCACAAAAACTTTTCCTCACAAAAAGTTGTCTCTGTGTTGCCCCACAGTACATATGAAGGGGACAGTGGAGAACATTGTGATGACCTTTCATGGGACTGAGTCAAATAGGAGCTCAGAAAGAAATTACTGAAAACATCTAAATGTTAGAGCTATAGAAGGAGCTACAGGGGACACAAATATTACTGGTTGAGTAATACGAATAAATATATCTATTAAAATGTGAATCTGAATGTATTTCTTAGATTGCATTCTTTTGAGGTTGCTTCTTAAGAATGATATAAAATGGTATTTCTTATGCCTTTAAAGCAAAATATTAATAATAAGTGGATTAAGCAAACTTTGCAACAATAAAAGTCCTTCTCTGGAAGGTAAATGCTGGCAAATAACAGAAATCTTGTTTGATTGTTAGCCCATTATTGAAATGAACACACAAATCATCTGCTTCCTAGTTTTAATTCATGAAGAGGAGGAATAATTCTGAGGTTCCCAAAGTGGAAAAACTCCTACATCTAAACCATAATTAAAATTTCTTTCCAGCAGAGTATTTATGCCATTAAGCAATTCACAGAATTATAATGATGAAAGCAAGGATCCTGTATCATATAACTTATGTACTTAATCAAGTTAACAAACCTCCCAAACAAAGCACAAACATTTCTGGCATATTTTTTCAAATCACATTTTCGGAACAAAGAATCTTTCTGTATTACTAAGAGAGAAACTCATATTTGAAGGAGGTAGAATTTTTATGAGTGTATTCTGAATACATAGACGACATCAGAATATGAACAGTCATTCATGTAATAATAATGCCTTATGCAATGTAAAGGGTGTATAAATGCAATGAATGCAGACAACAGAGTGAACAATCACTGATGTGCTATGGTTCAACTAGTCATATCAAAACAGAAACAATCTTCACACTAATCATAGGAAAAAGATTTTACTTCACTGACACAAAACTCCAGAATGTCACATCAAGCCAAGGGACAGAAATGGATCACATTGAACTGCAGGAAAAGCCTCCTTACAAGTCAACAAAACAAAAACTAATGAAAAGGAAGGTGTTGAATTTAAGAAAGGAGCATCAATTAATAGGATTTTGATTTTTTTCGTATGTTCCTTTGTTTAAAGGAAATAGTTCAAAGAACTGTGATTCTATAATTATAGCTTGTTCCAAAACAAAACTATAAAAACTGTACAAAAGGCACTAACAACATAATTTAAATTATTTTCAATTGTAAAGCTCTTTATATCGCAGGTTAAAAAGTGTTTGATCCATTTTCTTATTCTGCTTTTTGCAGCTTATAGCAAGTGCCTTCTTGCTTTCTGAAATGCATACTTATTCCAAAAGTGTCTATTGTGAAGAACATCTAATGTTTGTAACTAATTTTCTTCTTAGAAAAAAAGAAAAAAATTCAAAGCACATTTCTCAAAACATGCTTGTAATACACGGAGAGAAGTCACCTCATTTTACTTCCTTTAAAACAAACCAACTCACCCTCCCCCACACCCCATTTGTCTCCAAAAGTACTTTAGAATATAAAGGTCTCAGGTGTTTTTCTTCTATCACTTTGAATGTGTTTCAACATTCAATATTAAAAACTATACCTTTTCATCTAGTGTGCATTTTCTGTGAGTTGCCACTGTTTTCTGTAGTGGGACAAATTCTTAAAATACACTTCTGGTTAGGGCATTGGCACAACCCTTAAGCAACACTGATGTTACTACTGTCTTACATCCTGCATCAAATGATATCAGTATGGATTTAAAAGACACGTAAAAGATGTATCCTAACAAATACTACAATCAAATGACATAAAAAGGACATACTGTTTATATAATGTCCTACATTACGTGCTTCTCCCCTCCTCAGTAACAAATAGTCTGGTGAGAAGTGTAAAATTTAAATACTCAAACCATGTAAAATACTAGTAGAAAAATACGTGGAACAGAAAAACTGGGCAGGAATAGTCCTTATCACATACAGTGGGATCCTCTTTAGAAACCATTCAGGCGGACAGAAATGTTTTCATTAATTTATACAGCTGGGCTAAGACCTGGATTGCTCCGTGGCTCTCATAGTTTACCTGCTGTGCTGCTATTTGTCATCTGCAACTTCCATTGAGATCTCACGATGAATCACTGGAACAAAATGAGTTCACCAGTCCCCTCTCTCTGCCAGGGAAGCATTTCTAATCAATAGGTTTTAGTGCAATGGAAGTTACCACAAAGCTTTCAAGATCTGGGTTTATGTTGTAGTTAAAATGAGCTTAGTGCCACCTCTAGTGTGTAGTTGCTTCACCAAGCTCACATTATAAATTAGGTCAAGGCTCTTTGTGCAAACTGGTATTTTAGAAGATGAAACGAAAGCAGTATCAACAGAAGGTGTTGCTACTATCACAGGGAAACCATCTTCATATGTTTTATTTGTGGATGCCTACATACACACATATTTAGATACATATTTAGATGTGATTGGAGACAGTAAAAATAGGTCAAATAAATTTTTCATCTAAATTGATTTGAGCAAGTATGCAATGGGAAAGTGCAGATTCTGACGGAAGATATGGTTATGTAAATCTCCACTGAGACAAGAGAGCTACTTCAAATATATGCAGACTGGTTTAAGTCCCTCATAACACAAGTTGGAATCTCTGGTTGAGACCCCCCCAAACTCATTTAAAATTAGAATTCTTCTCTTAGAGTTGCATCATTCAACTACATACACTTTGGAGTTTAAGAAGAGGACAAAGGCATTTAGAAATAAAAGATCTCATACAAGTGTCGGCTATTTATTTCTTCTTTGTCAAGCTGTTGTAGAAAACAGCTATAGTAACAAACAATAAATAATGTAAGCCAAATCCAGTGAAGACTGGAGTAGAGATTTGATCTGTGTAGGAACACATGTCTTCTAAGTCCCAGTTCCTCCAGGACTGAAGAGTAGTGTTTCACACGTGCTGGAAGAAGACAGTGGTACAAAGCAAAACTGAAGTTCACTCCGTAGCACTAACAGCAGCCATGCTTCTCTGAAGTGAGACAAATGCCCCAGTGGAAATTTCAGGTCAACAGGAACATTGCAATGGGATTACAGGATTGGGCTGAAATGGCTGAAGTTGGCACAGAGAGTTTAGTCATTGTGCAGCGGTGACGCTCATTTGGTATTGTTTACATATAAAAGTTACCTCACTTGCTCGTGTAAATTGAGTATTCCCCCCTGGAATTTGGTAGTTTTCTTAGCAAATAGAAAGAGGATGTAAACATTAAAGAAGAACAGCAATAACAACAATAATGGGAGAAGAAGAATTTAAAACAAAAAAGGGGGGAAATAAGGAAAAGAATAGCGATTTCTTTTGGGAAAATTAAGTGTGTAAGAGTTAGTGTAACTTACTCAGCACAATCCCAGGAATCTCACTGACCTTGGGAGGTTTTCCAGGAGCCATTCCTTACACAAATATTTTCTGAACAATTATAAAGCATTGGAGCCACCTTTTTCCCATTTATAAGCTGATTATTTTTTCTTTTTGTATCCATTTTCCTTTAACAAATATATTTATTGGGGCCATTTAAAGGAAACAGTACTGACATTTCAGATCTGTTTCTGTATATCTCTCTGAGTAATTCTCATGGTCATGTGAAATAAACTATATTAAGGTTGCTTGTTTTGTGCTTGGGATTTTTTAAAATATTTTATTAAAAAAACGAGTTGCAATTCCAGGCTTAGGTAGGAAAAAAAATACAAAAGATAATTGCCTTTTTTCACCTTCAAAGAACAATTTAAATATATTCAGGGCAAACTATGAACATGATGGTGATTCTCTGTACCATTTGAAGTCTTTGCCCATTGTGCTTCTAGGGCAAGGCATGGGGAATTATTGATAGCTGTAAGAGGAAGCTGGAGGTCAGTCTACCGGTCAGGGTTAGACTAAGACTAGTTGAGCTTGATATCCAGGGATAAAAAAAAGAATTACACTCATTCATCCGTGTGAAATAGCACCCCATATGGAACTGTTCAGAAAGCATTTGGCTGAACAGTCTTAAGACGTAGAGAGTCTCACTAGAAAAACCTCAAACAAAAGAATTCCTAGGCAATAGATTTTCTGGCAGCCTTCTCTGCCATGGAAAGCAAAGTAATAAGTGTGTACCATTGTCCTCAGTCTCTACCAGCATCTCCCGCTGACTTGGAGAGATGCTGTTCACACAAAACAAGGCTGATGTAAGATCAGCAGCTAGGCAAGTACACAGTTTTTCACTACGAAATTTTCAAACTCATATGCCCAAATTTGATTTCCAGTGCAGTATCAACAAATCCTGTCACTGTTTTATATTGGTTTGTGAACAAAACATTGCAGGGCTAATATAAGGGTGATTTGAATGGAAGGCAAAATATTTGTAAAGAAACTGAACAACAGAAATGGGTGAACTGTTAGGTAACACAGGACACATTACCTTGCTGAACAGGACCCTCTCTAGAAGACATGATGTGAATATCAACTTACACATAGAATGCAATATCATTTATTGTGCTACAGAGATCCAAAATATACTTTAGTAGACTCTGGAACTTTAGAACACTCATTCTTCATATGAATGGAAAAAACCCCAAACCATACCACCCTCAAAAAAAAACCCATGCAGGAGTTACACAGTACCTTGAAAAATCAGATTCTGAGAAAGCATTTTCATCGCTTAGGACATGAGCATCACTCCTCACAGAAAATAATCACATAGCTCTGATGTTATGAAAAAGATGGAAATGACAGTTCACAAGACTACTAGTAAACAAATATCAAGAGAAAAAATGGATCTTGGTCTCTACAGGCAGCTACAAACATACCATGAGTCCAATGTGGAGTTAAACCAAAGCATTTAATCTTGTTCTAAAACTGTATTTTACAGGCAAACTTACTCCTTTGCTTTGGAGGAAAAACTCTCCTAAACTGGTTCTTCTTAGGGTTAATTTTCACTCATTCTACTTCTATTTTTTTTTTTTTTTTTTAATTTTTGAAGCTTGATCCCTAAAAATGTCTCGCCATTTTCAGGTGATTCTATACTCAGGCTTTGAGCATTGAGCTTGTAACTTTGAAGGGAGAAATTTTTTAGTTCAGTGATGAGGTATTCACACTTCATTAAGCAATAAAACCTCTTCAGGGTTCTACAGCGTGTTTCATGAAAGGACCTCAGCCATTTATGCTTATAAATGTCTCCATGCAGCAGACAAAAAATTTGGTAGTTAATATTTCTGTGCAAGCAGAAGTGGTGCTTGAGACTTGTGTGAGAGGCATTCAATTGAGGTGAATGTGTGCATCTAGGGCTTCTTCTGCTCGTAGCTGAGCAGGAGGAAACACAATAGTGGAATTTCAATTTGATTCAGGAAAAATGAAGAATAAAAACCATGATAGAGGAGGCTAGGCTTAGACATATAATACAGGTAGGTGATGTCCAGACAAAATTCTAGGACAGATCAGATAGGAATCATACAAGACATACAGTATTTTATTGAAACAGGAGAATTGTTTAAATTGTGTTTATTGCTGCTTCTTTAGACTATAATATCCGTGAAGATTGTTGCTATCTTTAACATGGAGGATTTAACTCTAAAACTCTGTTTTGTTAAGTAGGTAAAAATATGCTGTGTAGAATGTGATGAGAATTTGTGAGCTCCTTATTTTATTCAGCGAGGAGAATAAGGAGGGAAAGTTCCCATGGAAGTTGTTTATTGTCTAAAATCACAGAATCACAGAAAATTCTGAGCTGGAAGGGACTCACAAAGATCATTAAATGAATGACCCATATGGGAATTGAACCTTGACCTTATTAGCACCACACTCTAAATGTTTGTTGTTGTTCCTCCATTTAGACTACCTTTTATTTTTAGCAATAGTACTGTTGGAACTACTATTTTTGCAACTCTTATCAAAACTAAAAGCAGCTCTCCTACTATCAATAAGTGGGCAAGAACAGATCAGAATCTTCTGCACCCCAGATACACGTACTTATTTTTAGGAAATGCCTCCCAAGTGCAAATTTAATTTATTGCAGACTTTCCCTTTTCCCTTTAGCTTTATGTCTCCTGTAGAAAGAATTGTAGATTTAATATGAAGAACGAAATGTCAAACAGAAGAAAATAAAGAAGACTTACTTTTTTTATTCCACCAAGAGGAAAGTTAAAAAATCTCTTCTTATCAAGCGTAATAGAGAAGAAATGTTGTTATATATGCAGAAAAACTTTCTCAGGAGAGAAATAAGGAAGAGAAATATTCAGTTTAGTTGGGTCCAAACTACAGGGTCTTCAAAAAGCAACCAGAACAACAAAAGCACCACATATTATTCATTGCAATAACATTACGTGCCAAAACATCAAGCCACTTCAGAAAAGAGGTAAATACAAACAATTCCCTTAGACTTCCTCATCTACCTCTACACTGCAGGATCTAAAATGCAGAGACATGAGAAGCAGTAAAGTTTCAACAAAGGTTTATGTTGTTACAGACTTACTTCTTTCATTTCTTGGGCTACTCATGACCCTCTAAATTCCAAACCAAGCAAACTGAAATAATGTTTTTGTTGCTGGATTATTTTACTTTTCTCTAATCATTCTAGAAAAACAGCACCATAGCTCCACTTTTTCTACCACCACCATCCTTTGTCCTGTCCCTTCCTCTCTTCCAGTAACAAACTCCTGATGATACCATCACCTTCTGTGGTTAGTCAATGTAGAAACAAGTAGAGTTTTTCCACAACCTGAATACTGGGAGTAAGGAAAGGGAAAAAAAAAAAAAAATCATAATTTCTAACCTAACGGCAAAAATATTTCATATTAAAATCAAATAATCACATACCAAATTATTACAGCTACTAGCACTTTTTGTCTTTGGCCTTTAGTGTATTGGAATATTTAATTCTGTGGCTACCAGCAGTTAAGCAGAATATTTTACCAGGGATGTATCAATGTAATTAACTGTGATAAAAGCCAGAACCATGCAGGATGTTTTTCTGTCTTAAAGTGGGATAAACTCTATCTATGTCAGTCCTTATTTATCTAATGTCTTCTTATCCTCCAGTCCCATTACATCTATTTCAGTGTTTCACTGTTTGCATCATTAAAAAAGATCTTCCTAGTGTTTAAACTTATACTTAATTGCTGCAATTTAACCCCATTATTTCTTCTCCTATCCATCATTGATAAAAACCCAGATTATTTATTTCCTTTTTATATCACCTTTCACAACCTGATCTTTGTCATCAGTTCCTCCCTGAGTCACTTCTTCTGTAATGTACATAACCCAAACTGTTCAGGTTTTTAATTCATAGGTCTGCTTTGTTGCTGACATGCAATGGTTAAAATTTAATGCAGAATTCCAGCCTTGAGTACTGCCCTGAGCAGAACTGGATAATTACTTCGCCATGTCTTACAAGCTGTATTTCCATTTGCAAGAGATAAAATGTTCCCTAGATTTTTTTACAACTTCATGGCTTTGCTAACCCCTGTACAGAATGTGATACATGCAGACTCACAGATTCTTTTCCAAAGAAACAGTATTTCACCAAGTTTTTTCTACACCATATTTTTGCTGTCCATAATTTCTTCCTACGCCTAACACCTTCCACTTGCTTCCACAGGGTTTTAACATATCTTTTGGTCCTTTTCTCTAATTTGTCAAAGCTGATTTTGAATTCAAAGCTTGCTCTTGAGTATGTGGTTTCTCTGCCCCAGCCCTGCATTATCACAGATTTAATAAACTTGGTCTGTGCTCTAGCATCCAGGCTGATTAAAGGAAAATAGCAAGGAATTGATTCCGGGAGGAACGCCTTGTGGTTGGTTTGTCCTTTCACTTTGACAGGCAATTACTGGCAACTCGCACAGTTATCCAGACAACTTTGCATGCAATTTACTATTAATTTAGAAATTCAATCTAGCCCAAGATTCGCTAGCTTGCTTAAGAGAATATCATGCTAGACAGTGCCTAAAGATTTGTTTAGGATTACATGACATCTGGTGCTTCTTGACAATCTCTAACAATTATTGAGGAATTGTTTTAATGTAATTTGTTGCTGACCTACAGATACTCATCTCTTTCTTGCCTTGCTACTGCTAACAAATAATTTTCTTGATTATTTGTTCCAAAGTCTTCCAGGAACTGAAGTTAGGCTGGCAAGCTAGGCTTGACTCTTTTTTATTGCAAATTTAAAATTTGGCACCAAAATCCCCCTCTCGCAGTCTTTGAAAACATCCTATGCCTTTAGGAACATTCTTAAAGGAAACCTCCAACAGAGGTTAGATTGCTTCTGGCCAGCATCCTGTTAAACATCAAGGTGCAGTTCATCCCACCATGCTCATTCATGTACTGCATGGGCATCAAGGACCTGAATGAGCTGAATGTAAAAAAAAGACTGTTTTCACAAGGAATGCTTCAAATACTTATGCAGGATGGTCATGTACCTGATAAAGAAGCTAAGAACAAAGTAGCAATAAAAAGAGAGTATATTTTGCTATTTATTTCAGAAGTATTTTAGTATGCATTGAGACATTTAAGTTTGCAGCAGTCAAAGTACATATTTTAGGTCATGCAACTCCATTGAATACCTGCAAAAAATAAACATGTACATGACCTACCAAAGAATAACCACAGTTGTGTGTTGGGTCTGGCTGAGATGAAGTTAACTTTCTTTGTAGCAGCCCATATGGTGCTGTGGTTTGAATTTGTGACTAAAACAGCACCAAATCTTTCTTTGGTCCTTATTCTGCCACCCTGTGAGAAGGCTGGCAGTGGACAAAAAGCTGAGACCACACACAGTCAGGACAGCTGTCCTGAGCTGGCCAAAATGGTGCTCTGTACCACATAATACCATACTCAGCAATAAACTGGGAGGTTTTGTTTTCAAACATAACCATTGTTTGGAGTCTGGGCATCAGTCTCCTCAATGAGAAAGTGGCTGCCTCTCCATCACTTGTTTTTTTCCCATCTTTTCTCCACTTATTAAATTGTGCTTCTCTTGACCCATAAGCTTTTACCTCTTATCTTTTGCTTTTCCTATTCTGTCCCTTTCCTGCTGGTAGAAAGTGAGCAAGTGGCTGGATGAGTGTGTAGCTTCTGGATGAGGTGAACTGACAACAGGTGTGTTAGATGGAACAGGATCATTCCCAAAAGTTCAGGCCATGACTTTATTACATGTAAGAACATTCTAAGAAATCTCTCTAGCAAAGTTAGTAACACAGACAGCTTAACCAGCTGAAAAAGATTGTTTAGCCATTTAAAAGTATACTGAATCCTGTTCAGACAATAATCACTGTATTGCATGCAGTAATTAGGATAATTATTTTTGCATAAAGTAATTACACTGTAATTTTTGATTGATTCAGGACCATTAAAATAATTTAATAATACATAAGTAGCACATTATGGATTTCACTTTGTCTGCAGATTTCTGTAGATTTTCCAAAATACGGTGTTTTGATTAAAATTACAGGTGTGACTGAACCACCCATTTAGCTTTCATATCCATATTTTAGTTCGTTACTTCATCCTGTAAAGACTATTTTCTAGCTTTCCATGGAAAAATGGAAGCTCTCCATACAGGCAAACCAACTCTTTGTTAATGTTCATGGTACAAGTGATAGAACTAGCAAATGTTGCTAGAAATATAATTGTTTGCACAATCTGAATTTTACATTGAAGGGCTCATACTTTTCCTGCAGATTGCACTTCAAGAAGCCACAGTTTCTGTGCATGGCAGCTACAAGAATTCATATATATCATATACCAAAATCTATTTATTTCTCAAATAAAGACGTGAACATTGGAAGTTTTTATCCATGTATTTAGTGCTGGCAATATTTCTGTCTTATGGCATTTTTACAGGCCTTGAAACAAGAATTATACTCCTAATTATAAGTTCAGACAAAGGAATTAATCATCTACAGTCAAAGCTTTACATATTTTGCTAGGTGTAAATTCTGTATCTAGAGAACAAGATTTCCTACTGTTCTCAGTACATAGGTTGCAATTCCATCTCTGCAGCAGGTTTGCACGAATGTGTAGATCAGCATTTTGCTAAATGATGTGTGAAAATAGTTACATACCTCATGTGTTTAGATTTTGAAGTTTTATATTACTTTAAATAGGTACCAGACTACAGCTGACACTTTAATAACTTTTGTGGTGTACTCAATCCAGTACTGACAGGTAGGCATTACACTGCAAAAGCTGTTTAGGAGAAAAATGACAGATCTCAGCTTCTCAGCCACCCTAAGTGGATATTATACTTTGGGACTCTATAGAGAAGCAAGTCAGCCAGCTGCTGTTACAGGTGAAAGTTTTGAATATGTTGCTATTTAAATTGCCATTACCTATTTCCTTCGATATCCATTTTATTGATGCTATCCTGGGTAATGTTGAAAAGTAAAGTTGATGACCTCTGTAAGTTCTGAGTTTCAGAATCAAAAATATGCCCTTGTAATTTTAACTATTTTTCTTGCTATTTTCTTCAGAGCTCAGCAATCAAATTCACCTGGGCCTAACACTTTGCAGATTTTCACTGGAGTAGCTTCTTTATTGTCTTTTCCAGCATAACAGCAAGGTCTTTAACATTTTTCTTTCCCTTAAGAAAATGTACCTGTCTCTGAGATGACATCTTCTGTGTTTTCTATCAGTAACAAGACAAAATAATCTTTCAGTCCCTCAGCAGAATCAAGCTCATTAGTTGCCATCCTTCTGTTCTCAGTGATTCTGCTTTTTGCTTTTTCTCTTTTATTGTAGATTTAAATGATCTCAAATACCATTAAATTTAGTACAAGTCCCAAAGTTTCACTTTGAAAATTACACTTTAAAAAAAATAATCTGTTTACTACATTTACCTCTGACATCCTCCTTTATCTATATCATCATGTGTCTCCCTGTGCATCCCATTCTGCACTATTGGCCACTAATCATCAAGGTATGACACCCATGGAAGGTCCAGTACTAGTCAGGCCAGCTTCTACGAAGTGGATGAAGCTATGTGGGCCATTTCAGGACATCCTGTATGTTCTTCTTATCTGATCCATAGGAATGGTGCTCTTGTGTGCTACTCATCTGCCACTGGATTGCAAAATAACTTCCTGTTTACAAAAGGCAACTCTCCTATTAGCTGAGCTAATGGAGACCCACATGTCCGAAGGTTTGAGTTCTTCAATTCATACATAATGCCTGTGATTGTAAAAAAGCATCAAGAAGTCCAGGAATATACCCCAGAGCAAGAGAAAAAAGTTTGATAGCCTTCACTCTAACTATGATTGCACTGATGTGCATCCAGAGAAACTGCAGTCCTTGGAGGAGGCAGAATAACTGGAGTAATTCCAGCGTTACTAAAAATTTATTATAATTTCTAAAAGGATAGATTAGAAAACAAACAAATTAAATCTGGTATTGTCTTTAAGGAATGAAATGGTCAACACTGAAGAGGAGAGAAGGATGAGGGGACTTTTTCACCCCCATCTGCATCTTTCAAAAGTGGCCTTTTTGCTTTATGGGAGTATTTCTTCATTTAAAATGCTAAATGCAGACACATTAGGCATTTGGAAGACAATAGGATTTATGGCTTGAGGGAGTATACTAAATTTCATGGTCTTCTAAAACCACTCTGTGTATTCAGCCATAGATTACCTAATACTTCAAGTTGCATATTGTTTCTCTAAATCTGAGTTCTCTAAGTTTGATTTGTCGTATCCACACTGGCAGCAGTACAAACAGTAAAATACATTTTTTGTTATTAATACAATTTTTCAACCATCTGCACTCTAAACAACAGAGATTAAACGCCTTTCATTTTTTAGCCTAAGTAAAATGTCAAAGGCTAATTTCATTCTGTGAACATCTGAAAAGTATTAGCAAAAGCTTTTATGGTCTTTTCAACATATTTATGGTTTCAGAACAAAAGTGGTAGGGAAATAAATAAGGTTTCTGGCCTCTAGCTTGAGACACAGCTTCTGCAAAATAAAAACAACAATCCTTTAGAAGAAGTACAAAGGAAAATTTGCTTTTTTTCATCAGGTCAAAGCTGGAGTTTCAAATGTTTGCAGGCAAATATTTTCCTGATTGTTTGCAGCTCCCAACTAGAACAGTTGCTTTATTGTCTTTTTCATCATAACAGAAAGGCCTTTATAATTTTCCATGAGTGAAAACAACTTTTGCTTAGGATTATGAGTTGGGCATTTAAATACCTTTCAAGAGCAATAACAAGCAGCAATCCAGCCACATATCTGGCCCACTTTACAAATGAGGAAACTAAGACCAAAAGGGTGAGATCATTTCCCCATGATGAAAAGAAAACAAGGAAAACCTGTAGTTTCAACTAGCTTCTTACCAATTTTTAAACAAATTTATGTGAATATGAACTGTAGGGTTAGTTTGAATTACTTATTTGAATAGTATTATAGATTGTAAAACCTAATCTCAGAGGATGTGGATTGACACAAAGTTGTAATATAATCAAAATAATGTTAAAGTTTAGTATTTCCCAAAAACACCTGACCCTATCCAACAGATAAAAAATTTTGATGGTGCAAGCCACTTCTGGATTGCTTTCCTTAAATCTCTCTTTTTGGGTTTTTTTTTGTGATTTTGTTCACTCACACTACAGAAAAGATAATAATTATCACAGAACCTTTACCACCATGAAAACATACTGAGAGATGAAAAGAGATTTTGAATAAATTTAAGAATAAGCACAATGACCATTAAAAAGAGCTTCAGTCTATGATCATACTGGTGAACAGTGAGAAAAGTAGGTATGTTAAGAACAAGACAATGCATGGTTCAAGGCTCTTGCCTTTCCTGTATCTGTCAGATGACTGAATTTGGGGAGTAATTAATTCAGAGAGAAGGCTGCATTGAAAGCTAGGCTCAGACAATCATTGTTCCTGTGAAACAGTGTTTTCCACAGACAAAAATCCTGCTGAGTCCCAGAAGCATTTGCTGTTTTATAAAGCTCTACTGCTGGTTCCCATCAACTTCTAATTATGAATGATAAAACCTGAAGTCCCTCACAAAGCTCAGAAGTTTCACTTCTGCTTCCATTCAGGTCTGATCTAGCTCCAGCTGTAGCTAAAGTTCCAGGAATACAGAGAAGATTAGCAAAGCTGAGTTGAGGTGATGGCATTTTACAAGATGTGAAAGAACATACACCATTGCATTGTCAGTGAAGCTCACACTGCACAGCGTTCCTTTAAACATATTTATCTATCTACACGTGTATGAAATCTCTCTTATTCTGTTACATAAGGTACTATGAAAAACTTAGGAATAATAAAGCAAAGAAAAAAGCTGTTTTCTTTTTGAACTTACTCATCTATTAATATTTCTTTGTTCTGAATGATAGATTTTTAATAACAAATAATTACTTTCAAATATGATTAGCATTATCTACTGCTCACAGTACTCTGAATATAGAAATTCTATAAACTGCAGTAGGATCATTTAGCACTTAGATGGGTACTTAAACTTATACATGAACACCTGGAAGCAAGGGGAGTTTTCCTACACTTTTCTTTTTTTCTTTTAAAATACACACCTCTAACCACATATTTAAAAACAACAAAAAGTTTCTATTTCATCTGTTCAAATTCATGAATGAACTGTGGACTCTCACTGTTCTTCCCTGATTACTTCCAACATGATTTTTACTTCTGGTTATTTTATTTTACTTCTGGTACAGGATCCAGATCTCTCCTGCTGGCTTAAAACCAAAATACTTACCACTTACTGCCATTACTAAGGAGAATAAAGATAACTGAAAACACGTATAAAGAAAAAAATTTTAGGGATTATTTTATAAAAATACATTTCAAGACGCAAGTAATCTCATATAAAGACCACTGAATTAAAAGGACATTTTTCATTGACCTAAGTGGGGGTTGCACCTGGCTGTGAATATAAAACTAGAAGCACTGACAGCAATGGAAATGACTCCCTAAGGTGTGCCACTGTATATCATAAGGAAAAGCTAAAGCTGGTAAAGGAAAAAGAAGATGCCAGACAGAGCTTCCTATGATGCAGAGAGAGTTCACAGCTCCTATTGAGATGCATCACACAGAAAGGAATCATGTGCAGGCCATTATGTTAATTCCTGAACTGGGAACAGTTCAGCGGTGGTTATTTTGAGAATCTCAGAATTAAAAAAAACCAAAACAAACAAAACCCACAAAACAAACAAACAAACAAAAGAGTAGCGAATACAAAGGAAACACTGTAAACTGTGGAGACAATGTTCACTTGCTGGTAAATGGCTAAAAGCTGTTAGAGCTCATGAATATCTAAGGAAATATACTGAGACAATCACCCTTAAAAGGCTTTTTATAATTATCACTTTCTAAGAAATAAAGGAAAAAATAAGGTAATTTAAATCCACACAATTAGAAAGGTAGTTTAAATATTTCATTTCTACCTGCGCAAACAAACTATGAAACCTGGGAATTCATAAACTTTTTCTAGCCTGGTTTCTTGAAAACAAATCCTTGAATTTTAACATACATCTTTAACATCCACTTCCAATTAACCCACTGATCTTATTAATGAAAAACTGCCTTGTTAAAAAGTGTCTAACAAACTCTGCTCCTTTCAATTCAGTGAAACTACACCAAGAGGATCAAGTCTCCTACAAATGCTGCATTAAGCTGTAAAAGAGTTTACTTTTTGGCCATGGCTATTTATCAATCCAATTAGTTACAAGCATTTTCCAAATAAATAGCACTTGTTTCCCTAAAGACCTGTGGAAAATTTTCCGATAGTATATTTTCTAAATAATCTTCATACCTGAGAGATTTTGAAGTGCGTATGCCAGAATTGCAGTGTAGCCTCTTCCATTTACTTATGAGGAAACTATCTTTTTCCAGGCTTCTATGCTGTAATATTACCCACAGGTTTGAGGAGACAAGAACCGAGATCAACAAAAAACATTGATGAACTGGTGTATACTTTCATATATCTTCTCAAATACAATTTTTCATTTTGCAGGCTACTCACTGTATACTGGTTTTGCCTCTTATATAAACATTTATATAAAGTAGGTGATCTTTTAAAATTAAAAACTCTGCCAAGTCGCTGCTGCTATATTCTAATGCTATCTGAAGATAAAATTCTTTCCTGTTTGTGTCCTTTTGCCTGTGAAAGTGCTCTCTAAACTAAGCTAAAGCTTTGTTTTTATGATGACATACACTATAGATATTTTGACTTGTAAAAGAATGGAAGAAAGACAATAAAATATGAGAGTACAAAGAATTATCATTTAGCCGGTTATTTAAAAAAATCCACAAATAAAATTGTTAGCTAAAATATAGGATATTTTTTTTTCCTGTTCAAATTTCTACAGTTTGGGAATCCCGAGTCATTCGCACATCAACATTCTCACATGAGAATTACAAACTGGTGCACTTCGTGCTTGACAAAAGGAATGGAGACATTTAGCTGAAGAAGTAATTAAGATGTAGGCATTCACCTGCCTACATTTCTTCTGGATTTATATTCAGCATACACCAAAGACACTATTTCTGCTTAAACCTTCACAATACAACTGTGCCCCCACAGGAAGTATACAAATAAAACGCAGAAATCAAAGACTAATCAAAGACTACAAGAAGATTTGCCTGAAAAACTCAGATTGCTGCCTATGCTGCTGAATAAAGTACAGCTGGGAACAGTCTAGATAACATCAGAAAATTTGCCAGACTGCACTGACAGGTGTAACCATTGTTATTTTAGCTCTTTTAAAAAACCTAGCAGCCCAACACCTTCTGTGACAATAAAATAGAACAGTAAGTATTGCTAACTTCTTTAAGTTTAGTGCTTAGATGATAAGACACATATCTGTTGAATTGTACTGTATTACATTATATGATGATACCAGGCATTAGTAGTAAAGAGGATATTATGCCTTCAACTGGCCTGTGATTGCAAAACAAGGCAGGATCTTCCCATGTCAACAGCTATTATGTGCTTTGTTTTTTGCTTTGTCTTCCTGGTTTAACTGTTGAGTTAGTTTCCTACTTCATCATTAAATTCCTATTTGAATATCAAAAGTTCCAACTTTCATAAATGTCAGGTTTGCTTCATATAAATATTTCAACTACTCTCCAAGAGACCAGGCTGCTTTTTTGGTGACCAGAGTAAGAATGTCTAAGTCCAGTTACAGCATAATATATGCATTTATATGCCATTGTAGATACAAAAATGCTGCTAGCAAGGATTTTCTTGCTATTTTCTAAGTCTGTGAGAGACTTTTCTCTCTCACAGAGATAGTAGCAGAGTTCTGTAAACAATGAAACACCTGCGACCTTGAAAAGTCTTGTTTATAGTACAGTAGAAAAATATTTTGACAATGGATGTTTTAGGATTTTAGCCAATCACCCCAAGGGGTGGCTGATCCTTTGACCAATTAGACGATGAAGAAAAAAGTCTATAAAAGAGTTTGTAAAATAATTAGATCAATCAATCTTGCTGCACAATTCCTGCCTGCTGGATCTTCTCCCCTCCTCCTCCCTACGGCTGCGGGACACGGTGATGTACCCTAGGGCCCAGGAAAGCGGTAATATGCCACAAGAAATGTGTTGCACTATTTTTTCACAAAAAAAGGAGATCATAAAGTGCTTTTATTTCTGACACTAATTTATGAAAGAGTGGGGTGTTTTAGAATAGCTTCTTCAGACAGAGCATTTTCAATAGATCAAGTCTTCTATTTCCTGATCCACTGCTTAAGTAATTTCATTGACTTTCCTAAACAGATAAAATTAAAAAAATTAGATAATTGATTCCTTTTCTTTTCTTGATGAATGAACAGAACTCTGTCAATTTAGCAAGGAAAAAAAAAAACTGACTTTCAATTGTTTTTGCTGAGTAACTCTGGTCATGTCATATAGTCTATCAGTTGTCATGCTTTCAGCTTTTTTTTTTTTTATAGAGAATCTCTTATCTGATCACAGTGTCGCTTTGGAACACTGTTAGTATGCAGCAGAAGTTAAGGGGTTTATTTTTATTCCATCCCATGACTTTCTAGAAACCCACGCTAATAGATTCTAATGCAACTCTCCTCACACTCACTTGTGAAAAGCAAGTTTACCAGGAGGAACAAGTGCCAGATTTTTCTGAGACATAGAGCATTCCCTTCCCAACAGCTGTTCCACATGTTGATCAACAATCTTTCTGCTTGGACACTGGTGGATGTGTCCAAACAATTTTTGATGTCACATTATACTGTGCAATGTGTCTGTATTGGCAACTGATTGCTCCACTTCACTGAGGGCAAAATGTGACTCAGCAGCCTTTAAAATCACAGGTTTCTCTTTATATAACTCTATTAGCATTGTAAACACTTCTGGAAGGTGTGCCGTAAAACTGACAAACTTGCCACCCTTGAATAATTTCAAGCTCAGTAGGACTGCATTTATTTCTGCTTCTATTGCCACTTCTGCATTCCCAGGTTTCATACCAGTGAAGAAATGCGATTGAAATGCATAAATTTAGGTCCTCATTCTCTCCTGAGGTGTATCACAGCCTTAAATCTTCTTTCATAGATTTCTAGGTCAGGAATATTCTTCCATTGGTAGCTTGTGACATGGAATTATCTCTAATGGCTAAAATCTAATAAAGCTCATCTATAGCTTTTCTTAGCCAAGTGATTACAGGTCTGCCTTAGGTAATTTACTATGCTTAATAGCCTGTTTTGTCAGTCTTTTTCTGTGAATGCTCAGGCTGGGCTAGTAAGATAAATAAAAATCATACCTCTATCAGCCACCTCACTAACACTTATAATATTGAGTCTTTCTCAAAACTTTACCTCCTCAAACACATTGTGTTCCTGCAGCACATGTTGAGATTTTCAAAGTTCTGCTAAAGCCATAAAAAGGCTATTTCACTCTTCACAGTGTCCCCCTAAAAGTACAGGTTATATCACAGATCCATTTACAATTCTTAATTATACAATAAATTATTATATTTTAGGTATATCTGTATATACACAGAAGAAACAACCACATTTCATAATCTGTGTCCATATTCTGCCCATTTTGCCTATGACAAAAAATCTATGATGTTCGTTTAGCATTTTTAAACATTTCAATCTGTTCTGTGTTTACTTGGGGCTTGGTTTTATTACTAAATTCATAGTGCATGAAGTAAAATCTATTATATCTGCAGTGGTGAAGGCCTTGTAAATATGGAACAAAAAGAAAGAAGTGATGGTGATGATCTACCTGTTATATGTGTTATAAGTCCTATTATTAAATAGAATATTCATTAATGACTGTAAAAATTAACAGGCTTGGACCTTTCTGTGTTTTTGGCTCCTTCTCATGCGAGGTTTCTGCCAGCATGAATATATTGGCTCAGGGAAATATTTGTGTTCAGTTGAAGGCAGCTCTGCAATTCACAAAATAATATATCCAGATATTCAAGCCAGATAAACATTTAAAGAACTTTTTGAAGATACTGAAAGGCTGAGAGGAGTGGGATTGTTCAGCTTGAAGAAGAGATGGGTCTAAGGTGATTTTATTGAGGCCTTCCAGTACCCAAAGGGGGACTTCAAGAGGGCTGGAGAGGAACTTTCTACAAGAGGGAATGGCTTTAAACTGAGAGGGTAGGTTTAGATTAGATATCAGGAAGAAATTCTTTACATGAGAGCGGTGAGGCACTGCAACTGGTTTCCCAGATAAGCCATGGATGCCCCATCCCTGGAAGTGCTCTAGGCCAGGCTGGATGGGGCTCTGACCTAGCCAGTTGAGTGGAAGGTATCCCTGCCCACGGCAGGGGGGTTGGACCTGGGTGATCTTTAAAGTCTCTTCCAACACAAACCATGAATTTTTAAAAGAGGTCTCACCTACAGTACCGTGTGCCACCTAAAAAGAGGATATAAAGCTCTTGGAGAGCATCCAAAGGAGGGTCATGGAGATGGCAAAGGGCCGTGATGGGAAACTGCATGAGGAGCAGCTGAGGTCACTTGGTCTGTTCAGCCTGGAGAAGAGGAGACTGAGGGAAAACCTTATCATGGTCCTAAAGATTTCTCATGAGAGGAAGCAGAGGGGCAAGCACTGATCTCCTTTCTCTGGTGACCAGTGACAGGACCTGAGGGAATGGCCTGGAGTTGTGTCAGGAGAGTTTAGGTTCGATATTACAAAAAGCTTTTTCACCCAGAGGGTGGCTGGGCACTGGAACAAGCTCCCCAGGGCAGTGGTCACAGCACCAAGCCTGAGAGAGTCCAAGAAGTATTTGGACAATGCTCTCAGGCACACGGTGTGACTCTTGGGGTGTTCTGTGCAAGGCCAGGAGTTGGACTTGATGATCCTTGTGCATCTCCTCCAGCTTAGGATATTCTACAGTTCTAGGATACACATGACAACTAAAATGATGCATCTGGGCAAAACTCCATCTTCCTGTAGATACGGCATTTATCAGAACTCATCTAAAATAAATTGTATTGCCATCTGTTAAGAACAGTATTTCATTGCTTATTTTAAACTAGCACAATAACTATATGAAACAGTTGAGATTTTCTTGTATTTAAAGGCCACATCTGATTTAATATTGTATTGCTTCACTAAAATCAATAGACCCATGCCAATTTATATGAGCTATGGATGCATTCATTTTAATTTATATTATACTGGTGGAAGGGAGTATAAGCTTTATTGCTTTTTAAGTATACAAGGTATTTCAAAATTATTTTGAGCTCAGAATCAGGATCCATCTATATTTTTGGATTATTCCATGGGGAAGATATTTATTTTTTGAAAACCTATAGCAAGCACTATCAGCCCATTAGTTCTATTAGAAATTCATACCACTCATTTGTTTAAAAATGTTCATAATTTGATTTGTAGTGAACAAAATGTGATTATTTACATCAGATTTACCATTTGGTTAACATCAGACAGATTTTGGTCTTATATATGCTATTGCTAAATAATGAATACTGTCTGCTAAAATTTCTGTATCTCAATTTTATGAGGCTTTCAGCAGATAATATCATGAGCTATAAAACTGAAATCAAGAGGTAGATTCATCATCACATGATAATAATATCTGTTTCAGCTTCCCAATTGTGCCTTTTTCACTTTTAATGTTACCTAGCAAAAATATATTTTCTTCAAGAATAATCCATACAGTTCTTGAATGTACATTTCAGAACTTAAAATTTTTGTGAGTAAATCCATACTTGACAACTGAGAGTGTTAAAAGCGATGATTCACAGCCCCTTACAATCCTCAGTGATTTAGACATAAAGCTATAGACAACCTTAAGAGCCAAGTGTCTCCATGATCAAGATCTAACATTTATTTGTACATGTTTCAGCTCTCATTGCTAGGAAGATGTTAATACTTTTATTTAATTGTCTACATCATCCCAGGATGTAATTAAAATAGTCTATTTTATTACATGCAGTAATACCAGTCAGCATGACATTCACAAATTAATTTCTTTCAAATCTTTCTTATTCTACAGTAGAACCAAAAACCTTCTGACCAATTTAATGTTTGTAGCAAGCCACTGGGGATCTGTTACGATGCCATGACATAAAGTGCAGAAATTACATCCACTTCACCTTGCCTTACATCATTTGACAACAGCGCTGCTCCCACTGCTCTGTTTGCAAGAGCAGGTTGTGAATAGATATCAAGTGGCTAAAGCTGTACCTTGGTAAAAACACAGCAGGTTGCATGATGATTTATTTGCCTTAAACCTTTCATCCATTTGGCAATATATGATGGTGGCATTCACCAGTTTTAAAGAATTAGAAACCAATTAAAATAACTATGCCTCATTTTTTTACGCTGGGTGAAAGCAATATTCAGTGAGAAGCCAGAAAAGCAAAATGCAAACCTTCAACAATCTCCTGACTTCAACACTGTTTGGGTAAGTTCATAAAACTCTTTGGACATTGCCTTAACTCAACCATTAAGAAGTACAGCTGGCTGTTGGACCCCTGAGTTCTGAGAATTTCAGCCTTTCAGTCCTGAGAGGCAGTGATCCTCAGAAACACACTGTATTGGATCCAAAACCCTGGGAAAAGCTTCCTAAATTGTGTGATAACACTGAGGTTGTCGCTGTGTAATTAAAAGTTATGTCACTGGGTGGAATATGTAGAAATGTAGAAAATTAGGTTTAGAAGATATAGGTAATAATAGGTTACAACATGGAGGATTTTGGGTGTGGATTTACGTCTTTTTCCTTCTCCTTCTTCTTCACAAATCTGAATGTTCTGCCATTGGGTCAAAAGTTCCACACTACAGAACATGAAAAGTTACTAATTGGATTGTAAGTAAAAACATATCTCATAACTGGTGAGTTTAGACTTTAAAAAGCTTGGGAAATTAAAACTCATGGCCATTTTCCACCCTTCCAACAAAGAGGCACACTCTGTGCAGCTGTATTACTGCTAAGATACAATAAACAACTAAGCCTGAACAAGAATTCTCGATCTCCTGCGTCTCAGTTCAAACTCTGAGTAAAAGAACTCGAGATACAGAAGAAAGAAAGGAAGAAAACTAATAGCTGGGGTTTGTTGTTTTTTTCAATTTTTCTTTGTTTGTTTGGGTTTTTTTATATCATTACTGCAAATAAAAGAAGAATAAGCTTCAAAATTTAGCAATAAAAACTGAATAACAGAGGTGGACTTGCAGTTGCAACACTTATCTCTGTTGCATGTCTATGGCAAGAATGAGACAAGGGATCACAGGGTAATTAATTAAAACTTAAACATAGCTTATGAACTACAGGGGAGGAAAAAAATTCAAATTATGCCGCAGAACTGTTCATCTACAGTAGTCTGAAATATTCAACTAGATAAGCAATTGCAAAAACCATAATACTGAAAATTTTTAGAATTTGTGACACATGGTAGAAATTCTTTCTAATGCACTCCAAACTTTTTATATGGAGACTAAGAGAGATAGCAAGAGGTGCAAATGTAGCATATTTGGAACACTGGAAAGTCCTGCTTTATTATTTGTCGTACAAAGTAAAGCCAAGGATCCATTAAATAATATAAAGTGTGCAGTAAAGTGGTACATATCATATATGTCTTTATTTAGTTTATACATAAGAGCTGTTCACATTTTTGTAAGTAATTATAGCTTTGCTAATTTTTCCAAATAAGGTAACCATGAATTTATGATCCAATTAGACACAGTATTTAATATCTACAAGGTTATAGGGTTAGTTACCACTCTATCAGGTACTTTAGGAATTAGTCTGGTCCCGCAGTTATCTTTGAAAATTAAGTCCCACTGATGGAAAAAAAAAAATTAAATAATAATTTTAACTGTTTCACTTGGTATTCTAGAAGTCTTATAAAAATGGTAAGTAGTTTCTTAATCTTTGACTATCAGTCATACATTTTTGGAAAAGCATTTTCAAGAATGTCTCCTGCCTGTGTTTGTAGAAAGATTTGTTAGATCTCTAATCAATTAAACTGGCACATTGCACTTTGACAATTCATCTGCATCAGGCAGCAAAATGCATGCCTACACTCTTTGGATCCACTTCCAAAAACCTAACCAATGGATGTAAAAAAGGCTTGGGCCATTTCTATATTTTGTGTTTCTGAGCTTAAGCCATGGTTTTATCTTATGCTTTTATTTTTCTCTTTGTTTCCTGGCAAATTTACTTGCATATGATTTGTAGGAAAATGCAGAAAAAAAAAATTCTGTCTCAGTTCTTCCCTGTGTTATAGCCAGACATCCTTTAAGATATTTTGGACAAGAACTTTTGCATATTTAGTATCACTTTATGATTATGAAAACATTTTTTAGATAGGAAAACACTTGTTTTCTCCATCCATGTAACAACTACACAGTAATGCCCTACTATGCAATGTTGCAATGGAACAAGAAGAATTTAGAAAGAGCCAAGAAAAAAATACCTCTACTTTCAAGTGCCATTCAAGTATATGGTTTCCTAAAAAGCAGACTAAATTGCAGAAGTTGTTATAACTTCAAGAAATATCACAACACTGATGAAGTGAAAGAGAATAACTGACAGATGCTTTGTGTGAAGTTAATCTGAATGAGAAGCAAGGCTGATCTGACAGAAGCAACAAATGCAAAGCAGAAAATACACCATTCATCCTTAATATTCTCCTTGAGGGATGGACACATAAAGAATGGTTGCCAGATCAGAAATGCAGAACTTTTCCGTGCCTTTTTTTTTTTTTTGCAAAAAAAGGCAACCACAACTAAAATTGAATTTTAAACCAACTTTCTGCAAATTGTAAGCTGTGTAGCTACAGACAAAAGTATTGATGAAACATTATATTGATCAACTACATCCTATGCTTGTACAAGTCTTTGTCTTATTTAGAGTTGATATCGGTAACATTAACACAATTGGACAGTAGCTTTTTTCACCCCCTGAGCTCTGCCCTAACAGGTAGCATGTTTAAAAGCAAGAATTATATACATTTCTGACTACAAAAAAACCCCACTCAGCTGTAGAAATAGCGTACCTGGACATGGATTTTTTTTTTTTCCATTTGTTATGATGACAACCCCATTTCTATCAATTCATTTACACAGTATATTGAAAATACCAAAAATTATGTAGAACCTTGCTGCAGTTTGTGCATCTTCAGAGAGGAAAGTATCTATGTTCTGATGAAAAAGTTTAAACTACTCTGCAAAATCATGCAGAGCTCCTTAAATGCCATTTCACTGAACTTCAGACATATTGTCAAAACAGAGATATAAGCTAAATACCAAATTCATATGTAAGAGAAATGCTGTTAGGATAATCTTTTACTTTTGGCTTCTACAAACCCCAAACCAAAATGGCATCAAGGTGACATCAAAATTCTATTGCAATACCAATGCTAAGATGTAGAAACATATATTTTAATGACACTCACATTCTGTGAATTTAAATTTTTGATAACTGAGAGAACAAAGAATCAGTACTGCACTGAAAATTTAGCAATTTCTAGAGCAGAGATAAGATTCTATTCAATGCACTGCACAGGCAAGCAACAAGCTGAAACAACATGATTAGGAGACAACTCACCACAGCTGCAAACAGACTTGAGTAAACCAGTATCTATTTGCTCAGCTGCATCTATACTCCCTTACTAAATAGGCCCATATTACTTACTAATTAGGTGCATATTTATGCATAGGTATATCACTTAACTACCTTACAGGTACTGTATTTATTTCCTTTGTAAGACTTGAAACCCTGTAGGTTGTGTCACTGAGGCCAGGTGACCTATTTGGCTAACAAGGTTTGTCCAGTCTCTTTGGCACAATTTATTCAGCTACAGAAAAGACAGCACAGAGATTGGGGAAGAGGTGATTTTGTCTATCATGTGAATCCCATTTAAGGTTGTAAATTTATTTAAGATTGTAGAACTTTGCCTCAAACCACAAAATAGTTTTGTTTAGTGATAAAAACCAGAAAACTAACAAGTATAAGTACATAATAACCATAAACTTCTGCTCTACTGACAAGGTGATCTTTCTGCTTCTGAATGTGGTTTTAATACCAGCTGTTCATTTCTTCTGCATTTCAAGCTCCTGTCTTGACTACATGAATGTAGTCAGGGAGAATTGCAGAGAAGGCATTGTATTGCTGGCTGCTCTTTCCATGAGTGCTTACAGGACAAAATTCTCTGAGTGGAAAATGACTCTTCTGAATGGATACAAGCACTGTTTGCCAAGTGATTGATTGAAATCAATCTGTGCATTCATAGAGTATGGTAAATTATGAAAGCATTTTCATCACCTATTCTCCTATAAATGCTACAGGGTTTTATTCCTTTATAAGTTTCTCTAATGCTTGTTGGTTCGGACCAAACCTAGGTATCTATCTCCTCAGCTCTGAGAATTTGATTTTGCTAGCTTTCTTTTTAAGTTAGCACAAGTTTTATGTAGACTTAAGAACAGGCTCAGACAGTTTTTAGTAACATTTATATCAAGTATTTTTGATAGTTCTTTAGTTAAAGGAAATGGAACTTGTTTTTAACACGTAAATAAATAGATAAGTCAAAGCAAAACAGATTTTGAAGGCCAATTAACAATAGAAGTCTGCTGGTTCAACCTAGCTGGAAATCTTGTCCATAGTTTGAATTAAAATAAATTATGCACAGCTACTAAATGGTTCCATGCTTAGGGCAACACTTGCTTCTACTTTAGGAGGCACAATTTTTCTGTTGCTGACATGGTGAACTAAAGCTGGACAAATGTATAATATCTATATGTATTTAAAATTTGCAGAACCTCACAAAATCCAGTAGTGTAGCTAAAATGAGCTTGTTAAGATTTCTATTTGTTCTGTCCCCATTTTTTTCAGCTACTACAAGCAGATGGGCATTGGCACTGCTGTCTGTAGATTAGGACAGTTGGACTTTCAGTGGTATTACAGAGCAAAGTGGAACAGCTGGGCTGCCATTTGATGACTCAAAAAAATGTGTGAAAAATTATCCCAGAAACAGGACTCAAACTCTGCATATGCTGAACCATCCACATTTATGGAGTTTTCCCAGCTTGTAACCCAAGTAATCTTAACTTTTATATTTGCAAAATTGTCTCTATGAATCTGAGCCCTTGTAAGTCACTGGACCTATTTCCATTGACTTCAATAGAGTCTGAGTTATACTGATGATGAACACTTAAGATGAATAGCTTTAGACAAAACCCAAAATAGTCAAGGTTATACTTGTATAATGTTCCCTACTCTTTCACATGGAAAAGGATCAGATGAGTTGAGATTTTACCTGCAAGGAATATGAAATGTTAGAAAATGAAAACTGAGACATTAACAAACCATTTATATTTGTATTTTATTTTCAACAAAAAAATAGCTTCTCTTTCTTTTTTTTATAAAGTCTTGGAGGGACACAAGTCTACTTTCAAGTTCTTAAAGTTCCTTTACCACTGTGCTGTGTTGTCTCTCTACACAATATTCAAGGAGCGTGCAACTTCTGGAATTCCAGGAGTGTGTAACACCCCAGTGTGGGGTAAGTACCATACATCCACTTAGAAGAGTTAATTTCTGTTATAAGGGATTGCAATCAAAATGTGCAATTTGAAAGTAGGCAAAGGATGGGGGAAGAAAACAAAGCACAACAGAGAGGAGAAGTGAAAGGCCAATAGTGCAGAGAACAGATTCTCATGACCCAGGAACTAAGCAAAAATGCACATTTATGGTGTAGGAATGTGCTCTGCGTTTGTTTTTGTGCATTCACACAGACTCTGCAGTGATTAAAACCACGGCTAACCACTGACAGACTGGAAATATAATAGCAGCATTGATTAGAAATGTGGAACACTAAATTGTGTGAGGAATAAGGCAAACACAGACTTTCTCATTTTAAATGTTAGGCTTCTGGTTAGTCACTGATTTAAACTAGTGCCATCCCAGAAATCTAAGAAAACACAGTTGTCAATCGTCATACCGGCAGAATGCTATTTTAGTGGCATAATCCAAGCTATTTGAATATATATGCACTTCCCATGCTTTGTCTCACTTGCACGAGATCTGCCTGTGGCATAGCTCAAACGTTCAGAGAAAATGACTGTTGCTGTGTACATTGCTATTTCAGGTCATATGCACTTGCTTCGATAGAAGAGGTTGCTAATTAAGCAATAACAATTAAGGCACTGGGCATTTCCTGCAGACTACTGACCAACTAGGAGGAGCTGTGCCAAGGGCCATTAACCCCAGCCAGTCACTCACTGTGATGGGACAGATTTCTTTGAAGAATATTAATGTTTGAAAATAACAAGGATGATTCTGGACATAATATAAATGTAAATAGGAATGAATCAAATTGAGTACATTATGATGATTTGTGTAGTGAATTCCAGGCCTCTCCTATATTCTGGGTAAGAGAGGAAAATGGATAGAAGGAAAATGGTACATCGAAGAATATTAAATTCCATTAAGTTCTCAAGCTTCTCTAAACAGCTCTCTTCACACCTGCCTCCTTGTATGTTTGCTCCTCTGATGACGATTTGTAACTGTGGTTATCATCACAAATTTTGATAATTTAGCAAAAGCAGGTACCTACCGGTGCTCTTGGTAAAAGGTCTACACTTAGGAGAATACAAGGACAGACTTCACTGCTTTCTTTGTAGTCTACGGTTCTTGACAGGCAGATCTGTGAAACTCTGAGAGACCTGACAGAATTTCTTTCCAGAGATACAGAAGAGGGTGCAGGCCTGGACTGTGTAGCTCTTCACCTTTTTTCATAACCTTTGCAGTGAAACATTTCTGAAAGGGTCTTTCTGAAAACAGTGCTACCAAACACCAGCCTGTTTGCCAATTATTGTTTTCTCAAATTAGAACAGTTTACCTTTTTATTATCCCTGCAAGAGATTCTTTGCATTCCTTCACACAGCCAGTTCTTCTCTGCAACAACCATTATCATCTCCTAATTTAAATTTTATCCATAAATAACATTCAGTAAAATAAAGGAGGGAGAAACCTAGAAGACAAGAGGAAACAAGCTAAGCAGATATGTGCAAATCATCAATTACTTTCTCCCCTCCACAAGTAACTTATTGATAAGGCTCTCATCCACAGCCACCTTTTTCTCAACCCTGGTTCCCTCATCCGCTGGTGGTTTTCACCTCTTTAAATACATTGATTCAAAGAAGTGGGTTAGCTATGAAGCAACCATTGAATTTTCTGTCTCCAAGGTGAAATAAGCAGCTGTATTAAGATTATTTTTAACTAAATAAATTTCTCTAAGTAAAATGAATATGACTGCAGAATCCCTTTCTGAAACTTTTATAGCTGTTCAAGACTCTTTTTCTCTATTACATTTCTCCTAATAGCTCAAAAACCTGATTAACACCTACGTTTTACTCATAGTAAAGGAACATACATAAAAGCTTTGGAAAAAAATTATAAGATGTGAATCAGCTACAGTACAAGAAGAAACATAATTTGTTTATTGGAAAAATATCTGGAAATGCATTCTTTATTTCTGATTTTCCACCTTTTCTGTCATTTTGCTGTAATAATGTGTCAGGAAAGTCCTAAAATTATTCTAAAGCTTCTGAATTTGCTTGTAGAAGTAAAACACTCCCATAACAACATGAATTTCCATAACATGGGTGTAAGGCAAAAGCACCAATTTTGGTTTTGTATGCATACCTGCATTATATTTGTACTGCCTAAATTATTATATAACAGCTATTTAGGCTCATCTGAAATGACTAAGAACAATCAAAGCAATGAAGAATAAATGTTACATAATTTCAGGGAATTTTATCAGAAAGAACCAGCACCCAGAGCCCTCCTTTTCATTCTGTCTTTTTTTTCCTCTTTGTAATGCCTCTTCTTTTCTGACTGGTTTTCCATTAGTCTTGTGGGTAATTTAAAATGATAGGAACAACATTTAAACTCAACATTTTGACCTTAAGGACAGTTCATATTTTCTCTCTAATATCATATTTGTCTGCTGTCCTAGGACTTGTCTCTATAACTGTTGCTCACCAAATGTATTTTTCAAGGTGATGAGAATAGAGAAAGCAACTGCAGAAACTCCTGGGTCCACTTTTAAATACTATAATACAGCAGCTGAAGTTTCCACAGAGATCAGGGCTTTATCATGCTTGGTAGAATTAGTTAGAAAAGTACCTTTCCAAACCTAAAGAGTGTTAAAAATCTTAACTTTTTTTAAGGTCATGGGGAACAAGCAAAACTCGAAATAAAATAATAATTAAAAGATGGATACCATGGAATATTGGAAATGACTGCAAGAATAGGGAACACCTGTATTAAGCTCCAAGAAACTTCTGCAAAGCATGAAAGCAAAGGGGAATTATGTTTGAATTATTACTGAGTGCTAAAGATTCAGATGCTTCTGTCTAGAGAATTAACTAAGAAGAAAATGAAATAACAAGAGAAAAGTTTCTGACAAGGCTGGTAGAGCTTCTGACCTCTCTATTTTGGACACTAACATTTATGAAAATCCACTGACAGCACATTAAGTATGCCATGTGATATTCCAGTTGAATAAAATGAGGAACTATTTAAATATCTCTTGCTGATTCACCTGAATTTTTCAAGCTCTTCTGAGAGACAGTTGAGAACCTTTGTTTTATTGTTTAAACTCCTCTATCATTTTAACCATATAACACAGGCAAAAATCAGGAAAATAAAGAAGGAAGGAAAAGAAGGAATAGAAAAGATGAAGCCCTGGTGAAGAACAGTCTCCACCTAGATATTCACCACTACAAACACAAAACTACACTACATACCAAATCTTTGGGCCTGATCCTATAGTCTTATGCGCCAGCAAAAATCCTGGAAAACCACACCAGGAAAGAGACTGTCTTAAAGCAAAACAGATGCTCTCTTTTCCATTAATTTTGTTTTGCCAATTATAGTTGTGTCGGCGAGAAGAAAACAGTCACTGAATTTCCTGTGTACAATTTCACTGTTATTTATGGCTGATTATTCAACCTAGCAGCTACCTTAGCTCTGTCAGTTTTCTAAAATCTTTTCACAATCACACTGAAGACAAGAATCTGACTAGCTCAATGCTAATTATTTTGGGGGGAAAAGGAAGTTGAGAAGAATTTTTTTTTGTTTTTTCTCAGAAAGTACAGGTTAATTCAAATGAAAATTTCCAAGGAAGCCAAAGTAGTTTTTAAACAGTCTTCATCTGAATTTGGTTTTCCTTTAGTTTATATTGCTTTGCATGATATTTTAGATTTTTGAGAATATTGTTTTTGAAAGCTATTGATAGGAATCATTTTGCTATTATCAAAATCAAATATTTCAATGTTTCTACCTCTGAATGGTATTTTTACAGAATATATCTTTATTTTCCTCAGGACAGAAACCTTTTTGAGACAGAGATACTAAATACCACAGGGAAACTTAAATCAACTTCCCATTGATACTGAGCTATCAATTAATCCAATATCAAACATTCAAAAACCCAGGCCATAGATATTAAGGAAACTACATAAATTTCTTCAAGCTTAGTTATATTTGGCTGCCCTGAGGTTCAAAGTGGTATTAAAGCCTTTCTTTTCTTACTTGCAGCTCCATATTCTCTAAATCAAGAGGTAGTTTCTGGCTGGTATTTTAGGCTCCTTTACAACATAAGTTATGTAAGAAGCCTGACAGACTTTGCTCATCTTTACATTTTCAATTTTGGGGATTACTTTGTTTAGCCACTTATGCTGCAGTGATCTGGGGCAGCTCTGTGGATTTTCAGAGCTGGCCATAGAACACTGATGGTGCTGGTCTTAGTATCTTTCAAAGGAATATTACAAAAAAATAATAATTTCACTGTCACACACTGTTTCGAGCAGTACTTCCAGATCCTCATTTAGAGAGATTGATGGTGGCTTGGCACATTACAATTTCATCTTAATACCGGTTAGATGGAAGAGGTTACTAATTATACAATAGCAATTAAGACATGGGGCTTTTCCTGGAGATTAATGACCAGCTAGCAGGAATTGTGCAGAAGGCTTTTAACCCCAGCCAGTCACTGCATTGCAGCAGAATCAGATGGCATTCTCTGAAGGATTTTGGTTTTCAGAATGACAAACACGGGTCTGCATATAAGTGCAGGGATTTTTTGCTCACCTACAGGGTACGTCTAGTAGCAGATAAGGAAGCCACGACGTAATTAATGAAAGGCAGATGCACACAGAAAAACCAACACAAACCATAATACTGCCCCCCCACCAATACAGCTAGTATAGAAAAACACTTGAATGCTCTATCATGCATTTTAACTTTTCATTCCTTTTAGAGATAGGATTCACTGATTTAAATGAGGCACCACTGACACCTAAATTAGCATTTTAAATCAGAACTAGCTTGAGTATTTGCAGGGAGTTCCCCACACGTAACCATTGTAAACTACACGTAAACCATGTGCTGGTTTAGCTCTTGAATGCATTATGAAGTGAGAAACTGTTTCCTCTCTGGATGAAGTTGAAGCAGAAGCCTCTCATTAGCTCATATCCCACCTCACTGAAAAGCAGGAAGTTGAACCAACTTCAGCAACATTGCTCAGCAACATTGGAAACCCCTCCCAGTCAATGTTCTTCAAAAAGACAGTGATTGAAACAACCCTACCACTACTGCTTGGATCTCCAAACTGTCCCACAGCAAACATCTGAGCTCCTCCTGATCTTCAGGGTGCCCCACCTTCCTCCTCACCTTCCTCCCCTTTGCAATCTACACCCAGTCATGGCCTGAGTCCACTCATGTTCCTTCACTATTATTCCTATTAATTTCTTTTCCTCTTTTATCTTTATTTTCTTTTTTTTTTTTTCTTTATATCCAAAATAGGTATTTCTTTCGCCAGCAACATTTCTATGGCAGTTTGACCTGTGGCTCCAAAATAAATAACCTACACTCATCTGGCTGTGGAGGGAAGAGTTTGGGGTTTTAGCAGATGGACTACACTGAGGCAGTACTAAAGGAAGTCCAGGTGATTTGCTGCTGCTAGACATGAGAGGAAAATGGAGTGGTGTTTCTTCAAGATTAAAAAAAATTAGGGTGAAGTTTCTGAAGGTCTGAGACATTAACTGCTAGACCAGTCAGACTCCTTTATTTGCATTTTGATGTCTCTTTTGGAAGCAGGGACCTGAGTGAACTGCCAGCCAGGGTGAACTCCTGGTTCCTTCATCCCAGGGTGTGCCTGGGGCAGCAGAGGGAGAAGGACAGAAGACAGCCCAGCTATCATCAAGGCTTCTCTCAGGATATCTCTGAACACTGAGGTACAGTTCTGTACCCCAGCCAGCACCCTGATCACACCACCCTTTTTCACAGCTTATGGTGGTACAATAACACGACACAGCTCTCTCGGCAAACAAGTGAGTCAGAAAAGGAGACCGCTGCTATCTTTAAATGTCATCTTGTTCATGGGAGCTGCTGGAACTCTCTTCTGCATGGCAACTCTCTCACAGTCCCGTCCCTCGGCCCATAATGAGCAGTTTGCTTAGTGTGAGACAGAATATTAAAGCCCACTGCAGCATCCACACCTGTGCACACACAGGCACTCCACTCTCCACACACCACAGGCATCACAGCAGCACAGGCAGCTGCTGCAAGCCTCTTTCCTGCCCAAGACAGAGACAGCTATTTGTGTTTCCCAAGTTTCCATTTACACACCGTGAGAAGGTCCTGCCTGCTAAGGAGCAATTGCAGGGAGCCCTCACTCATCCCACAGCTGTCCTGGCTGCTCTTTTCACCACACAGGCACTGTGCTTCTGTTTTTACTAATCCCGAGGGCCAGGCTGTCCACGGCACATTAGGGATTTTCCTGTGGGTCCCACAGGTCTCCCTTTAGCAGCACTTCTGCCATGGCCCACGTTCTCCTGCTCGCCATCCTGGCACCACTGTGGCGTGATGAAGTGTGATGTGAGGAATTCAGACGACACCATGTCCCAGCTCCGGCATTCCGGCTGGCAGCACAAGAGGGGAAAGGTGGGGAGAGGAGCCAGGAGCTGGAGGGGGAGAAAGGGAACAACAACAGATGCTGTGGACCCGGAGAGGGAGAACGGGGCTCAGAGCAGCGCGGGGGCAGGTGTCCAGGAACAGCTGCTGGAAGCTGGCTGGGAAAGCTGCTGGGGTCTGGGAAGGGGGATGAGGACCCAACGGCGTCTGGCCGGGATGGGGAGAGGGTCTGCAGCCAAACTCGCAGCGGGGTGAAGGCAACAGCTGCTGGG
>NW_008237239.1:19386217-19408663 GCF_000691975.1 Corvus brachyrhynchos | reverse complement strand
GTGCGCCAGGGCGGGGGAAGGAGCCGAGGGGGGAGGGGGAGCGGCAAAGGAGAAAGCATCCCGGCTCCGAGCCAGGGCGGAGGGCAGAGTCCTGGGAAGAAGGGGGACGCACCGTTCCGCAGGAGGCAGAGGCTCAGCGGGGCAGAGCCAGGCAGCTGCTGCGGCCGGGGAACAGGCACCGGGAGCCAAAACAGAGTCCTGGGAACACGGGCAAACAACTGCAGGGGGTGGACAGGATGGCAAAGCTGCAACCACAGGCTTCGGTGGATGAAGGAGGGCTCAGCTGCTGAGCTGAGGACAGACGGGGAGAGAAGCAGAAGAAGAATCAAAAGCCATAGCCAAGGGGAAAGGAGCCAGAGTCCATCCCAGTGGAAGAGAAAAAGCACCGAGACACAAAGATTTGAGAATATACCCATGTTAAAAATAAAATACTGTTTTCTTTGTATAAAGCAGTTAAATCGTTTTCTCTTCTTAAGTACTACCCAAACAGCCCGCACCGGGGAGCACCACACGCTGACAGCCTCACGGACGGGCTGCGGATGCTGGAGAACTCCGGGATGTGGAGTGCCTTGCAGCATCCAGCCCTCCTGGCTGCTCTGGGGATGACAAGGGTCCCCCGTGCTCCTAGAAAGGCTCTACAATGTACAGCAGCTTCTGTCAGCCGTCATCTGGCGTAGAACTGGTCAAAATGTAGCTGGAGATCACATCCCCACCCTGCAGGCAGACGGGGTGCAGTTACACCCCCAAAACACCGCTGTTTGTCGTGGTAAAGATGGTGCACAGTTTGCTGGCACAGGGTTTGAAAAGGTTTTGGTTTTGTTTTGGGTTTTTTTTATGAAAAAGGGCTTCAAAGTGCTTCACCTTTGACAGCGCTGCACCCAGGTTAATCCACGTTCAGGCTATAACGTGGTCTTGCCATTTGGTGCCTGGGAACTTCATTTTGGGGCAGTGACCTCTGTGCCTGCCCCCAAGCCATTCCCACAGGTGAGCTGGGAATCCTGAAAGAGCAAGCCGGGCAGCAGGGGCCCTGCAGAGGGGAAGAGCAGCCGTCAGACCACGTCTCCTGGGTGTCTGAACGTGTTCCGACTGCAGCTTGTGAATGAGGGCTGGGGCTGATGGCAGGCAGCGTGATCGTAGTGACATAAAAAACTGTGAAAGAGGAAAGAGCTTCCACATTTAGACTCGTACGTGGTAGATACTGCCATGGATACCAGTGTTGCTAAGCATGCTGCTTCCTAGGGAAGTCTGTGCTCGTGGAAGCACAGGCTTGTGGGACTACTTTAATTTAAGGATAATATTAATGCATCTTGTGGGAAGACATACAGCACTAAGCCAGGCCCATCCTAGATACTGCAGAGATGCAAAAACCTCAGCTATAACTACTTCAGGTCAATAATTTTTGTTTTAATTACCACAGGGAAATTGCTACTGTAGACCAGGCTGTCCGTAATAAGTTTAGCTGAAACTGAACTTAATGGAGCAAGTTCTATTTATCCAGGAGAGAATCTTGTATCTGCAATGTTATTTATTACTTTACCCTATGTTACATGGTTTTGCTTTAGTACTCTTCTATTACATTCTTTTTTCTAGTTTCTTTAGCATACAAGTCCATACCTTTTCTTTCATCATCTTACAATTCTCCTTTCATATTCTTGCTCTCTAGGCATATGGAACTCCTTTTTTTCCTCTTTCCTGGTATTACTTTTTTGAATATTTCTACTGTGTTCTCAAACTCTTTCTGTTCTTCTCCCACTTTTGTTCTCAGCCACATTTGCATCCTTATGCCTCTTTTTCCACATACAGTGTGAAACTATGATGAAATAAGATAAACACAAATATGCTTGTGCTAAAAATGAAGGATATGGAATTATCATGTGAATAGTGGAGCTCTTCTTTTCTCTTTCTTTGGGTGCCATTTAACATCACTGAAAAAAATAACTTTATTAAGTGAACTTTTTTTTTTTGCCTTACAGATGTCTGACATTAAATTTATTTTTTCATAAAATAGTTCTCCATGAGAATGACATCCCTAATCTCTCCATAAATAATTCATTATTTTGTTCAGTTTTCAAAGGATATAATCAGTAATAAAATGGAGGCATTGAAATTAGCAGCCTCATTACAAAGAAATGCCATTTTTTCTGCCTTCCTCTCTGTTAAGGCACTGTACCCACTTGCCCCTCTCCTCCTAACACTTCTGGGTTGTCAAAGTATAAAGGTGTGAGAATATGCCTGGGCACTTCTTCCTTTATTGGTTATACAACTTCTGCTGGCATGTAGAAAAATTAATATTGAGGACAGAGTGCTTGAATCACTTCCCATCCTTGCATTCATTAATTCACTTAGCACCATTTAGGAGGTAAAGACGGAGGAGTAAAGCTAACCATTATCATTAGAATATGGAGATTTTATTGGGATGTTGTTCATGCTTTTTGATCAAGAAACACAATTAAAAATCAAATCTTTCAGCAGAGCCCTAAAACACTGTTATTTTCTTAAGTGGCATCTTCATTCAAGGCACACTGATATTGAGGCCATGCATTAATATTTCTGCAGCATAACAATAGCAGTGATCATTCACTACACTCTTCCTTTTTTGGCATCTTTCAGGTATTTGTCTAAACAAGGTTTAGCTCAATAAATGTTCTGCTATGACAGAAAGAATTTGTGTTAATTTAAAGGAAAAGTAACCGAGTATATTACTTGTCCTTTTTGGGGAGATTTCTGTCTCAAGTTCTTCAGTTGGAAAATGTTACAGAACACAAACTGTTAGAGCATAAGCCAGTGTGGCCATAAAAAAATATTAAAAAATGGCATAAATATACCAAATTCTTTCTAAGATAACAAGATTAACCACTAACTCATTCAGATACTGTAGACATCTGAGTATCTCTTTAACTATACTACATAAATTAAAAATGAAAAACTACCTATGTAATACTTTTAGAAGCAAGGAATAACCAATTCTCCTTTGCAGGTGAGTAAGCAGCAGTCCCAAAGTGGTCAGAAAAAGTAATGAATGCAATGACATACTAATGGCTGTGTCATCTTTAGGTAATATAACTTAGAGCTCCAGGCTTATATGTTAAATGGTCAATAAGGTTCTTGTTTCTTCAATCCCTGCTGGCTCCCAGAGAGACTGTGAAGGACCAACCCATTTGGGCACTATATCCCTCATTCAAGTAACTCAACCAAAACAAGGCAGCCATTTCATAGCTTAAAATCAATATAGATGTCCTGAAGAAGGGAAGGAAGTTTCTGTTCTGCTTTCTGACAGACATATGAGAAGGTTACCTTTTTAACTTGCCAGTAGCTTTCATATATTTTAATTAAAAATGACGTGGCCAGGATTTGGCTAACAGATGTCATATAATTTTTTTTCAAAAAATTGGCATAAATATCTTTTTAGGATCAACCGATTTTGAAAATTCAGTAGTTCCACATGAAAATGTGACACACATTTATGTATGATTTCTTCAAATTTTGTCTTTCAGTGCAAATCATAAATGGTAAAGGATAATCACTATTTGATAGCTAACAGGACTTAGGCCATATCCCTCGTGGAATTTTCCCATCAACACAAGTGATTTCTAAAACATCCTGACATTAATTTATAAAGACACTGGCTTAAAAATACTTATTGCGTAAGGCTAAGACATCTATAAATTATTTTCAATACAAACTTTTACAGGAGGCTACCAACTCTTTGATGCTTGCTGTTTTTTCCTGGCTTCTTGTTTGTTTGTTTTTTCTTTTCTTGTTTTATGACTACATGGAAATTGGGAGTTAAAGCATTACTGTGAATTAATCTGTAAGGACTCTGAGGGATGGAGACAAGGCTTGCAGCCTGTATACACACTATCTGGTGCTGTCTGCCCACTGAAAAATCCTCATCTTTGGGAGAGACAGGTCACCTCAGGCACCTTGACAGGTCTAGTTCTGGAAAAAGACATCCTCACAAATATGAAAATGAAGTCCAAATGCCTTGCATATGACTTCGTTAGAAGAACATGTCCAATAATACACTAAGTTTTAAAGGATCTTGTCTCCAATATTCTGCAACTGGAGCTGACTTCAACTTGACTTCAAGCAAAAAATGTAAAGGCTTTTACAGCTTGCTTTCACCCAGAAGAAAAATAGATCCCTTTCATCTTTGTGCATGTTCATGTTTTTATGTGTTGATAGGAGATGCACTTGCCCACTTAGGCAAAATTTGTTCTAAAGAGAATTTTATATATATATATATATATACACACACATATATATTTAATTTATTCAAAAAAACAGGCTCTGGAGATAAATGCCCTAGCCACTAAACTATTGATGCTGCAGGGATACAGCTCTCCCTTTCTAAACTAAGATGAGGATTATCTCTGATGGAATATTTCTTGCAACTGACACATTTCTGTGGGAGTATTTCATTAAAATTCTTAATAATATTCTAATGATGAATCACTTCATTAAAAAAATTCAGCTTAGCTATGTGTAAGCATATTTTAATCAGCAGGCATATTGTAATAAGTCTGTGCTTCAAAATTAAAGAAAACTTAATGCCATTTGAAGTGGATTTTTTATTAGTATAGTACACTAGTAGGGACCATCTAGAGATAGTGTAAAAGATGTGAACGGTAAATATTGTTTTCTTTGTATCCAGACCACATTTTCCTGTAGGCTGATTCCTGTTTCCTTTAAATTCTTGGACTTATATGTTAGTTAATTTATATGTTAGTTAATTTAATCCTTTGGATTTCCTTTCCTTAAGGAATTACTATATAGAATTGTTTGGCCTGTATTATATAGGATACAGCATTAGATAAGCACAGACTAAACACATAGTTGGTGGCTCCAGATCTTCAAAGCAGCCAAACAGTAATTTAACTATTCAGAAGACAATTGTCACAGCATCACCATTTTTTAAAAATTTAAGTGAGATCCCAGAAGTTCCACACAACTTCTGCCTATTTTCACCCCAGATATTTCTACTGAATAGCTCTGCAGTAGCTATGAAGAACTACAAATTTGTTTTCATGCATAAGGGCTCATTAAATTGCTGGATTGCAAGAACGTATAAATTATTTATCCTTATAGAGAAACAGGTTTTAGAAATCACAGCTCAGAATAGACTCAAATTCCCCTCTCATACAGAGAGTCACTGATGTAATTAAAGGCTAAAATAAAGGAGATCAAGTGTTAAAAGGATGAACGTGTTCCCTCTCTCCTGAGCTCACGCATGCAATGCACTGCCATGCTTCCTCTTTTCCTTAGCTGATGCTGGAACACCTTGACTATCTTCCTCCATAATTACCTCAGGTTAGAAACAGTCTAGCTGGTGATTTTATGATGTTTTCAGTGCTAGGGGACAGATCATTCTCTTCATTCTGTCTTTGGCAACGATAAAAGTGGAAACAAAAGAAAATACTCTGCTTCCACAGGAAATGTTAGGTGAAGTGCTGTTACAGGCAATGGAAGCTCTGTCAGAAGAAGCTCCTCAGCTTCCTTGAGGTCTGCCTCATGTTGGAATTGCTTATAGGCTGAGCTAGGCTACCTGGCTTCCACATTGTCAAACGGGGAACATAAAATCTTTACTGAGGGAAAGGCTAATATAGCCCCTCATGAATTCTAATGACAGACAGTGTTTCCAAGCCTTCAGTGAGACCATTATAATCTTTATAGACTATAATCGATTTTTATGTCTCACAAACAGGCCATCTGCAATTTATAAGCTGCATCATTAGACCTTTCCTCATTGCTTCTATTTTGTTCTTGGTGATGCATAATGTGTTGCTAGTCAAGAAAATTGATTAACTCCTTACTTTTGGCCCTTGGTTTTTGGACTAATTTTGTTTGACTTCCTCAGCTATTTTGATTCTAAAGAGGGAAAAAAATCACCCCAGATCAAGCCTTAGCTTCTTACTTATTTATTTATTGTATTGTATTTTTTATTAATAGCTTACTTGGACCTCTCTATGACTGCAGTGATAGAGTGGTAAGACAAAAGTAAAGATAGCTTTTTTACCACAGGTCCGACGTGAATGGCTTTCAGAATGAGCGGGAATGAAATTGCATTCCCTTTATCTGCTGATCTACCCAGACAATTGCATTTCACAGAGGTCCCAGGCAGCTGCCTTTCTTGGAGCATTTTCTATCCTCTGCAAGGCTGGTGAGGTCTCTCTGCCTGCACATTGGAACCCAGGGGAGTAGCAACAACAACAGCTGCATTACAGAGCCTGCACTGGAAAACAAACAAGTGCTGCTCCAGATGTATGAAACCCAAACGTGGGCACCCAAAGGAGCTTCTGTAGGCAATTTGATTTAAATGTCTCCAGTATAACCAGTATTCAGTTTTGTTTTCAGCATGGTTTTCAAGGCATGAGAGCTCTGTATTACTGCACATGGATTTATTTTATGAACTGCATTAACAACTTTGAGGAGGAGGTCCTGGTGCTCTGCTGTTCCATTCGTGTCACTTTCTAGGTACATTTATAAGAAACTGTATCATATATATTTAATAAAGTGTATTATGTATTACAACAGGCAGCATTACAACATACCACTGTGTTAAAGCTCTCTAAATCCCACCTTTGGAGACAGCAATAAAAAGAAGTTGAATGAAATTACACCTTACGGTAGAAAGTTTACTTTTGCACACACAACTTCAAAGGTTTCACTGTGGGTGAGAAAAAAGTCATTACAGGGAGTGACCAAATGCTAGAGAGAGTGGTTCAAAGGAGAAAAATATGCAAAAGAATAAATACACTGTATAAAGAACTGTGAGCTCTTTGAAAACAGTTAACCCCTTACCCAGGTCTTTATAGAAAGCATAGGCTGGGGGTAAAACTGGGGAGGTTGAAATGAAGAGTTCAACATCACTGAAATTGGAAAAGATCACCACACAGGAAATAGAGAAATGGAAAAGGAACAGATTTTAAGGAAAATAAATGGAAAGACATAGCAGTAAGGGGGGAGGTAGGGCACTCAAGGAGATTGTAAAGGAATAAAATACTTCCTGTAAACCTGTAGAGGCCATCTGCAGTAACACAGGCCATCTAAAACCAATTGTGATTGCTACATACATTTCCTTATCTTTATTACTGTGTTTAATATCATTCAGTAAGGAATATGAGTAATTCTGACTTAGTATAAGAATCAAATATGTGAGGGAGGGAATTTTAGTGGAATGTGGTTCAACATCAAGAAAAAATCAGCAATGCAAATCAGGCGATGTGAAAACTGGGGAATGCTAAAAGGAAAGTTCATGAGAATCTCAGACATCCTGTCACTTCTGGGAAATGTGATCAACACAAGATGAGTATTATACTCATTTAAAAAGGAAAAAGAAGAATGGTTAGTAACAGGTGTATCTTCTTAAATTGGAGTGGCACGTGAAGTAAAAGAGGAGCGCTGCAGTGAATTGAGTGCAGCTGACTGTCACAGAGACACCAACAGCATATTGCAGAAGTGCTGAACCAAAGATTAAATGGCATTTCTTGGCATACAATTGTGAGCAGAATCAATAGGAAGCACATAGTCATAGTCAAGTAACAAAGTTAGCATGAAATTCCAACAGATGTTTCCACTGACTTGAAGGTTCTTGGTGATATTCTAAAGGAACCTGGGCCAATTCAACTGGTATCTGCCTAGAGCATGAGATTTGTGGCAGATGATATCTAAGTTGTATCATTAGATCAGCACAAGCTGGAGTGCTTAGAGACACTAATCTTGTAGTACGTGTACACACTACTGGCTTACAAAATATAGTTGTTCAACTGAGACTAAATGATCATCTTTGCACACTTCACACAGCGCAGAGTCAAAACAACTATTTGGCAGAAGCTGAGATGGAAATGAGGACAAACACATTCTATTGTGATGGACTCGTATCCTGATAGAAGATTCTGCTTGGTTGCTCTTATCAACAAATTCAGAAGTCTGAACCAGCCTGTTTGGAAAAGCAAGGCATGCAAACAGAATGTTACTGGACTTGTCCCTTTTTGGTTGATTTATTTAATACCTAAAGCCAAAGAGACTCCAAGACTAAGCAGAAAAGAGCACGAACAAGAGGAATGAGAAAATAAAACACAACTGTGGAGATAACAGGGCAGCAAAAAGAGAAATGTAAATTGGGGGGAGGGGCTTTTTTAGTTGATAGAGAGCCAAATAAACACAAAGCAGAACAACCTTCGTGTATTCAGAGATTAAGTTCCAGGATATTCTCTAGGAAAATGCGACCCTATGGGCTTGCCTTTCCATGGTAAGACATTCAGTGCTGCTATCAAATTCTGACCTTAGCATTGCTGTTCATTTATCAGTTCTTGGACAGGTCCTAAATGTAATGTGGAAGCACCTGTTCTGAGTCAAACAATATATAGTCCAACTGCATCCTGCTGCTTTACTACTATTTTTTCCCACAGCCCAGACTGGCCATATGGTTAGGTTCTGGGATAATTTCCTCAGGAATGGCTATTCTTTGAAATGGCCAGTGTGAAGGTCTCCCTTGGAGAGCTCTTGTACTGCATTTCCAGCAATCTCATCTCTTACAGAAGCAAGAATCCTATTTTGCTGCTTTCAAGGGTACACCTGAGTGATAGATTTCCTTCATTTTCCTTGGCTTCTATACTGGCCTTTAATCAATGAGCTTAAAATACCTTCTTCACTTTGTCACTCAGAATTCTGGTACATCTCCATAAAACGGAGGAGATAATTCCTTCTTTTTTTATATACAACTGGTTGTATCAATTCCTATCTTTTCACAGCACAGACATATCACATTCTAACGTGATAATGTGATATTATTTTCTTAATAGAAATGCTCCACAACTAAACTTCTTGTTTCAATTTCACATATATTGCAGAAGAATTCTCCTTTCAGTGTATCTTTATTATATATAATTTGTCATTATTTCATATGTAATTATAGTTCTGAATACACCCTTTTCTCTATAAGTGGAACATAAATTCAAATAAAAATATTCTGTCTTGTCAAAAAGGGAAGTGCAGGAAAACAATGTTTCTTCATGAAAGAGCCAAATCAACAAGGTCCTTGCGGAAATAATCTTAAAAAACCCAATTTGATCTTCTCTCTAAATCTAAGTGGAATATTAAATAAAAAATATGTGTCTACATTCCCTCAGCAAACTAGGTGACTTCTGTTACCTGCTTCTTTCACAGGCACATACCAGAAGGAGTAATGCAAATACAAAGAACAATTAAGACAATTTTCAAGCATTTGAGATCATGAGGGGACCAAATGTTGCCAAATCATTTTTGTCATTCTTTGACCCTAGAGAACTCTCATGCATCAGAATAGGTGCAACCATACCACTAATTCCACAAACAAACTATTGGAATGGCAGAACTTTCATGGATTTAAGTGCAATGAAAAGTTTATACTAAAAAGGCATTTAGCACAGAACCCACTAATCCATTCAGTCTTATATTTTGAAAGCACTGCAAACACAGTACAGACCACAAGCTAAAAGTCCTTCAGGTTCACTTCAGGCACAGAGAAAATATGACCTCTCAAGAGGACTTACAAAAAATAACCCCTGTTCCTGAGCATACTTAGAAAGTTTTTACAGTCATGCTGTTTAAGTTAGGTAGCTCATGAAAGATTTTTATATAATAAAATTTCTAAAAATACAATAAAATGATATTTCACCCAAGAATAACCTAATCCTCCTCAACATCTTTGCACAGGTATTAGAGGAAATCAGACCAAGTCTGTTAGTATTTTTATAAGAGAAAGTAGTTCCAGGCAGAAATTGGGTATGACACTCACATCCACTGACATTTAAAGAAGACTGAATTTAAAAAAACAAATACAGTCCCCAAATATAAGTACTTCAGGGGTGATATATCTGAAAGTTAGCATGTTATTATCAATTAATGGATGAGTATAAAACCTTTAGGATTTTATTCTCTCGCTGGTTGCTTCTTGAATGAAATTGCAGTGTGCAATTTATTACTAAGTGGACCTGAGTAGAGGACACAGAGTTTTTGTCAAGACAAACCAGTCAAAGATTTATGTCTTTCACTGCTGACATGTGATTTAAACACCACTCAACAATTTGGTATTATCCTTAAAGAAAATTTTAAAAATCTCTAAATGGGAATTCCAAGTCCCAAATCTAATGATCTCTTTTTCACAGCTTGAAATCTATATATATTTTGAGGGCTTTTTAAAGGATGCACATGGAAATCCTAAATAAACGTATAATCTTGTCTCTCTGACTGCCATGTTTTATTTAAATATCCCCAAATTTCTGTTGATGAACAGTGTCTGCTAAAAACTGGTTTATGAGAAAGGTACAAAAACAACTTGATCGATTGCCCCAGACTCCAAACATTTTCTTTGCAAGCAAGTAATTTCAGTGGGATAAAAATGCATGTTTTTCCCTGTCCCCTCCCAAATTAAAAGTGCTGTGTCATCGTTTGCTGAAATAGAATTGCACTGCAGTGTACCTTGCAGAATGGATTAAATACAGAGGAGAAATTACTTTCAGATGTTAGCCCCGAAAGAAATATATATTTTATACTAAGGAAACTGTACTTGCAATTTCTTGTCCAAAACCATCAGTGAAAACAGCTGATCAGAAGTGGCAACAGGTTTTTGGCACATGCAAATCTTACCAGCAACTAAAAAAATACACTATTCAGATTTTGGGAATGTAACATTTTGCCAGAGATTAGTAAGATTTTTCAAAGAGTACTTTACTTTTTATCTTGGAATGGTGTATCAGACACAGCATAAACTATTCCATGAAGTGTGTGCGCTACCTCCAGCAATCCCACAAAGGCAGCATACACCACTATGACAAGGAAAGAGAAAGGAATGGGATGCACTCATCAGTTTGTCAGCAAATTCCTACAGACATCATGAGAGGCGAGTAAGTACACTCCATGCCCAGAAAAACTCATAAAATCTTGTTATGGCTATGGCTACTTCCATTTAAAAGCATGTTTGAGTACATCTGTAAATTATAACAAAGATTATTTTTTTTTTTTTTTTTTCCAGTGGAGGGAACAGAGCAATATTATGGTCTTCAAAGCTACAGATTCTATATTTACTCACTACTTAGTGAAATTGAAATATCAGACTAAAAAGATTTTGAAGATAAAATAAACATATCAATATTATTCTCCTCAATAACATATTATTTCAAACCCCAGTAATCTGTTCAACAGTGCAGAGTAACCTGTTCTATTATTGTTTTCCTCTTTGTATTCCATTAATGATTAAACATGTAAGACATGCTTTACTTCTCCTTTGATTAGGACTTCCCACATTCAGTACACTCTCTCACAGATTTCAGGGAGTGAATTCTCCATGCTTCCTCCTGCAAACACAGACTTGCTGACATTTCATTTAGCCAAAGTTCTTTGCTTTCTCCAACCCCCTTGTCATCCTGCTTAAAATCAAACTGAAATTGAGAACATGGTGTGAGCACTGTGGATTGCTCACTCTGGGATTCTGCCTGTGTCATTAGATAGAGCTTCTGCCTATCCCTCTTTCCTTGTGATCCAATTTACAAGCCTTGCTTGGCTGTTCAGTTCAGCTGAATGTGTCATGCAGATGTCCCCATGGAAAGGAGCTGGCACATCAGTGGCTGTGCATGGCTCTCTAATACCTGATGATATCTAATAACATGGGAACTGGAATGCAACCTAGGATTCCCTTTCACGTATGTTTAACCAGTTCTTTTCTTTTTCTGTAGATTTTGCATGCTTCAGTAGGTGATCATCTGACATCTGTATGACACAGGTGTCATACACTCTGTCTGGTCATTTCATCCAAACAGCAAACAATGTGGAACTGGTCTGTCTGTTCAGTCCCACTTACATATTTTCACATGGTCATTTGGACAGTCTATCCATCCTTTTAAAAACAACTACCCATTGTGCATGAAAAACAAGTGAATGCTTATTAATCTACTGTCCAACTGCTATCTCAAGATATCCTCATGAGACCTCCATGACATCAAACATTATAGCTGAAGTCGTCTAAGCTACATATCCTTGAAACCCTCATAACATTATTTCATCATAGAAAGATCTTACTGGAATTCTTTCTGCATAGCCTGTTTTATAAATTGTTAGTAAAAGCAACACATTTGGATATATTTTTCATGAAAAACAGTATAACTAAACTCCATGACAAAGAGCTAAAGCAGTCTGGGTTAGAACCAAACCTCTTGAACCAAAAATTTCTGAAATCAGAAAGAATATTCCCTTGCTTTCAAAGATTGCCTGAGGAGAATCATTCCATTATTACATTGATGAAAATCAGATCTTCATTTCAATTCAAATACAGCCGAACAAATTCATCTTATGCTTGTAGGCAAATTCTTAGGAGCAGAAGAACCAAAATCTGGAAGCTTACAAAAGTGCTTTTTTCCCTCTTTACCCACTAATCAGTCTGTATTGTTCAGAATAGCCTTCACCTAACCAGGTATTAAGGAAAATCACTGTTTCTCTCTTACACTTCTTTCCCACTACAAAGCTTTACATCCTTGTAAAGGATGCAAAGGACATTTTGAAAATGATTTCTGCTGGGAAGCTCTAAAATCCTTCATCCAACACCATCAGCAAGTACCATTAGAGTGCAGTTCACCTGAGAAAATTCTTATCCGCTGACATTTATTCCCATAAAATACAATTTTACATGTAGTCTAGGAGGTTTTCGATTCATTTCTAAAAAGCATCTTTGTTTTTACTTGCAAAGTAGATAAATTAAGACTCTTTTGATGGTAAGTTTTTCAAGGACACATTTATAAATAAACAGTTTTTACTCAATAGATCCTGTTTTCATATCATACTCTGAGCAATAAGCCAGAAACCAGGCCCAAAATGGTTATTCCAAAGAAGAACATCTGTTTATAAACAAAATGTATTAACAAATCAGGAATTTAGTTGCCCCTAAAGCAATCTGGAATACCCTATATTACAATAATTTATTCATAATTTTTGCTCCAATGTTTGTATCTCAACTACAGCTCAATATTTTGTAAAATATGTCACATCTAAAACCATAGGTAGGATCCACTTCTCTTGCAGCAGGTATTGGTAAAAATATAACAAAATTTGTTTTTAAACCTCAGACATCACTAAACAAAAAAAGACAGGGAATGGTAGAGGAGACAGTGAATATTATTAACCTTATTTTAGGGATGAAAAACTGTGAGGAAGATTAAATACTTGAGATGTATGAAGAACTTGTAATAGAATAGTGAAAATAAAAGAGCAATTCCAAATCCCATTTCCAGTACTTAATTACTTCTTAGTTCTTCATCTCTCCTTTTTTTTTTTTCTCCCCATTTTATGCTTCCAGATGTCTACCCTCCATCTGATGTAATCATTTATGAAGGATCCAGTTTCTAAAGAAGAAATAATATCTGGGTCCAAAGCCAGAAAGGCTTGTTTCATAATAAGTTTTTCTCAACTATAGACAATTCTGCAAAAACAAAACCCAACTGCAAACCATAGGAGCAAAAGGTGGCTATCACAGTTAAAATTATTTTCTGAAGGAATCCAACATTTCGGAGGAGAACTTGCAGCTGGTTGTACATTAAGTACCATGCAGTTCTTATCAAGACAAAAAACACAGTTAGAAGTGCAGGATGAGACTCACGGTGAGGCTTTTGCTCTCTCTTTAGAGACAGGCAGTGCACAACACACTCAGTGACCAATAATTTGCTGAAACTTGATATATTACTATAATGTCTAATAAAACTTCAGATATTTTTGTTACATTTTGTTACATTCTTTTCCTGATATCACTTATTTGGTTACCAAAGGTTTGCTTCAACAATATTGCTGGTCTTTTATTTTGTCAAAAGTTTTCCAGGCTGTCTTTTGCATAAAGTCAAAGAAAACACCAAGTCATATTGATAATACCTGAAAAAAACTTTAGAAATCATTAAATTCAGGAACCTCTTTTGAATGCAGGGAAAAGGAAAGCAACTCTCAGAAATATTTTTGACAGTTACAAAAATTTCGTTATAAAGAGGTTTTCCAAGATTTGATTTAAAAGTGATGCTACTGACTCACAGAAAATGGAGGTGCAGCTCCCAACCTCAGCTGAAAAACTTCATGGTTTTCATTAAGATACAGTACAATGAGGCTAACAGGCTTATTGAGAGACAAATTTTACCTTAAATAGTTTGAAAACTCCTTTAAAAGAGAAAAAGTACTTTCCAAATCACTGAAAGCTTTCCTAATGTCTCTAATAAATTCCTTAAATAATTTTTGTTCTGGTCAGAACATTGGTAATAACTCATTCTTGCAGGAATCAATCACAGCCATACAGACAAATTCGAAGAGATGTAAGCAAGAGTCACATGCCCACTTCTCCTGTAGCTGAGAGAGCAAAAATTACTAATTTTTAATTTTAATGTCATAAATCACAGAGATGGAACATTAAAAATTGTTAAATTGATATGCTTGTGGTTAATAAGGGAAGTATTTTCTTTAATTCTTTAATTATCTTTTTTTTTAAATTTAGGAGTCTTTGTAAAGTTACATTTAGGATAATCTGTTTTCTACAAATGCATTCAATTGAGCAGAGGTTTTAGCCAGTTTATGGAGTGCATGAATGCTGTAAACAATCACAGAAGTCTGAGAAGTCTGAGCAGTGTAGGTAGTAGATTTAATGATGATGGAGTGTCAATACATTTTTATTGATATCCTGTGGTCCCCCTGGTCTACTAAACTTTTCCTTCACTCTTGGTCTATATCTTCTATGTTTCAAAAGGAAAAAAAGAAGTTTGCAGAGCAGTACTGCTGAGCTGGGGACATATTTTAAATGACAGTAAAATCAGAGTGTATTAAATTATACTCCCTTCACTGCTTACCAAAAAACAGCCTTTAGGGATGTTACATAGGACTCGGGTTTCTGACTGGTACTATTTTGCTGCAGAATTTAAGCTTTCCTAAAGAAATAGCACTGCAATTCTTTCACAGAAAATGCCACAAAAAGGTGGTAAATGACACATATATTGAGCTTGAAGAAAATTTATACACATACAGACATCTGAGCTTAAGGTCATTATTATCCATTAAAAAAGGAATTTCTAAAGATGAGTCTAATTAGATTACATATCAGGCATGACATTTATAATATGTAAAAACATGAATAGTGTCTCTAAAATTATAAATACTGTCATTGGTCATCTATGATTCTGCAGTTTAGCTTGTATCTGATTCTGCTTAAACCATAATTTTTAATACTTTTTTGACTATTGAACTTCTTTATTTTAAAAACTTTTCTACTCATTCTAACACACATAGTCCCATTTAAATCAGTGGGAGTAATAGTATTTAATATTCCTGAAAATGTCACTGGATGATTAAAATACCATGAGGTAACATATAAGATAATCATATGCTTGTAAACAGCCACATTGTATTATTAAAATAAGTGTGGTTATCTGCAGCACAATAATACATACATTAAATTATACTGGGGATCAAGGGACTAAAATTACTCATACAAATAATCCAACCAAATACAGTGGGACCGTCTGTGAATTAAGTGATAAGAAAGAAATTTATTGGGAATTTGACTGTGACTTTATTCTGTCTTTACCTCTTGCCCTAAAAGCTTCTTATTTGTATTCTTTCCAGGCAAATACTACATTGTGTTACATAGTGCATACAAGATAAATCATGGAAAGGAAAAGGGAAAATAGATGTTTCTAATCTTCATAGTTTTTTTAACACACAGAGAAAGAAAGAGCAACTAGTTCTGCAAGTAGAGAAAGTAACAATCTCTAAATGAGGAGGGAAAATACTTAAGGTGTGTTCAAAGGCCCTGGAATATTAATAAATGTGGCTCTTACAAAGACAGAAACATCTTAAAAATATTGTCTGGTCACGTCAAAGATTAACCTTGCATTTTTGGCTCTTGTGTACAGAATATTTTATTATGGCTATACTACTCCTTATATAAAGCTTTTGCAGGGAGAGTTTAAGAAATATTTTAGGCCATTTTTTTTAATGGCAACACTGATAGGCAGATTTGCAAATACTATGTCTATATTTTATTTTTAAAAACTCATTTCATTGGAAAAAACAGTACTGAAATATACTGAAACAATTTTGTGTAAGACTTTTATGTGGCTTTTTTAATTCTTTTGTTTAAAAGACCCACTTGCCACAGAGGAACGTTGATTACAGTAATTAATGAAAATAGAGTGACCCAGTATAGTAAGGAAGTCCTCTTTTTTCAGTCTTAAAAAAAAAGTATTTGATTTAGTCACAAAAAAACCATCTCAGCTGAAAACCTGACATTTATGTTAACAGTAGTATATCCTCAAGGGAACTCTGAGTAAGTTTAATTTCTATTCTGATTCCTTTTGACTTCACTCTTATTTCGAAGCAGAAATATAAAAACCATTTGGGCAGGAGTAACTTGACTTTCAGATTTAAGCCTTTTGCCAACCCCTTCAAAACCCAGCAGACTTTGTTCAAGTTGCAAATTTTCCCAAAAATGTGTTTGCACAGCATTAGTGGAGATGTCTTGGATTTTACCAGTAAACTCCTGAAAGACCTTAAACTTCAGCCTCAGCAGGTCTCCCCTGCCATTCAAAACTCTGGAACCTGTGCTAGATCCAGCCACTCAGTTTTGGAGCAGGGAAAGTGCCAGTCCCTCATCAAATTCTGTGCTGGAACGGGCCCTGCAGAAAGACAGCTTCCTCATTCAAGTGCAGAAAACACAATGGCTGGGGCTGGGATGTCTGCCTGGGAGAAGAGCCTTAAAAACTAAAAAAAAAAAAAAAAATTATACACACTGCCTATTTTACTATCTTAAAAGAATGTTCTTTAGGTTGCAAAGTCAAAAATAGCAGCTCTGAGACATAAGGCTTCTTAAGTAACTGAGATCCATCTACTTTATTCATATAGGGTAAGATACAGCCTTTAATTACACAGTTTAATGCAATTCTCTCCAGAGCTTCCCTCACTTGATCTGCACACAGAGGAGGACTATTCTTAGCCATAAGTAATGACTGAGTACCACAGAAAGCTGCTGTGCCAGTGAGCAGTGCATCTGCCCTCGCTGAAAAGGAGTGGGGTGTACCTCAGAACAAGAAGAGCTGAATGAAGAAATATATTCTGTCCCCTTCTCTCCTAAAAGCCCCACGTGATTTTGGTCAGGGTTTTAAAGACAGGAGTTTTCTGGGTGGTCATTCGTAATGTTGCTCCAAATATTTGTTTGGAGAGAGTACTGTGATGGATATCCCAGAACACAGAGTGAGCTGCACTTTGAAGTGTCAGTGGAGGCTTAGAGCATGTGGTGTTATCTGTGAAGTACTCAGAAAAACTTCAGAGGGGCACTCAGGGAATGTTTTTACCTGCAGCCTCTCTTGCCTCACTCCTCCTCTACGAACGAGATAATAGCATCTGTCCTCTTACATGGGCATTGTGCAATTTTTAGTATTTGCATAACAGCTCAGGTGTTGTAGCTATGAAAACCTTAGAAAAGCCTGGGAAATATTACCGATTTCTCTTCAGAGAAAGGATTTGAATATGGACAATAAATAAGGCTCAGGGCTAAAAGCTGAACATCGAGGAGAAAACAAAATATTGAAGAACTTATTATCCAGGCTATGCAGAAAATGAGGCAGAAAGCTCAAGGATGAAGTGGTATATGATCATGTACTTAAAGACTATTTCATAATGGATACCCAGAAACAGATGAAATTAAAAGTGCACAGTATATTTTGTCCTGACAGTTCATAGCTTCCAAGTGCTTTAATTTATAAAATTCTCAGAGCATAACTTTTGAGTGCAGCATGTTCATGGATGTTAGACCGACACTGAGGACTTAGGCTGATTGGAGAAGATGCAAACTGGCCATACTGAGCTGTGCTGAAAAAAACCTGTGCACTAAATGGGTGTCTAAGAGTAACAAAAGGAGTTCAAAGATTGATTCAAACATGCAGATGACAAAAACACTTGGCAGTGTGCTTTCAAAGGGCAAGCATTTTAATACAGGATAGCCCATCTGATCAATAAGGATCAGAGTGGGGTTAAAATATTAAATTTTTTAGCCATTAATTCATAATTTTGTAAGGGAAAATGGCATTGCAAGTTCTTACTATACCTCTACAACACAGAAAAACTGAAGAGTGGAAAAAGTACTTATTGTTACCTACAGGTGTGGGAGACAAGCAGGCAAAGCTTCCCATCAGTCATTCTTGTGCTGGCAAGATGTTTCTATAAATCTGAATGGAAAAGGGAACTTCTATACAGATTGCAAACTAGCATTACATAGTAGTGGGCAAGATTAAGCCTGTTTATTTCTTGACATTTTGGGGTGTTTTAATATTAATAAAGTTGAAAGATTTTTTTTTCCTAAACTGATTCTGACTTTACTCTTATTTTACAATGGCTTAACATATCAGATTCAAGAGACATCAATCCTGATTTACATAGATGAGAAAGGAGTACTGCAACAAATTATTTTAAAACATCAATTGACAGAGCTGCTACTGAATGTGAAAAATCTACAAAAGCAAAATATTTTAAAAATACTGTACAGAACAATATATATGATTTCTAAGAACATTTTTATCTTCCAATTCCTTTGGGTAATCAACGTCTCTAATGCTGAAAGCTTAGTTTAAGTCACTGAGAGCTCAGACTGGGCAAGGGCAAGTTTCCCAGACATACTCATGTACAGTTTTTCAGATTTCTGATGAGGAAGCTAAGGAAGTGCAAAGCTGAGTAACATCAAAACCTGTACCCATCTCACTTTATATATTTAGACTATTCAAGCAGCTACGAGCCCAAATTAAAGTGCAAAATCAAAATAACTAAATATTACTAAGCTCTTAGAAGCATGCTTTTGAATGTTATGTGCCTGTATCACAAAAGATACAGCATCACTAACTGTTTTTTATTATTTTTTAATGCAAATGTGAATAAAATGGCTGGACAAATTCCATGCTTAAACACAAGAAAGAAAAGAGATTAAAGCCACCACTCACTGAAGGCAGCTTTGCTTCTCAATTCCCGTGGTGCCGTTACCTTAGACTGCAATGGATGTCTCTGTTTGTATTCTTTTTTTTTAATAGGAGAGAAATCGGAAGGAAATTTTATTCACTGGGGATGCCTTCATGGTTTAAGATTTACAAAATCCACCAGCATGACTCACAGTAGCACAATGGGTAATATGTGCTGGAATAGCAAACTTGAATGATGTAGGTATTTATAATGTGCAAAAAAGACTTTGCTTATTTAAAGACTCAAGTGATACTTTAAAAAGGAGAATGGGATCCACCCAGTGTTAAGAGAATAGGTACAATCTCTGGATGTCAACATGAATGTGGTTGTCAGTGGATTTACAAGAATAACAGGTCAAAACTTCTATCACTTGAACTTTTTTCTATCATGGGAATTTTTTTCTTTGTTATTAAAACTTGAATAGGAAACAGTGTGAAAATATTTCTCTCAGAACTTCCAACCCGATACATTATTTTTTTACATTTTGGGTTTCAGAACTTTTAATGTGGAAAACAAAAATAAAACCTGTGCTATACTGCTTATTATTACTGCACAACTTCCTGTAATTCCAGACTCAGTTGTTTAACTGCTGCACTGCAAAAAAAAAAAAAAAAAGAGTAAGTTCAAGGCTAAATTCAATCCTAGGTGCTCCTTCAAGTACTTTGGACCAAGAACAGTGACAAAAGAACCCCAAAGAAATTCCTGGAAACTACCACAACAGTTACATTGTTCACAGAAAAGTAGCGGAGGTTTGGGCCAACAAAGAAAATGTGATTTGAATATATCTTCTTCTGGGGAACTAGTGGGAAAATGCTGATGTTTTCCTCATAACACTTAAGTCAGGAATGTTTTATGTAAGAATGTGAGATCTATATTCAGAATTCTTCAGTGAATGTTTAACTAAACCAGACAAATCTTTTGTTCATGTTGAACAACCATCTGCATTTTATCTCTAAAAAACTATATGTTCCAAAAAATCCCCTCCCATGTTCTTTGCAATGTGATAATGTCACAGAAGTTATTTTTCTGCAATATCACAGAAAAAAAAAACTTCACAGAGAATCAGCTCCTAAGAGGTTGAGCAACATTCATCTCAGAATGATGTGGCAGGAAGGCATTTATCTGTTCTTAAAAATCTGTTTACAAATCTTTCCTATATCAGGCCACAATTGTCTTAAGAATTAATTGATTTACAGCTATGGCTTTCTAAGTTTCATTTTCACTTGTCTCTCCACTGATGAGGAAAAATGGGAAAAAAAGCAAATTCAAAACACGCAACACTATTAATCTCTCTGTCAGAACCAACGTTCCTGGCAACTTCCTGAAGAAATTCCACTGATGTCCTGAGGGAGGATGTCATGTGAAGCACCAGTGCACCCCAGCAGACTGAGATCACTGAACATCACCTGAAGATCACCGTGCTTAAACACAGCAGTATGAGCAGTCTGGGAAGGAGCTGCAGTGTCTCACCTGCCCCTCTGACTCCTGTCCCTGGACCTTCCAGGTTAAGAGTCGGATTTTACAAATGTAAAATGTACAAATAACTTTACATTTGGAAAGTGTAAGCCTGTTGCTATGCAACAAGCAGCGGAATCCAAATTTTTTATATCACTTTTATCACACCTGCATGATCCAGAATCAGGAAAGATAACAACCTTAAAGGCTGAAGAGCACTTTTTTTCTAGCATTAGGGCCCTATTCTCCCATTTTTAATAACAATGAATATAATCTTTACAAGACCGTCATTCATTCTAAAGCTATTCATTGTGGCTGTGCCCTAGACACCCATTGTACAAATGCTGACATGTGTGTGAAGATTCCTGTTGTCACCTTTGAAAACACAGAAGAATCAGGATAAGCTTCTAAAGAAAATGACAGTATTGAGATACAGATCTTCACTCCATGTCTACTCACTAATTCTGTGATTTTCTATACACTTATTCAAAAGAAAGTACATATAATTTATATTACATACATGCAGTCTTTCTCAAGGAATCTTTTCTTAATGGAAATACCTCCTTTGACAAAAGTGTCATTTTTAAATGTCTTTTGTTAAAGCTAAAAACCACAAAAGAGAAAGAAGATCAACATGAAGGTCATTCTATATCGGAAATTAAGATGTAATTCAGAAACTTTGGAACTGTGACATACATCACCAGTGCATAGTATAATGCCAGTGACCTCCTTAATGGCTGTACACATTCACTTATTTACAAGAAGACAGCAGTGTGGGAAGAATCCATCAAGTTTCTCTGCCTTTAAGCAAGACAAAGCCCTTTCTCTAGACAAAATCACCAAAAAGTCAAATGTTCTCATTTCAAGACCTTGTGCAATGTGGCACAGTCTAAAAGGAATCTGTGACTTGCACGCCTGTGTAGCATTGTTGGGATGTAACACTTCCATAGGCAAAATCCACTGTTTCACAGCTTGTAGTGGCAGCAACTGCAAATGTGATTCCAGTGAATGCACCATCCATTTGTTTGGGAAACCAGGTTTTCCCTCAAATCATAGAGAGTCTTAAATGTAAGACAAAATTACTCATATAACTTCACTCTTCCAGCATGGTTCATAAGGCACATATTAAATTAATGAATAATTATAGTGATGATCATCATGGCAATAAATATCAGAATTTATGAAAAGTATTTTCTCTATAGACATTCCCAGATGAATACTGCAGGCAGAATCAGCAGGTTGTTTAATTTGCCCTAGTTCTCTCTGTTTTCATGTTCCTACTTGAATAATAAGTTCAGAATCAGCAGGTTATTAGGTTTGCCCTAATTCCAAACTTGAGTCAATGGGACTTCAAATTGGCTCCAGTGGAAAATGAAAACAGAACACAGTTTTTTTCAGATATCTAAAAGGTGCCAAATCTGTTGCTTATAGCTAAGCAATTGTAGATTCATAATCCACTCCATACCATTAAAGAAATCTAAAATCTCATCACAGAATCCTGTTCTTGCAGACAGCTGCCAGCTACCTCTGTCTCATTTCTTGACAAGCTCAAACAAGGAATAACTGAGGCCACCTCTCACTTTCACCCCCAGATTTTTCATTGAAAATGGAAGAGAATGACACTAAAAAATTATGTGGTCTTTGACTGGGAGCAAGAGTTCTTCACTCTCCTCAGACATTAAATCCTAGATCCTTTTACAGTAATAAGGATCCCTCTACAGTAATAAGGATGACTTTTATATAGGTGAAATGTTGCAGAAGATGAGAACTCTTGTGATTGTGAGAAGAGCTGAATTTTCAAAGGAGAAGTGGCTGGCAGGAGACAAGCTACATCATTTCCAGTGTCTAGTCAGAACAATGGCAGACAAAAAAGCAAGAAAAAACACGCTATTCTGAACACCAAGCTATGGATAGGCAGTAGGAAGACCTTCAAAGCCAACTAACAATAATCAGTTCTGTAGACTAACGTGGTTGCACAACAGTAAAGGG
>NW_008237239.1:19378727-19386089 GCF_000691975.1 Corvus brachyrhynchos | reverse complement strand
GTCAGGAATTCTGATCTTTCAAGTACCTGAAGACCAGGAAAAAATCCTACCAAAAACTCCTGTATGGAGTAGTTTAACTTTACATATGGAGGGAAAAAAACTGGAAAAGAGCTGTGAACTGGTTGGGTCACTGAGAAAGCAATGTCCTATCAAAACCTTGCAGGTTTTCCTACTTCCTTACTCCATTAGTTACTGCAAGTATTTTGTGCATTGAAGCACTCATTGATCCTACTGATTCTACTCCAAGTTCCAGAAGAATGGCTACACATTTGCATGAAATCACCACATACAACTTTTCTAGCTTGGCAGAGGAGCATCTGAGCTGAAAAATTGAGTTCTGCATACATGACAATATAATCCAGCCTAGTAAAGTGCTTGTGATACACTCAAGATACAGTCACCACAGTACAAAAGGAGAAACTGCCATTCAAGAAAGTGCACATCTTTTGTAGGAGACTAAATTATGATCCTAGCTCAGCGTAGAAGTAAATAAAGGCAATAAAGTATTATTTACCCTGACTTTGCTAGTCAATTCTATATATAAGAACACAATTAAAGGTATGTCTGTTACACCCTAACCAATCATTCCCTGAAAGAAGTATGTTTGGTCTTTACAGTTTAGTCCTCAGGTTCACAAAGGTATTAAACACCTCAGAATGCCCTCCACTAATCTGTAAATCATGTGTTTATGAAGGTACACAAATTTTAACTACAGCACAACAAACTGGACAGAGCATTTTTCCAGAAACTGGTATGGTTTCATGTTTTCTAAAAGGAACACCAAGCTTCTGGTGCATAAAACATCATATTAAGTTCACCAAGAGAGATTGATGATTGTGGGGTATGCCCAGCCCCCGCCCTGGAGGGACGTCTGCTGAGATAAGCAGAGTGCCTAAACCTCCCAGCAGAACTCCCCTGGAAAGGCAACCACTTTCAGTTATGGTGAGAAGAAGACAAACCCAGAATCCTCTGGGAGACCCTGTGCAGATCCTTTGTAGCCCATTGGCCTTTACCCTCTGACACCCACCCCCTGTATCCCTATAAAGCCCCTGCCCCTGTGAGGGCAGAGAGAGAGCTCATCCCTGGCCTCCCCTTTGCCGGACTAGTAAAGCTACTTTGTGTGGGACAGCCACACGGGCCTCTCGTCTCTCTCTGGTCTGGCCTGGAGGCTGCCCTGCAGAGCTGAGCTGGAATCACGAGCTGACAATCACTAAAGAGCTGACAGCTTCTGCACAGGCCCTTCTAGCCAGCAGCTGAGGGAAGACACCGGGCCTCGGGAAGACGATTCCTTTTGGGACCATCTCTCTGGACCGGTCACAGCTTCCTCAGTCAGAGCTACTGACCCCTCACCAGCTGTCATAGATGATGTTCTCTGTTTTAAGTTACCAACCAGCTTCAATATGTTTACTAAAAGAAGCATGAACCCTCCAAGCTGACCATATTAATGTTAGCCCCTACATAAACCTATTTCTATCAGGAACTCATTTTAATTGCCAGCCTGTTTCCCCATTCCTATCCGTTAGGTCAGTAATGATTATGGGGTAAAATCCCACAAATCCTTGGCTAGCATCTACTGTTAAAAGACTGCCAGGGAGCCAACCTTCAGCTGTGAAAAAAGATCAAGTACATTTGGGCCAAAATGCCTGCAAGCCTTAAAGTGCAATTACATCAAAACATAGACAATTTTAATAGATATTATTTTGAAATTCTGAATGAATATGACCAATCTGACACAAATTCCTATGGTGCTAGCTAGATATAAATTCTTCTAGCATATTAGCTGTCTATAATTCCCAATATAGACTTAAATTTAACAAGGACCCAGAACCTCAACTAGGCACAAAGGGAAACAACAACTTCACTATTTAAACTATTGTTTACCTGGAGTACCAAGATCTAGGCTATAAGTGTAAGTGGTCCTTTGGAAGCATTTCAATATCAGCATTTTGAAGGGATTAGTAATACTCGACATGAAACCGCCTTAGAACATAGTATAAAACAGACTCCCAACTCCTAATTACCAGTGAAACAGTATTTAAATTCCTGTGATTTTACATGAGGAAGATATTGAAATCAATATCCTATAATGCTGAATCCCGGCAAACAAAATAATATATCAAATTTCATTAGGAAAATGATGCAAATTTGTGCTTTAAACTGACTTAAGGATTGTGTTTTCATATGACTAAATGTGAAGGGCACAGATTTAACAGAGTCCTGAATGACTTTTTGATTACTTGACTATCTGCTCTCAAGATTCTACTCTGACAACAAAGTCACCATTTAAAAATATTAAATAAAATGAAATCATTATTGTTAAATTATTGACATAATTTGTAAATATGAAGAACCTCAGTACAATCTCTGGTGCATTTCTAGCCCTCCTTCTAAACCAACATCACCTCAGTGGCCACTGCCACTGACAAGAAATTCAGCATGCAGAAGAAATACAGATCATGTAGATAAATGTAGCTAAAAATCAAAAAGGCAAGTTTTGTTCACAGTATTTACTAGTACAAAGTATATTTAGCTAGGATTCAAGAGGGATAGAGACCATGGTGACTACTCTGTTAAGGCTGACTATAGGCAATGAGTTCAACAACATCTCACTCAAACAAGCAACTTGCAATAGATAATTAATGCCAACAGAAGTTTAAATGTTTCATTCAAGGCATAAAGAGAATAAAATTGATTAAAATATCCAAAAACTTCAAAGAGATATAAACATTGGAGGACTTTTTTAAAAGTTAACATGCAAAAAGAAATACAACAAAGACTGATGTAGTATATTCAGAACCCAAACAAACAAATCTAAATGCTGGCTTGGCTGAGACATCTGGAACTCACTTCCTCAAAAATCACTTTCACAGTTCAAACCATAGCTGGCATCAACTTCTGAATATCTGACAAGGAAGAGTATCTCTTACAGTGAACAGCTGCATGAACAGTCCTCATTTTTCTCAGAAACCAGAAACTCAGTGGAACAGTTAAAATACAACATATTATAAAGAGGAATAGTTTGAATCCACAGAGCAATTGGCTGTATAGATGCTAATATTGAGGCAAGCCAGGAAGCTATATTTTAAAAAGATAAAGAATCCTGTCTGCACCTTTTTAAAGTTAGAGATATAGAAAAGCAGAAGGGTATGGAGTGACAAGAAGTTAGCATCAGTGAGAAACTTCCCCCAGCTCAATGCATCTTGTGTATTTTACTACCTCTTTTAGAGCTATCTGCTTATTTTCTCAGACAGGATACTGGACAAGGTTATTTTTATATAAATGATATTATAGCTTTTTTTTTTCTAAAGACAGAAGGTCACTGTTTTATTCATTTGATAGGCATAATAGAGGTGTTTTTGGTTTGAAATTTTAACTTAAGGAGCAAAACTACAAGAAGAATATGGAGGTTCACTGATATGAATCACATATTTTCCTTACCTTCTAGGACCTTGCCTTAATTCATTAAAAATCTGACTTTAAAGTCCATGTTTTTAATAAAAATCTCCCCTTATCAGAGAATCAGGCCATACCAATTTGAGTAATTCCAGGAAATATTGTAATTTTCACTGAATAGAAGATTGAAATACATGTCAAAAACTTATCAGAAAATTGATATGGCAATCAGGGCTTATTTCAATGCTAGTCTTATTCCTAATAAAATTTATTATAATTTTGAGTATTTTTCCTTCTACTGAGTCACTATTATTATGTGCAATAATATACCCTTGCCTTCTTCAGTACAAAGGAGAGATTTGATTTTCTCTTTTAGAAGGCTCTTGTACTGTTTTTACTCATGGACTTATCAACCAGAGAACAGCTAGAGATTGTATTTTTCTTTGCTATGGACTGCACATCCTTGACACTTAAGCAAAATTCCAGCCCTTTTCTGTGATTTATGCCAAAGCTCCCATTGAAGAGAATTTGTTCCCTATCAGAACAAAGGGAATGACTGAATGGTTCTTTCCTAGCTTGCACTGTTCAAACAGTGGTGTAGTTCAGAAAACATAAATGAAGCTACTCCTGATTTAGACAGATATAAAACCAGTTAAGCCTACTGGAAATAATTTATATTACTATGGGTTTAAAAAAAAACAAAAAAACAAAGCAAAAAACGCAACCCAAAACTTGGTTGAAATTCATCCTTACAAGAAAAGAAAAAATACTTCAGGAATCTATTAATAATCTTTTCAAAGATGAAAATATGGGAAAAAAACCCACCAGATTTTCTCCTGAAAACAATTGAACTTGTATTAAAAATTGAGAATTAAAAATTAAGACTTGAAACTTTGACTCTAAATCTATTACTTTTTAATTCCTAAACGTGCAAGTCAGGGTAGAAAATTTTGAAAAGGTTTTCTTTGTTGTTGTTGATATTAATTCCTACACTCCTCATTACACTGTGGAGCTCTGTGTTTTACCATACTGCAGAGATATAGAACAACAACAAATCCAAGACAAAAAAAATTTATATCTATAAAAAAAAAATCCAAGCAAAACAGAATTTAATGACCCTCTTTCACCTTAAAGAAAAGGTATCAACTAGGACACGCGGCTACAATTTCATATAAAAATGGAAAGTTGGGGGGCTTTCCCATCTAAAATCATTTTCAAACGAATAACCAAAACAAGGGTAGGAGTGAAAACTCAAAAGACCCCTTCAGATAATTGCAGTCTGAGATGATCCTCTCGTAATGGCAGTGTCTTTCTAAGGCTTGAGGGAAATTTACACATTCTGGGAACAAAAGATCAAAGTTCAACAGCATACAGTCTATGTTGGCTACAGAAAACTAAACAGCAGAAGCCAAGGTTTCTTTCCTGGCAGATATAAAGGCTTTACTTGTCCTTCTGCCTTTTCTGTTTCTTAGAATATTAAATAATTTATAATAATTCAATATCTTTGCCAGCACATATGAGTAAATTCTAATCCCTTCATCAAGGTCTGACTGATGAAAGTGTCAGTTGCTACCTTTTCTCAATTAACAGGTAGAAACTGCAATGTAGTTCCATTTATGTTGCTGTCAGGGGAAATGTTGCCTCCTGTTTCAAATTAAATCAGAATCTGAATACTTTATGCTAAAATTATAAATCTTGCTATTATTTTATAAGGCTTCTCAGTAGTCAAGGGACATGTGAGGAGAATCTTGATCCCACCATTATAATTTATAAAACCACTAGCATTTAAATGAAGTCAGCATTTTGCCTTAATTGGGGGAGGGGGTTCTAAATATTGAGAGTCATCTTCTTAAAAGTTCCATACAATTTTCACTAAATATAAATATAGACATGTATTTCACTAACATTCAATCTAAACATAAAAATGTTCCTTAAAAATAGTTACTGAACCTATTACTGTGTAAAGGCAAGAATTTATCTCACTGATATTACATGCAATTATGTGAACTTTTTCACATAAGTATTACATGATCAAAATAACTTCAAATAAATAAACTATGTTTTAGTGTAAAGGGCATATAAATGTATAATAGTATTAATAGCATTTAAATTACCATTATTGCTTTAACAAAGCTGCTACATCTCATAATTTTCTTTTTTTTATAATAGGGCCTAACTCAGAGAAGCTAAGACAATTCAATATTGTACATACACCTATGTATTATGTAGTATCATACATTAAAAATTGACACCCAAATACTAAATCCATTGAGATGGTTTACCTAATAGGAAAGATATTTCATTTGACAGTTTCTGGGAATGGGTGCAATTGAAAGTACAAATGATTATTTTCTGAAACTGTTATTTGCTCCTATTAAAAATTTCTTTAAAGTGTTAATAGGGTTTGAGTTTTTCACGAATGGCAGATGAGAGATAAACAGCTGATAAAGTAAACAGGATACAGAATGACTAGTGTTTTGAGTATTGACACTAAGGACAGAAGGTGTTACATAATAAAGCACAGTCACAAATGATGTTTTCTTTCTTATAATGAGTGAAATCTGATAGAAATGCTAAAGGCAAATTATTCAGCCATAAATGTCATGCAGCCACTCAGTGAAGATCTTAATTTGGCCTTGATAATATCTTATTTATATTTACCTTTTACATTTTAAACTTAGGTCTTTGCTCTCCAATTTTGACATGATAATCATATTTTCCCTTGATAAATTTGCTTCTATTCATTTATACACCTTTACGTCCTGCTCTAAGTACACAACATATGTAATCTCTATGTCTAAGGAGCTGCAAGCAATGGTACATTTACTAACAAAATAATAAAAACAAGATTCCTGCATGCATCTGCAAAGTAAATGTTTACATTCTTTCCATTTGCCAAAAACAATGGGCACTAAATACGAGCCATATTTTATCCAGTGATTTATTTGTAGATGAGATTAAGGAAACTGCTGTTTTTCTAGGTTCCCTCTTCCTTGGTAAAACTATTCAGTCATTTTGTGGTCTTGAAGTATGTACTTCCCCCTTGCCCTTTTGTGTTCTCCCTATCTAACTGGCATGGTGAATTGCTAAATATGTTGCAAAGCAGTACCATTCACATTCATGTAAAAAAAATAATACTCTGTTTAATCTCCTTCCTCCCCAGCAACAATTTAAGGAATTAACAAATAAATCACTGATTTTATTTCAATGACATAGCAGAGGCAAATACAAAGTGGACTCTGGGTCTCCTCTACCCTAGAAAATCAGACCCAGGTCATCTTTGCACTTAATCCAGTTCAATTATTCCCAGCATCACTTTCCCTGCTCCCCAACTTAATTACCACCAGCTGCTTGTAATAAGCATGCACATCCCCTCCCTCAGCTCCCACCGAGCATGACGCCACCCCCTGCCATCGGGGTGACACCCGGTACCCAGCACCCATCTTTCCTTTACCCAGAACAACCCCAAATCCCACCCCGCCTCCGGAAGACGCTCAAACAACATCCTCTTCCTCCTCTCGCCCAGCCTCGCAGAGAACAGGAGAGTGATGGCACCATGGTTGGCCACAGAGACACGTGGAAGACAGGGAGGAGAAGGTGGGGAAGAGGGGAGCCGGGGACATGGTGGAAAGGGAGGGGAGGGAGGAAGATCCACTCATACAGATGAAACTTCATGCAGGCCTGGCCTCCGACCCGTCCCCTCCACAGAGCGATGGGGAGGGGGGGGATGGGGCGAGCTGAAATGGCCCCTTACCTTCACTGCAGTCCTTCCCTCGGAAGCCCGTTTGGGAGCAGTCGCAGACGGCCTGGTCGTTGAGCACCGAGCAGACGCCCCCGTTGAGGCAGACGTCGTCCCTGGCGCACAGCCGGCTCTGCTCGTCGTCCAGCCGCACCTCCTGGCTCTCCACCGGCGACGCCTGCGTGTAGTTCACCCGCACGTCTGTTATCCAGCCCTTGAAGGGCTCCCGG
>NW_008237239.1:19376211-19378523 GCF_000691975.1 Corvus brachyrhynchos | reverse complement strand
CCGTGTCCGAGAGCAGGGTGGCGGGCTCGGCGCAGAAGATGGAGAAGCTGAGCTGTAGCCGCCCTCCCTGGGTGAGGAGGAGCTCCAGGAAGTCACAGAAGCCCTCATCATCAAAGTAGAGCACCAGCCCGCTGGAGCTGCGCGTCTTCATGTTGAAGCTCATTTCGCTCTCGCAGCAGGCGTTCCACTTGGGGAAGCGGGTCCACTGCCCCTCCGCACCCGGGAACTCCAGCCCGCTGCCCAGCTCAGCCCAGCAGCCCAGCAGTAGGGCCAGCCAGAGCAGCAGGCAGCCCCCGCGCCGCACCAAATCTTGCCGAGCGCTGGCCGCGCTGGAAGCTTCGGGCACACTCACCCCCGCCCCGGGTGCGGGGGTCACTGTGGGGGACTCCCCGGGGCGGGGGGCTGCAGCTGCCCCACGGGATAGGGTTGGGCACAAGATGGTGCCAGGGGCCCCCGGGGGGGAGCCGCAGTGGGGGTAAGGCGCCGTTGGATCTCTTCACTGGCCGGCCACGCTCCGCAAAAGGTGTCCAGGGGTGGGTGAGTCAGCAGAAATTTTCCCCAAAGCCAACATTACCAAACCGGGAAAAAACCCAAGATCAGTGGCAAAACTCTCCTCCAAGTGGATCCACCAGCTCGGCAAGGCTGTAGCAATATCCTGGCACATGCGCGCCTCCTTTTACATCCTCTCCACCAGCTGTAGTTTCCCAGGAAGCCAATTATTGATCCCAATGCTGCCTCCCTAGGATGGATCCTCTTGTCATATCACAGCCTGTCTGCCATGGTGCTAGAGCAGCGTCAGCAGACGACAGGACTCATCGCTCGTGGTTGCTTGAGCTGCCTCAATCCCAATGGGGTTGAAACCCAGAAACTGTCAAACAGCCGAGTGGCCACTTGACATGCAAAGCCTGACAGCTCCTCTTCTCTTTGCTTGAAAAAGGCCAAGGCTAAGATCCAGGGGAGTGATTTTCCTCTATTGTTTTTGTTTCTAATCTGCAAGGAATTGAAACAGAATAATAAGAAATGACAACTAATAACATGTTAAATCACAAAGTTGATCAACAGTAACATTTGCGGTTATTTTTTTATTTTGACTGCTGTTGGACGTTAGGAAAATGCTGCTGTAATTTTCGAGTTACTGAGAAATTATAATAGGTTGAAGTACCAAACACAAATCTTAACACATATGTTCAGATTACATTTTTATGATATAATCTAAATGTAAACTACTTACCTTTCCAAAACTGTCAAATATTTCAGTAGTACATTTTATTATTACAAGAACAATGTTAAACAGAAAAGGTGGTGGTTATTCTGCAACTTATTTTATTGTGATTTATTTGCGAAAACACCATCACCTGTGAAGCTACAGGGTCCTAGTCGTACAGACAATGCTACCAAGCCCAGTTCTGGCTGTTTCCAACACAGGTCAAAAAAAAATAAAGTGGCTTGAGCTCCCAGCAAGAACTGACAGGCTTCACCATGCATGGCACACCTACTGGTTTATTTTTCCGGGGGTGAGGAAGAATTGCAATGGTTTCTTAGAAGGCTTTTTGAAAATTTCGAACCACATTTTTTTCTCTGCCACCTGGTTTCTTTTGGGGCTGATATCTTCTGCTATGGCAGGGAAAATCCAATTCAAGCCAGCTCTGATGTTGACATTATTCACAATGTAGATCAGCTAATCCCAGGTGTTAGTCCTCTGAAATGGGTTGCAGTATTTTATGTATATTTACTCAGCTGCCCTTATTTAAGAGAACAACAAGAGAACAGCTCCCCTATTTTCAAAATTATATATATGCCACAGTTCACCCTCATCCTCTGAAGAGGTCTCTACATCCAAAACGTTTCAGCGGAGAGGCTGTTGTTCTCCCCCAAGCTGCTGTATCTTTTCTGGAAGCTGTGTATTAGCAGACCTCTCCTGATGGAAGAGAGGATCTCCAACACCTCCCTCACTCACCGCTTCCCCTTCCCCTCCCTTACATTTCTTCGCCAGCAGCACTTAGGCAGGCACAATACCATGGCCAGAGCTGCTGCCAAACCCCCTTTTCGGCTGGGGGGTGTGTGTGTGTGTGTGCGTGCGTGTGTGGGGGGAGAGGAGGCAGAGATGACCCTGCCAGGGAGAAATGTTTTAAAAACAGGCACACACCTCAGCTGCCTGCACCTGACACGTTCAGAGCTGCTAAGTCACCTCCTACTCTCTCTATATTTAATTTCATTCCTCTAAATGTCAACACGATTATTTTTATTATTTGTCACACGTGAGGTGGGCAAGAGCAGCAAAAGGGAGGAGAGGAGAACCCCCCTTCGCGGGC
>NW_008237239.1:19374273-19375416 GCF_000691975.1 Corvus brachyrhynchos | reverse complement strand
GTGGTGTCTACCAGGGGTGGAGAGGGCGGGGGGAGCCAGGCAAGGACGCGGTGTGAGTGTGAGTGTGTGTGAGTGTGTGCGCGGCCGCCGTGCGTGCCAGAGCGATCCCTACAGGTGTCCGCGGAGAGCCGCCGCGCGGGGATCCCACCTCGCGAGCATCCCTGCCCGCTGCCTGCCGCTGGCTGCAGCGCCTGCCTTCCCCCTCACTCACATACACACACAGCAGCAGCGGCGGCGGCAAGAGGGGAGAAGAGAAAGGGAAAAGAAGAAAAGAAAAAGAGGAAAAGGAAAAAAAAAAAGGAAATACAAAAAAAAAAAAAAAAGGCAGAGAGGGATGGAAAGACTGTAAAAGAAAGGAGAAAGACCCAAGGAAAAAATACCCCAACAATTGCTTATTTATTACTGCCGATATAATTCACACACTGCCAATAAACAGCACAGTCTTGTCTAGTCATTTCCAAAGCAGAGAGACACTTTCATTCTCGGAAGAGGACAATTTATTAACATATATCTATCTAAGTATCTATCTATCTCAGTTGGCTCTTAAGTACCAGGCATCCCTCCCAGCAATGTATCCATGATCACACATATATGTAGCGAGAAATAGGCACAAACCAACATAAATGTAGCTATTGCATTCAGTGCCTCGCCAGTGAATTCGTATGCTTCCCCCACCCCTTTACAACCATTTTTTATTCTTCAAAAATTATGATTTAGTCACAGGTGCCCCGATTGAGCCTTTTCAAATTAGAAAACGAGAGAGAGAGAGACACCCATAGGTCAATAAATCCTTAATAAATGCCAGGTCGGTTGGCATGCACAATCCTTGGCAGAATCCTTATTGTATGAAATACAGACCATTGTCTCTGGGTGCGGGGAAGACCAGAGTTCACAAATTACAGGATGAAATAAAAGGATCTGAAAAACAACCTTGCTGCAGCCAAAGGGAGAAGCGCTCTAATTCAAAAGCAGACTTAGCAGCATCATTAATCTTTTCCTTTCATTTCTACGTAATTTCTAGAATCAAATTCTTTCCTAAGCAGCTGGAATGATCGATTTTGCTCCTCTTCCAGTCTGCAGATGTCTTTATTTTAATATGCTTATGATATAATTTCTACCCCTTCGAAAATGCACACCATCAGC
>NW_008237239.1:19373877-19374252 GCF_000691975.1 Corvus brachyrhynchos | reverse complement strand
GAACAGTTTCAAACACATATCGAAGAAGCCGGGTGCCCTCTTTCTTCTGGCACACAATAGAAAATGTCCCAAATTATCAATGCACTTCCCGCACAAGCCCCTCGTCTCTTTCAGACCGCCGCCGATAAATAACAATAATATTGCGATATCCCATCGCTGCCCCGGCTTCGCGTTTCACCACGGCACCTCACGCCAGGGAGAACATGCAGCAGATTGATTTTATCGCTCAAGTCTCGCAGACCCCCTCTCCCCTCCTCCTCCCCCCGCCTTGGCAAGGGGCAATAAATCACCGCATCCAACCTTTAACTTACACCTCCGCTCCACCATCTCCTCTCCTCGCCATCCACCTCTCCACAACGCCGCACGCAAACCCAC
>NW_008237239.1:19359667-19373174 GCF_000691975.1 Corvus brachyrhynchos | reverse complement strand
CAGAATTGAAGTTTGCTGATTTCTGCACAGCCTGTGGGAAAACGGAGGTGTGATCTCATGAATAGAGCACCCCCAAGGAGCAGGTCTACCACAACCACAGGAGAAGTGCTTGGGAAAGCCCATTCACTTTCCAGTGTCAAACCTGCCTGAGTCTGTGTTGTCTCCAAATACTGGGAAACCATTAGAGAAATTCCAGGCTTCTCAAGATCATGTGGTTTAGCGGCATGGAAAGCGTTTGATTGTGCCAAACCTTTTCTCTAGGCCTTCCAGCTTAGTACCTGTGGCCTACAGAATGGTGATGAATTGATTGTAAGGGATTTGCATGAAGCCTTAGCCAAGGTCCTGGCAACTTTTGAACACACAGAGTGATGTTTGTCACACCAAGAGTCACAAGAACGCTCCACTATTGGGCATGACACAATTTTTTGAGAATGGTCTGTAGAGTTATATTTTTTCATATCTGGGATGTGAATGTAGCAACTTAGTTTTGAACTGAAACTTCAGAAATAGAAATCCTTTCTCCCATCTCAGTCCCAGAGGAGCTAGCCTTATGATTTCTTTTTTTTTAATGAAATGGGTTTCCTCACAGATGACAAGTTTTATGAGGTAACCAAGCAACATGTTAAGTAATGAGAAGAAAAGCTTCCTAGATATGCAGTGTATCTTCAGTACTTACAGCATAATCAGACATCCCTTTTGTTCAGCCAGCTGATATCCATATCCAGTTAATTTCAAACAGAATGAGGATTTCTCTTGACAATTCTAGTAACTTGACCCCTGCAAACAGAGCAAGGAGCAAATATCTCTTCTGCTATGAAAAGCAGATAAATTGGAGGCTGCAATATGATAAGTGATACACATTTTTAAAGGAACAAAGTTGTAACTCGATAGTAGTATTTTGTGTGTGTGTGAATATACATATAAAACCTCTCTTTTTAAGCTGTGGTTTTATTTTTACTAGGCTCACAGTGAGCACAAGGTAAAACTTCTTATGCTCTTAGATGGGGAATGTCAAAGGTCAAGGCCAATCCCCGCTGAATGTGCTGGCACAGTAGAGGTCCTGGCTCAGGTGGAGGATTCTTCCACCTTTAAGCTGAAGGACATCTCAGTTATTCCAGCAGTAGCCTGAGGATGCTCATGTTTCTCTAGAAGGAAGCCTGCCACAGTGAGAGGAGGGGTGGCAAGAGCCTACACAGAAATAAAACAACAAGTTGTTAAGTGAGCCAGGAAGATACAGCAAGATTTAAGGGAAATACAATTTCCTTAATTTAATGGTGGTTTTTTGTTGAGTTTTGGGAAAATGTATTACTTTTGTCATTCTCAGCAATTGTTGTAGCATATGGTGTCATAGTTGATTCGTTTTGAAGCAGCACAAAAAAAAAACAAGTACGAGAAAGAAAAAAATAAAGAAATGTGATTTCCATACCATCTCTGTAGGTTTTTCAGCTTGACAGATATATGAAATATCTTGAAGGAAGCACATGGCCTTACAGAAACCTGACTGTCTCCTGCATAAATTAACCTTCTGTGTTATACCAAAATATTTCTAGATTTTGAAAAGTAAAGAGATAAAAGCAGCAACGAGATTCTCGAAAACAAACGAATCATATTTGCTGTCAGGGAGAACACGGTACATTATCCAACTTGCAAGTTCAAGACCTTTTGGAGGGTTGTGCATTGTCAGAACAAAGTGCCTTTGAAGTACATATGTGAAATTGTCCAATAGTTGTAATTTTAAATAAGAGATCTTTTGGCAAGCTGCAGTGAGTGCTGGAGCTGTCTCTGAGGCACACACATGCAATTGCCATGGCTGTCAGAGCTAATAAGAAAGGAAGGAACCAGTCGAGACGCTGCAGAAGAAATAAGACTGATCCTGCTGAGAAAAAAAAAAAAAAAAACAAAAACAAAAAACCACCACCAACAACAAAACCCCACAAAACCAGCAAACCCCACAATGAAAATCAAACTAAAGGTGCTTCCAGAGAGCACTGGCTTTCTGGACAGGCATGAGAAAGATATGAAAAGTTTGGAAGAGAGGAAAACCTGTTTCTTTGCTGAAGTGGTCCAGGGTAGTGCTCAGGAATTGAGTGGTTAGATTTTGGGGGCATATCAAAGCTCTCTTCTGGTTATAATCATGCCACATATGCCTGACATATTTCCCTGCTTTGAAACTATCATCAGTAATCCTTCTATACCAAATCAAATCTTTGAGAAGAGATCAGACTCACTAGAAGTTTGACCCTTTGCGTGTGTGAATAAAAGTGGTTTTTTAGAGGACAGTCAGTAACGTTTTTTTGAACAATTCAGTAACATCTTTTGAACTTGGTCCAAAGTGAGGAACAAATGGGACAACATAGATGTACAGCAGAACTGAGGGAGCTGTATGCAATTGTCTGTATCTGCATACAGCCAGTGAGGTTTAAAGAGATGTGGAGAAAAAAGGTATAATTTCTGCCTGTTAACTGCCATATTATTCAGCTGTGGATGAATCAAGTATGGGCAAACCTAAAATAAGAAATAAGAAGATACCTGCCTTGGAAAAAGTCAGTGTGTTATATAGGTCCTTGCTTGCTCAATTCAGACTAATTAAAGAAAATTTCAAAGCACTTTAAGATCTTGAAGTAAAAAAGAGAAGCAAATCTCTGTAGTTCAACAAAATTAATTGTAGCAAATAATGAAATACAGTACTGGAGGTATTTGACTGAGACATGTTTGAAATGAGAAAATGGAACAGAGAGGCAACTCTCTGGATTTGATAGTTTCTCTAGATAATGAATTTTTGGAGCTAGCTAATACCTAACTTTGGAGGATTAAGGTGTTAAAAACTTGCTTAATACCAATTCTGAATGGATAAATAATAAAGTACAGGAGCATAGTTATGAGGATTTAAAATATTTATTGACCTTCTACTCAGTACTGGAATTTAATCATATTTCCCAGTCTTCTGCTTTTGCAGAAGGTATCAGCTGTATTTAGTGATATAATGTTCTGGTCGTGAAGACAAGATTGGAAACTTACGCAGTTACAGGTGGCTTTGTGGGTCCAAAAGTAGTTTTATCCAAGGAAAGCAAACATGGTAAGAAAATGCATAAACATAACTGAGGATCAGAAAATCGTTGTGGACTCCTGGTAAATAAAAAATCTCAGCTGACCACAAACCATTTCGAGGCTCAGATCCTTTCTCCCTGGAACTAGCTGCCTTCTTGTATATACTGTAATGGTGACAACTTAACATGAAATATGTTCAAGAAAATTCATAGTAATCCCAATTTAATCCCCAAGATGAAAATTTTGGGATGATTCAGAGATTAATTTAAATGCCTTTTTTTTGTCTTTGGATTTTCATTGCAGGAAATTACAACACTAAGAAACACAGACCGGTTTCATTGTTCAAAGCATAAACATGGTATTTGCATTTATATGAAACATGTGTGAGACTTTGAATTAAATTTCTATTATCCATCAGGAATTGCATATCCAACCTGTGGGTTTTGTTTTGCTGGGTTTTTTTTTAATTAAATGAGAAACTTGGTGAGTGTGAGGATATATTCCTATAACATAATGGTCATAAATTGTAGTGAGAAGAATACAGGAGCTACCAAGACCCCAAAAATCCTTAAAGTGCATTTCAAAAGACATCTTTAGTGACAAAGCCCTATAGTTTGATGGCTCTAACTCTCAGAGCTGAAGGTGTAGTCCACGTTCACACACAAGGCTTGGCTGATGGGCACAACTGCACACACGGCCAGGAGAAATCTGTAATAAAAGACCCCATCTCAGGTCTTCTGAGCTGTACAAAAACTCATTTATCAGCCAGCCCTCTTGATGAATCTTCAGAGTGGATATGATATGACACAAGTAGCAATGTTTTTTTCATTGAAGCTCCATGAAGAAAGTCAAAGTGATGCAAAATATTCTTCTCAATATAAATATTTGGATTTAACAAATGCTATCAGTCAGCTGGGCAAAGCATGATAAAACAGAGAATTGATAAATCAACTGGATTCCAAAGCACATTTGGTTTGATATTAACTCTTAATAAGAAGGTGATTGCAGAATTTTCTTTATAGAAGAGTTTGTAAGGATTGATATGGACAGCAATACTGTGATTTAAAAAAAAAAAAAAAAAGAGTAAATGTCATATCAATAATCTGATGAATTTCAAAAGAAGCCCCCATGTTCATAGCTCAAAAAAGTGATAATTTTCTCTGAATCCCTGTACAGTAACATGGCATAACATATATATAATATTTGTGCAAGCAGCAGGTACGTCTCAAAGCCATTCTTGTAGATTTGCATTTAAGAATAATACACGTAAATACTGCAAATAATGCCTTTGACTGCAAAAATATAAGGAAATAATGAATTTAGAATAAATAAAACTTCTTTAGTTCAAATATTTTCATTTTAATGTCTTCCAGCAGTTTTTAAGCAGGAAAGTACAGGCAATCTTAGATAGGAAGAAGAATAATTTGAAGAGAACAAACCGTTGCATGTTGTCCTTGAGTGAACAACAGTCACCAAAGGAACTTGGAAGCTCTGTTCATCCCTTAACTGTCTGTGAAATCACTTCCTTGAAAGAAATGTGTAAGAAATCCCACCATTGGCAGATGTGGGATGAATATTGTGTAGCAGTCCTTAAGAGAGTTCATTTTAAACCCTAAAATATTTTGCTTCATATTTCTTTCAAAGCTCTTGACATTTAACAGACTTCTAAAAATGTTGCTCATAAAATTTCCCATAATTTCTTTTAAAAATCTCACTAAATTCATACTCCTAAATAATTGGCAGAATTTATGTGAATGCCATTTGTATGTAATTTGTATAAATTTCCATGAAACCCATTCATCATCATCAGTCATCATGTTCCTCATTGTCTTTGCTGGGATCACAGAGCTGCCTGGATGCATCAGTGTGTTCATGACCCCCAAGTATTAGGAGAGTTTCTGGGTAGTCTCTGTAGTGTGTGGCTCCAAGTGAAAAACAAACTCCTTTCCAAAGCCCCCAAAATTTGAAAAACAATGAATAGCAAGGCTGGCAGAACAACGTGATATTCTAGAGTCATTTATCAGCGTGCCCGAATCATAGCTGTAGTATGCAAATGAGCAGAAGCAATCAAAGAAATTTCATTTTGCCACAGCTGCAGGGTTGGGTCTGAGCTGGGAGCTTCCCTCGAAGGTGCTGAATCCCCTCAACTCCCACTCTCCACTAATGTGGGCGGAGGGTACTGGGAGAAACTTGTCCCATTTTGAATCAAGCTCTTTGAGATCTTCCAGAAAATCTCTGATTATAATAATTTGTTTTATAATGTGTCACTCTACACTTATGAAAAATGAGTATACTTGCTGTAATTCAAGTATTCTACAAATACTTAACTGTACTAAAAGTGTGCCAAGTATACTAAAAATACATTACTTTCCACAAGGATATAATTTCCTAGTAATCAGAAGATATACTCTGATTCAAAAATTGCTATAATTGTTAATGTTGGTGAGAATTCCTAAGGCATCAAAGCAGAGGAATATTTGTGGTGTGAGGCTGCAGATAGGTAGTTGAGATCATCAGTGTTAAAACCAGAAATGATGCACCTGCTGGAGAGACTCACTAAGGAAATACTGCAATGTGCCAGATTGATGGTATTTTTACACTTCAGGGCAGCTTTATTGTTGGGCTGCTGAGTTCAAAAAACCTTTCGCTAGGGGAAGTGAGAGTTGCCCTTTCCAGGAATTGTAGTATTAATTGCTATTAGTTTAAAAGCTCGATTCAGTTTATTTTTATTTAGTCCCCACAATCTGTCTTGAGAGTCCTTTGTGTTGTCATCACTTCTTAATAGTTCAGGAGTTTATAACGTGCTGCAGAATTGCTAGAGGAGGCAAGTAGGAAAGGAAAATTAAATGAAAGACAGATTGGAAGGGAGCAAAGGAGGCGGGTGGGGGATGAAGGATACTATACATGAAGCGCTAAAAGAAAAAAAAAAGAAAGCAACCAAAAAATAAAAAAGCAAGAATTGCTGAGGTAATTAAAGAGAGGAATGGACAATAACAAGAAACACCCAATGTAAAATACCAAAATTTATCTACTCAAGGTGTGTGGTGGAGACAGAAGCAAACCCTATCCAAAACCAGAACAAGTTGTGTTTAGTGGTGCTAGGATCATGCCAAGGTCAGAAATGCTGTGACGGTAGACTTGAGCTGTTGGGAGAACTGTCTGTGGCTCCTGTGCCTGGTTGACACACATGATCTGTGGCACAGCAGGATTTTTCATGACTGATCCCATGGTGCTTCCAGGGCAAATTTGACTTTCTGCTGCTATAAATAAATTAATGTAGTTCTTGTAGTCCTGTCAGAGGGAAAAAGTCACAAAAGATTTTATAATCTTATTTCCCTGCTGTTCAGCACTTACTCACTTCAAGATTCAAACAAAAAGAAAGCCCCAGCCAGAATCCAGGGCAGCTTATTCTTTCAACCCAGCAAACCACTTTTTCTACTCAGAATAAACATTCAAACTTTTTTATAGTATCTGGAAGGTTTGTGCCTCTTTCTGAGAAATACACTTCTCTGATATCAGAATGTGTGTTGCATTTGAGTTTTTAAGACTGCCAAATTACTATTCGCTTTGTGTAATCTTTCTGGTTTTCCTGTTGTTGTTTCAAGTTTTTGCCTTCCTCTGACATGCTCAATATATAGTTACTTTTTTACTCTTGTTCTTTCTCGTGGTTCTCTCCAGCCATATCCAGTGACTACAGCCTCTGCTGACTACTGCTTTTGATTTAGCTGTACATTTGTACAAAAAAATACCATAGTTACCAAAGCAGTAGAAAAAACCAGAGATTTCACAGAGACTTTAGTAGTGGCAGGAGAAAAGGTCAAGATACTGCATATTTTTAACAAGAGACTCAAGTTCTCTCTCATGTATTTGATAAATTCTTGTTTTGCTGGATGCATTGCAAGACAAAATTTTTTATTCTGTATCCAGGTAACCTCATTCTGATCAACCCATAATAATCTGAAGTAGGTTTTAAAGATCCAAATTGAACTGTGAGTACTATTTAATAGCTGTTCCCTGCTAGTAATCCTTCATTGTCATGTATGCAATTGCTGTTTCAATGAAGTGTATTCATATTTTCTCCAAATTATTTTAAATTGCATTCTTTATACACCCTCTCACCGACAAACTTCTCTGGCTGTAGTGACCACTGGAAAGCTATCTCCATCTACTGATTGTGTTTCAATCTCAAGTTATTTCAGCACACATAGAAGGATTTAACATCGACAAGTGATGAAAAGATGAAGTAATACAAATATTGCACTTTTATTTTTGAGATGTAGGTACAGGCTGGATTCTATTCAGTTATGGCTGAAACAAATTAGAAGATATAAATTGCTCTCCAACCATCCTACAAAGTATAATATCTAGCTTTAGTTCTTTATTTATCAGCTAAGCTTATAGCAATGTCTCCAAGTGGATGGATTGTCAGTATTTGTCAATTCCAAAGTATTGCTGAGTCAGAAAAAGTAGCTCTGGCCCTGCAGACAGTGAAATTACCGTGGTTGTGTTGGTTATAGACAAGGGACCTGGACTGGAGTACCTTGAGGCTTTGATCCTATAATTTAGCTAATGCAGGACTCCAGCAGGGCTTCCCTCTGGTTCTGGGAGCTTATATTGATTCAAAGGTGTTCAATGACTTAATGCTACAGGCAGAGAAACACACAGATTTTCCTGGTGTTTGCAGGTTTCAGGATGTTAAAATTATGCAAATTGAGCACAATTTGCCCAAAAAGAAAATTAGCATTGTGTGCCTGTAGCAAGCATAATATGTGTATCCCCATGAGAGTATGAACACTCAGCAAATTTTTGCCTCATTAGCACTCCAGGGGTAGCACTGACTTAATTCTTTGCTGTTGCAAGCTCTGTAGCTGTTACCCACAGACATTTTACAGTTGTCCATAAAACACGTTCGTCAAAAACAAACATAAATTTTATGAAAAGTATTGAGAAACCAGGGCAAGGATTCTTTTACAGAGTGAATGACTCTGCTCAGGGTGTAAAACTTTTGGCATCCTAATTCTGGGAGGCATAAAAAGAAATGCCACTCCCAGAACTGGCCTGCCTGGCTCTTCAACACTTCAGATTTGGAAGCAGATCCCTCCTAACCATGATGCAGAATCACAGAGCACAATATGAGGCTGCCCTTTGGAAAGGAAGGCTGAGATGAAAAAGACCTAGGAAGAACATGATCCAAACCCCTCAGAAATGGACTTCACTGTGGCATGGTGCAAAATGCTGGAATGGAATGTAAAATCCCATCTGTTTATGGGGTTCTCTTGGTTTATGACTGATTTATTTTTGGACAAAGTAAGCTTCAACTCTCCACAGAGTTATCACTGATATAAGGAATAAAAACCATGGGGTTATCCAAATTTTTCTCATATGGTTGAATCAAAAAAGATTGAAAATTTTGCATTCCCCTATTAGACTTTTGAAAAATCTTGTTTTGAAATCTGTCTTTTAATTGCCATTGAAGTGTCTTACTATAGTAATAATCCTTCAAGACATCTTAGGGGTTTTTTTCCTGTTAGCTGAATCACTGCAAATGCTTGCTTTTTATTGAGAATGCCTTTTTTATTCCCTGAGTTCCCCTCCTCCTGTCCTCATCTAGCTTTTGTTTTGTTTCATTCTAGGAATTTTACACTTTTAATGAGTTATTTTATATGGTAACTTTTATATAATATGCTTTACTGAACATTTCTCTCAGTCCACAAGTGTTCCTGTAGATGGGATAGGTACTTCTGAGTAACATCAGAACTTTTCATTCTTTTGAATATAATGGTTAAAATGGTTAATTAGATGACAAACCTCAGAACAGTTATGGACACAAACCTGAAGGTACCTTCTCAATCCACTCTTCAGAAAAGCCATCAGTTTTTGGAGTGATGGACAGAGGATTTAATGGAGAGCAATACTGGAAAATAACATAATACTAATATTATAATACTATATGACCTCAATTAAGATGCTTGCTGAAGTGTTTGTCCACCGGTCTCAAAGAATATTGTCACATTTCAGGACAGTTTCAGGACAATTTCAGGGCTAGGAGAGGATAATCAATGAAAATGCTGAGACATCACAGGATTTCTTATTAAAAACTCAAAAGACCAAAGTTTCATTTATGAAGAAGGGTCATATAAACAAGTACTTCAACACACGAGTGAAGACCCACCTCTGCCAATGAACCTCAAACCTACAGAATAGCCAAAAAGACAATAGATCAGAATTTAGTGTTTCTTCTCATGTATAATGAGAAAGATGCTCTGTGAAACTGAAAAGAAGCTGATTCAAATCTGTGTTGGAAAATTCTCTTTCACACAGTACGTTACTGAACTATGAAGCACATTTGTACAGGTTGCTACTGAGGTCAAAGACTAAGCAAAATCCCATACAGATTTGACTATTCAAATAATGATGAAGAATTTACAAAATGTTCGTGATGATCATTGCCAACACATTTTTGAGGACTGGTAATTTTGAGATCCAACAATATCCTTAGTTTTATTGGGATGATTGTCTGCCATAGTTGTGGTGTGCAATTCTGTCTTCCTTTGATGCATCTCAACCTGGTCATTGTGAGAGGCAGCCTGCCAAATTAAAAGAACCCCGATCCTCTTCCAGTAGGGAATTCAGAAAGTCCTTTTCCTTACAAAAGAAGCTGTGAGTGTGTCTTCTCCTTCCTTCCGTGGGTTTTCTTTCGTTCCAGTGTACTTATGTTGCTGCACCATTTTGTAGACAGAAGTACATCTGTTCTGCCCCCACCAAAGTTAGCCAGCTGTGTGCCAGCTGTTAACATAGCACAATGTGTGAGTTAATGAGCCTTGCTGGGGACTTTTTCTCTTGGTAAGTGTTCCAACAGCTCTTAATCAGCAGCAGATTGTCCACTGAGTGATGTACGACATCATTCTCTGTGCTTTCTCCTCCTTGTGTGGCTGTAGTGCAGCCCTTATGCAGACTTTTAGTGACCTGCTCAGTGACCAAGTGTAGCCTACTTCAATTTATAAAGTGTCCACAAGCAGATGTGGATTTGAACATCTTCTATTTTTTATTTCACTTGTCCAATTCAGTGTCTGCAAAGAGTATAGCATCTTCATTGCTTGCCATTTTTTTCAAGCCTATGGAATTTTTATCAGTCAATCTGCTCACATGAATATTTTCACAAAGACACTGAGTGTTACTGTGCAGCAGGTGAAAGGTGTTGTAAGCATCAATAAGACTTAATTCAGGAATGATGTTTTAAAAGTATACATTCATAGTTGCAAATACTGCCTGCAGTATTCCTCCTGCTCAGCTCATAGCAGACAACTGATTTAGGGATTTGGGGAAAAGGCTTCTGATGTGGCATGTTTTTTACTTACATAATTAGGAACAGGCAGCTACTGTTTGCAGTAACAGAGCTTAAAGATTATTAATACATCCATTCTCCCTTCTTTGCATTTGAAAGAATTTATCACTCATTAGTACATTGTCAAAGACAGGATTATGTCTTGGTCCTATGTGCACTCACAGGGAAACCCCTGCCAACTCTCTTCGTTACTGCCAGGAAGCCAGTGAATAGAAAATAATTTAGGAGCATAGAAAAATAAAAAGGGTTTTCCTTAAAAGCAGAGTCCTTAAGCATAGGAGCTGAAGTTTTGATCCTGGGCAGTACAGGGCCTGTGCACACCTGCCAAGGTTGTGGCTGGGGAGTCTCATTGTCCCTCCCAAGAGACCCATGAATTTTTTCCATGTCTTTACTGTGGCCTCGTATAGTTCATGCTGCAAGTTGAGTAATTAACATAAATAACTTTTACTGGAGTTTAGGTACTGAACCTCTGTTAGCACAGGATGTACTGACAGCATCCTCAAGAGTGTGAACCAAAGGTCCTGAAGCTGTTTCAGGGGCATTTCCATTGCTTTACAGTAGTCAGTGAACACATGACAGGTTCCTTTGAGCAATTTTTCAGCATTTGGTTCATTATGTACCCTTTCATTTTCCTCACAAAATTATTCTCAATACCTTGCCATCACTAAGGTATATAACAATTTAATAGCACAGCACCAGTAGCAAGGTAAATCAGTCTAACAAATATTCTTTATGGCTAAAATTATACAACACAGGGTCTCCACGGAATGTAAGTGAAGCTGTGGCAAGGAATTTCTCTTGCATAAATACTGACATTTTCCCCCATTTACCTGATTTGCTCAAAGGCTGTGTTACGTAGCAAACCTCACATGCTGTGATGGTTGTGGTGTGAGTACAAATGCTCATTTGTAGGAGAGGAAAATATTCTCTATTGACATTTTATTGAAATAGGTGAGAAAAACTTAAAAGCCAGAATTAGTAGTAGGACTTTAGGACAATTACTTAGCATGATGTGTAGGTTAATGGCAGTTACATGGTCACTTCCTTGCACATCACATTGAATTATTACCCTTTTTTTTTAGTCTGGAAATGTAATTAGTCTGTGATGGATGGGAGGCTAAATTCAGCACTTGGGGTCAAGCCACAACTTATAAAGGAATAGCTGCAGAGACCTTCTGCATTTTGAAACATTAATTTGCATCCAGTCTATATCGTGTCTTTCTAGCCTTCCAGGTCATGTAAACTTAGAAAGCCACAGACTATCATAATGAGAGAAAACTGCTACTACTCCTAAATCTCCTCTTCTCCTGCCCCTTTCACCCACCTGTTTTACCAGTTGTGAGGTAATCCAGGATAGAAACAATGCCCCTTCTACTTTTTATTTAATAACTCTTTCTATTTTTAGGACCTTGACATTGAAGTAGTAGTAATCAATATATCTCTCTAGCAGAGATAAGAGAATAATGAAAATGAATGTTCTCTAACATTTGTTTGAACATGATTTGATGACATACTTCACTAATATTTCTATGTGAAGTAGACTGAAAATTTTCTAATAAAACACACTGGGAATATGCTATTTTTTCTATTTTGAAATAATGTGGAAATCTGTTAATTCTAGGAAGCTTTTAGGTGAAAATAACTTGTTTGATGGTAAAGCCTTTGATTATCTGTGACCCAGCAGAGAGGGAACTTTAAAACCTGATATTTTTATTGTGAATATGGCATTTTAACACAGACATGCTTTATGAAGGTATTAAAAGCATTCAATTTTGTTTAAGTGCAAAATGAAAACAAATACTGAACACTTGGGAGTTTCTGTGAAATATGAAATGCCGGCTGTCTTTTTATATTCTTTCATACTCTCAATATTTTTCAGGGCATGTTTTTATCAGGGTTTTCACGTAGCGTGAAATCCTTCATCATTCAGAGAGTTAAACAGAAGAGTTATGCAATATTTAAACCTTATTTAAGACTGTGAAATAGGGAGGAGGTGAAAGATACACATTGTAAAGGCAAAGTGTTATGCCTAGGCATAAAGATTAATTTTACCTAAGAAAAGTGCTGGGTATTTATTTTCAGATAAAAAATGCAGTCAGAAATTTTGCCTCCAATTTATTTTAAACACAGAATTTTCTGCTTAGATGGAGAGCCTGGACTCTCTGTCCAGATAATGAAGAAAGATAAGCTGGTTCAGGAGAGGCTGAGAGCAGCCCCTTTGTGCCTTTGCCATGGTGGTAGCTTGGCCAAGCTGTCTCCAGAGCCAGCCTGTCACACACCATGGGCAGTGTGAGCTGCAAATACAGAGCACTTGACAGAAAAGCAGTTGGGAAGTACATTGGTATATTTCCATACTGATCATTCCTAACAATGAATATGAGTTGAATTCTTCTTGCCAAAAAGACCGGTCAAGATAAATGGTTTTGTTCATCACTACCCAGAAATTAAAAATAATTAGAGAAGGAGTGCAACAGTGTTTCTGACAAAAAATATAGGTATTGCTAATACCTGAAGATTTTTCCACTTTATCCTATAGAGCATGTGAATGAACTCTATTAGCTTTGATTTTTTGGGGGTTTTTTTTGGTTGTTTTTTGGGTTTTTTTCTGGCTATAATTTTAACTGTGGACTCTTAACTTGCTACTGTATCCACATTAAGAGATAACACTTTCTGTACATTATCATCTTTAGAGACTTTACATATGAACACTGCAGACCAGCAAGCAATCAACTTAAAAGAAAAAAATATTTTATTTAATAATTTTAACCAAAGTGATTTCTTTGTAGGATAAGACTTTTTTTTTTTTTCCCCATAAAATCCTGGAGTGCAACAGGGAAGCTCACAGCTACTTCAAAGAAAAATTGAAGAACATGCAAATCTTCTTTTATTAGTGAAATCTAACAGCACATTTAAATGTATGGCTCTAGTAAAGAGATAATACTTCCTTTTTATTAGTGTTAGGGAGCCCTGGGACTTGTAAGGGTTGGCAGTGTCCTCAGGGCCCTGGCAATTTGCGTACATTATTTGTCTTTTAAAAAAACGATGTTGCTCAGTTTTGCCAAGGAGCTCTGAAGAATTCACATGTTGGCTTCTATTCTTAGGTGCCTTCTTTCT
>NW_008237239.1:19343392-19359528 GCF_000691975.1 Corvus brachyrhynchos | reverse complement strand
CTTTCCCTAAACAAACCAAACAATCCACCTAACAAGAGTCAGAGGAGCATCTGGGAAATAAAGTGGAAGGACTCTATAGGTAAGTATACGTTCTGCCCAAATGAACACCCAAATGAGCATGCATATTTAAAGAAAACCCTTGCCATGAAGGCAGAAATGACATTTGCATAATGATTTTACTGCTGCTACATGATTTACTGTATAAATCTTTAATTTGATGTGAAATCCAGTGCAACAGAAATAAACAAAAAACCCTTTCGCATTTATTTATGTAATTATATTTTACCCTCGAAGATGACTTTTTATCACCTCCAGCTCCCTGGATACTTATGGATACTTTTGGAATACCAGGTAGCTTTGTTTCCTAGTTTTTTGCTTCCCTTCAAACTATCCATAGTCTAGGTTAATCCGTATTAAAATGTCTTGAACCACACATAAAATTTTTTCTCCAATTTCAGGTTATTTCTTTTCTTTTTAATTCTTCTTTTTGCATATTGCCTAAGTATTTCTAATACGTAAAACTGATAAATGGTTTATAATCCTAATAAATTGTGTTTGGGAAAGATTAAATTTCTGCACACTCATCACAGAATTTGCAGTCCCAGGGCAGGCAGGCCATGGCTGCTCTCCAACACTGGATTTATTCAGGTGTCATCTGCTTTTTCACCTTTGCTTTTTACATCTTATCAGCACACCTCCAGGGACAAAAATTTCAGGGAAATCTGAATTCCTTTAGAGAAAAATGGCCATAAATCTTTTAGGACATGTACAAAAATTCTTAAAGGATAAAAAAAGTGTATAATCTACTAAGTTTCTTCTGAGGAAAGTTAAGGAGCATTCTAAGGCTTTAGTCAGTCTCAGTATAATGAAGACACTGGCCTGGCTGTCATTGGCACTGGGGATAAAATTGCTCTTTACAGTCAGCCTTTAGCAGAAGCTCACAAACAGATGGTGGGATAACAAGCTTCCTGGTCTTGATGCAGAACTTTACCAGATAATTTTTAGAGATTTGGATTCTTTGTTGCTATTGTTCCATTCATGGAAATGAGAATGAGAACACAAATTGTTTATGTGGGGAAAAAAAAAAAATATTTGTTTTCTGCAATTACTGGAGATAATGAGAAATGAGAGTTTCCCAAGGGAGATCAAAGGTAACAACTGAATTTTTGATATTCATAATTCATTTCTTGCATCTTCCTTTACACGTGGGATAAATCAACCTTGGGAGCTGATAGCAGCAGGACACTTTTCCTGCATATTCATGCATGCATTCATCAGTAGCATTATGGTTGGAGGTGGGAAGGAATTGGGTTGTGTGTATTCCTCATCCCTTTATGTTGCAAAAAGCAGTTTTGACTCACTTCCTAGTCCAATCCTAATATTGTTTAGGTGGATAATGGAGTTGAGGACCACAGAAGAAAAAGAAATATGTTATTATATGTTTGCTGTCCAGAAAGTACGTTATTTCTGAGAGTAACAGCACTTGGAAATAAAGTATTTGGTATCAGAAACATCCCGGCTGTATTGTCTCCATTCATTTCTACAACTATGAATTTTGCTTGGAATTATAGTCAATCTGAGTTTTTGAGAAGGGCTGAAAAAAAGTGAAAAACACCAACTGATTGCAAAGGAGCTCCATGTTTTTATCTTTTGCTTCTCCTGTTGACTTGTTTTAAAGGCAGACACCTGAATAATTCAGACAATTGACTTTCTATAGGATGAATTCCTTAGGAGCAGGAAGGAAACCAAGAACCTGTCCAATTTTCCTCAGCATCAAGAACTCATTTGAAAACCGTGTTGATAGTTCTGTGTGAATTCCTAATTCTTCTCACCCAGTAAACCACATTATTAATGCTTTTATCAGCAACTGTTTCGGAGTTTCACTACCTGAGTGTTTCTGTATTTCTGAACAGCTTGATGTTGCTTTCTGCAAGGAAAGTTTTCGGTTTCAAGATGCTCAGTTTCTGTAAACATCTTCCATCAGGAAAAAAATAAGAAAAAAGGAATATAAACCTGCACTGTAATAGAACCTTTGTTACTGTTCTGTGATTACAAATAGTTCCTTAGTAGTTGCAAAGCCAGGTCTCCTCAGAGTTATGTGGAGTGCTGACTCCAGTCTTGCTTATTGAGTTTTCAGAGCACGCTTTGGTGAGAGAATGATGCTGCTCCCATTTAAATGAGTAGCTTGAAGTCAAACCAGGCAGGTTAGAGGTCTAAGCAGTAACCACGTGTCCCTAAACAAGTATCATATCTGTTCTTTTGTAAGTTTATGAATCTTTTCATTACCAAATTTTCATTAAAAATTGAGCTGTTTGCATATGTTTCTTGAAATTGTTTAATCATTATTTTTAAATAAAAATACATATATGTATTATTTTAATTTTTTTTTTTTTGTAACAAAGAACTGGTCTGTTTCCAATGTTCACTGTAACATTGCTACAAAAATATTTATCAGAAATAGCAAGAGCAGGCTTGGTTTAGGCCCACATAAGTGAAGAAAGACCAGCTGCACTCTTCAGAAAGCTTTGGTAACACATGAACTCCCCTTCAATCAAGACTGATGAATTTATTAGCATATGTGAGATAATGTGGGAGCTTCACTGGTGGAAAATAACATAGCAGGGGAAGGAGAGTTGATTAACAGGGTGTCTTGGTTCAGGAGCTGATTACTCAAGGTGTTGCATTAGTTAAATCTTCATGCAGATAGATGACCATCTGAGGTGGTCACATGTATTGCCCTTGAAATAGTTAATTCAAAACTCTGAAACATTCATCTCCTCTAATGGTTTAAAGAAAATTGAGTGTACACTAGCAAATAAGGTGCTGAGACAGTCATCTATCAATCTGGTGTGGTAACATTGTCTTCTTGTGCTCCTTTATCTGTTATAAACTAAATAAGACATGGTAGATATTAGATATGCTTTTAAACTGTTTGTCAGTGTTCATGTAGACTTTGCCTTAGTAACAGATCTGTGACTGATTCATTTTACAGTACAAATAAATTTTTATAATAAAATGAAGAGAAATACCCCTTTTAGTAGTCTGCAAAGATGATGAAGGGCCTCGAGGGGAAGCCTTATGGGGAGAGGCTGAGGTCACTTGGTCTGTTCAACCTGGAGAGGAGGAGGCTGAGGGGAGACCTCACTGCAGTTACAACTTCCTCATGAGGGGCAGAGGAGGGGCAGGCACTGATCTCTGCTCTGTGTGACCAGTGACAGGACCTGAGGGAATGGCCTGGAGTTGTGTTGGGGAGGTTTAGGTTGGATATCAGGGAAAGGTTCTGCACCCAGCGGGTGGTTGGGCACTGGAACAGGCTCTCCAGGGCAGTGATCACAGCACCAGCTTGACAGAGTTCAAGAAGTGTTTGGACAGCGCTCTCAGGCACACGGTGTGACTCTTGAGGATGGTGTTGGGCAGGGCCAGGAGTTGGCCTCAATGATCCTTGTGGGTCCCTTCCAGCTCAGGATATTCTATGATATGATGTTTACAGAAAATAAAAGTTGAAAGATATGCTGGAGTTCAAGGCCAATAATTTCTATTCATTTATCATATTTACTTTTAGACTTCAGTAATTTCAGTATTTCAGAATTCAATTTTTACCTCTGCAAATCTTCACATATCTTTAGAAATAAGCTATTGCTTTCAGGCTCCCATTTGCCACAATGCCAATCTGCCACTTTACATACCAAATATGCAATGTCCTCTTCCTGACAAGATGCCACAAGCAATGAATTGCATCTTTTAAACAAAGAATATAAATTTATTTAGCATCTTTGAGAGAAGTTTCAAAAATAATACTGCTTCTAAGAGTGTAGTAGTGTCAAGGAAATCTTCCATTTTCTTCAGGATGAGAGAGTAAATGTTTTGGAATGTCACAAAGGGCTTTATGTTACTACTTTTCTGTGAAATAAATGTATCTTTAAATGTTCATGTAAAATGTGTTTTCTATTTTTACACAGTGCTGATAATGTGGGAAAAGGAAAAAAATACTTATGTTTTCCTGAAATTTCTGTCTTGAACTGTTTCAGTAGCCCAGTGCATGGCTGAGAATCAAACACAGAATTCTCTGACTGTGAAAGTGGAAAAGGAAGAAGCTACTTTGCAGTCTTTTTTAAGAGCGTTTTTGCAAAGTGACACAGGTGTCCACTGGAGGACAGCATGAAGTCACAGAGGGTGTCTGTGAAGGAGCAGGATCATGGCACCTGTACACAGAACTCTATTTTATATGATGATTTCTGCTTTAGTTTCAGGGTATTTTGTAGAGAGACAAAGATGAGTTTCATCTTATTTTATCTTTAAACATCCATAATCACCTTCAGTTAATTATCTGAAATTCCCTTTACAATAAATTGAGAGAGAAACATTGGTAACATTGCCCCAGGCATGGCAGTCAAAGAACATATGCAAAGGAAGGTTTGAAGGTTTAGGCAATAAATTTCATTAAGGAAACTAAAAGTCTTACAAAAAGTACACCTAACTTCCAGGGGAAAATGCGTATCCTCAAGTCTACTATAGAAGCAGCAGCCTTGAAAAGTAAAATAAAATTTGGCCCTGCTAGTCCTTCTGAAGAAAAATGTGCATGTTTGAACCAAAGTAATATCCATGGGCAACATGAGGTTGAAGCTGATCTACCCTATTTTAAATGTGTTTCAGGATGAAATGCATTAAACCCAGAACATCAGTAATTGCAATGACTGGATCCACAATTAGGGAAGACAATTTTTGGAGTGTTCAGAGAAACAGATGAGTCCTATCCTAAAATGAAGTTAATTTTTGAGGCACTGTTCTGATATTTTTGAGGATGGCTGTTTTTTTTCCAACTGGAGCTAGCCAACTCTGCTGGAGCAGTTAATAGGGGGATAAATTCTGCTCCAAACATACTCAGGGAAGTATTTACTAGGAATTTTAATGAAACAAGTTTTAACTGATTTCTATAAAAATCACTGTAGTATTTCTCTACGATAGATGCAGTTAGCATTATGGGAATCATGGAATCTGTCATAGGGTCAAGAGATAATACAATAAGAAAAAGACTTGTCTAGGATACAGAAGGCACAGTGTCTGCAAAACTGCCTTGAAAACTTAGAGAAGCAACAGCTGAGAAAGTTCTCCCAAAAAAGCAAAAATTCTTCCAAAATTTTGGTGTCATCAACCTTCATTGTTCTATTTGATTATAGCATAATTTAAAGGTCTTGTCCTAAGTCTATTAGGTAGATTCTCCAAATTATTCAGGCATTTCAAGATGCAAGTAGGTCCCTCAGTTCTTATTTCATTGTGAGTGGAAATATCACTGGCTGCTGCTTTTTGTTCTTAAGTGTCTAAATGTCTTTAAAATCCTACTCAGAAATTCTTCCCATCCAAATACTCTGTCACCAGAGGAATATTGAAATTCAGCCTTCCTCAGGAAATTAAGATAATATGACTGTGAAACTGAGGCCTGAACCCATGCAGTTACTGAAAAACAGGTGCTTCACACTTCACTGTCAAATTTTGGCTGTAGTTCAGGAAAGCACTTTAATACATGCTTGAAGCCCATTAAAACTTCAATGAAAGTTAAATGTGTTCTTAAGTGTGGTCCTTAATATGAGCCATCCTTTTCTGGAGCCTTTCAGTTAAAAAAAAACCCTGGACAGCAGAAGAGAATCTTTTGAAAGAAAACAGTGAAGCCTTTCTCATTGAGGGGTTTTAAATTTGTCACTGTAATCTGCATGTAAGATGGCAACGAGATGTGTTTTCCATGAGTTTTCAAAAATCACTGTTGAGATGGGTAATTTCTATATGGAAAAGCTGAATTTCTGAGAGAAAGATAATTTCTGTTGACCCTAACAAGTATGATATTAGGTTTTGTCATGGTGTTAAAACATATATATTGTAATCCTTTGTGTGATTCTCTCTTTACTGCATCTGTAGCTATATTTTTATTTAATTGATAGGATTCAAGTCACGAGTTTTATTCATTCAAGTATTCAAATAGTGCAAGCCAGAGACAGATTAAAGCTAACTAGGACCCCCACGAATCAAACTCTTGGCTCTCCTGCAAATTTCAGACATTTGCAAATGGAAGAAAGTTGTCACCCCAGATGAAAGAGTTAAAGGGCTGTCCATCTGCATATTTGGAAAGGTTGTGGTGGCCTGCACACAAACTAATAGCCTTCTGAAGCTGAGTGAGAATGTTCACTTGCTTGAAATTTGCTGTTTCCCTTAGAAATTGCATTGTTTAACTGATAATTGCTCTTTGTCATGGTGAGTTCCATCTCTGTTCTTATAGAACCAAAGCAGTTACTTCTGTTTTCATTGAAGGCTTGAACTGACATTTGATTTTATATTTTGGGCAGTGGATGCCCCAAGACGGGACCCCGGATTTACAGCTTTCCAGTGTCATTAATTGTAGATGCTCAAGAGGCTAGCAGAGAAATTTTCCACCTTTTAGAGTCTCCTGTGAAAATCTCCATTCTCACACGAACTAGCGGAGAGACAGTTTGCTATTTTGTAAACTATTTGCAGGTGCAGGGTGTTGTGAGAATGCAATGGATATTGTTTTGGTTCACTGAAGAAAATATTTTGAAATAGGCATTGTAGCATTCAGCCAACCACTCTGGGAGGTGTATGGTCAAGCACCCAATAACGTTATACCACTTTTGTGAATCATGCTATAAAAAGATGGGGTTTTGGCATTAAAGGGTTGGCCTCAACCACCTTCTCTGACCTGAATTCGTGTCATTCTTCGCACCATCCTTGCGGACAACAGTGACAGAAATTGCTGTCTAACATCCTTTAATTTGTTTATTTTCCTAGAGGAGGAAAAAAAAATATGTACAAAATTTGTTAAAGCCAACAAAGTCTCAGGAAAAAACTCCTCCACAGCTTCTGCAATGCTGATATAAGAAATTGATTCAGCTGGTGTAAATCTGTGACCTTTGCGAGGGCTCCCACTCACTGCCTGTGTCATTACTCGATTTCCAATGGAAAGAGAGGGCATGACAAGAACTATTTGCAGCCATTTCCAGTCAGTGCTTATGATAGCTCTAACCTCAGGGTCAGGGATTAGTGTGTTTTGCAGTTTAATTCATTGACTATCTGGCCCCAACTCTAGAAAGAAGGGAAGCACGGGAAAGGCAGAGAGGCAGCACAATGCCAAGCAGCATAATTCAGTGCTTGTGACACAGTTGGCTATTTACCTTTCAGATGGACACAGTACAGTCAAGAGACATTTTCTGTGTTGTAGACTGATGAGTCTTGAATGTTGTCAAAAAGGGCAAGTGGCCTAATGGTTACTTAAAGTCTGTGTCTTTGCTAAATTTTCTATCCAGCATTAGTGTGTTTAGACATCTTCAGCTGTGGGTGTATGTTTGAGGCTTAGTAGTAATTACTCACAGTATGTTTGTGATTTAATAGAAGTTGTAGCCCAATGTTCTTACCAAACATTTCAGCATCCAAATCATCCTTTGTTCTGGTGACATCATAAACCCCCAAACCTAAATCATTAAACCTTTTTTCCCCCCAAACATTTATGGCATATCTTGGTTAAAGAGTGCCAAACCATCCAGAGCAGTTATGTATTCCCCAAGCACTACATATGTGGTTTCAGAAATTTACTGGCTTTGCTTTCCACAAGTAAAATACATCATCCAAGTAGTTTATGTCCTTTTCCTCCCAATACTGTGATCGCCCTGAATGTAAAAGAAATCTTGATTTTGATTTGTATTTGTTGCATGGATCATTCACTCAGCCATCCAGATCTGTCATATATCATAATCTATATTCGTCGTTGGAATCATTAACTTGCATGAGATAGATAAGTTCCCAGAGATGTGCAACACTCACACAACCAATAAATTTAATACAGGAAAAAACCAAAGTCTGAGAAATAAAATTCCAGTACAGACAACACTGATAATATACAGTGAGTATATACCGGGGTGAATACAAGCCTTGCTAGCTTCGTTGTAGTCATTTATTGAAGGATCTTCCTCTGATTTATGTATGTAAGTAAAATAACTATAAAATATAATAACCATAAAACAATGCCTTGTGTATACTATACACACAATGTATCCTTAAACGTATGTATTCCAAACCAAGGACTGCAAAATTGATCAGTTTAAGGTACACTTTGAATAAATTAAAAATACTCTACCAAACAATGTCTTTTTGGATTAGGATGATAAGAAATTGCAGTCTAACATTGCAGTCATACTTTTAATCATCTTTCTTTAATTATGTGTTGATGAATTTAGCCAGCATAGCTGAAAAGAGTGAGCAACACAATTATAAGGATAAAAAAGAATACTAGAGAGAGGTTTTCTTCTGCGAGAAAAGCAGTATGTGATCATAGATCTAACTATAGAGTACATATAACTTCAAAATTTTGCCATTGGAAATTATGAGTATGAAAACTGCATCACACTTTTATTCACTTGGGTTTAAAATATGGAATTTATATCTTAAAAATTAAAGAACTTTTATCTTGCAATGAACTAGAAGTTCTCAGTTCTCCTCTCTTGAGGCTAGATTTTTAGAATCTCATCTAGACACTGATTTCTTTGTGGTTTTTTTTTTTAATTTCAGTATATAATTTTCCTCCTTTCATTACATTCTTTCTCCTACATTCTTTATATTCTTCTGTCCTCCTTGCTGATAGCTGTCTCCTGGCTGGCCACAAGAATTTCCTTGGTTTCTGAGGAATGTCTTTTCACTGGAAGCAAAGCTTGTTCGAATACATTTCTTATGCCCATGCTATTGAGAGCTTAAATAGAAAGATACCACACCTGGATTCCTGCAGCATCCTGCTGGTTGTTCTTCACCCTGGTCTTTGGAGTTGGGGGTCCCAAAGTTATTCCTTTGGAGGTACCATTTTAGTACAATCCAAGTCCTGGCTATCCCTGGGGTGTAGATGCCACTCCTGTAACTTGAGACAGGGAAAATAGAATATGCTGGGTCTTCTTCTGCTTTATCTGAAATCAAACAGTTGCACCCTCTCAGAAATTGCTTTTTAAAATTCTTTATTTTCTACAGAATTTGAAATTTAAAAACCACTAAGAACAGACATCTAAGAAAGGCATTTCCCTTATTTGAATAGAGAGTTTAGAATAACCATGAAAAATTAAAGAGCAATTTTAATAAAAAATGTAAAAATAAAATCTCTATATCCAAAGAGAAAGTATCTTAGCAGTGGAGAACATTTTTTAGGTAAGTTTAAAGGTTTTATTTCCAGTTAGAGAAATTTTAACTGTATAAAAAGATATATAGTGTAATTTCTTCCAGAGCAAAGCCCAGAGTGTAACACCATTAAAAATTTGCTCACTTTTTAACTGCATGTTAATTAGAGGGAATTTAGTGAGCTGCACAGAAGTGAAATTCTCAGAAAATAATTTAACAACCAACCACTAATCTTTACAGCTGTGGATTACAGCACCATATTTTAGAGGTTATGCTTAAAGCCATTTTCTGTATTTTTCTCCATGTTTTTTTGTTTTGTTTGCAGAAAGTTATAGCAATGTTTCATAGAAAAGTTTCAGTATGATCTGAAAAAACCCTAAAATACTTCAAATTTATAATAGACCTGTGAGTTATGGCTTCATAATGGTGTATTGAAAAAAAAAAGTGTTCTCAAGTGCACAAAAAAATAGTAGGGTTTGCATGTCTTTCTCTTAGGAATTTTCTCCATACCCTGAGACCAGGTTAAGTCATTTACTACTGTACAGTTGCACACAAGCTTTTAGCCCACAGTCAGTCAAGATATCGACACACTTTGTACATTCTGTGCCCCCTGGGATCAAAAAAAGCTGCACCAAGTTGCTGCCATGGCTTGTCTCCCTGGAATGAGAGTTTCCAGTGGCTCAGCTCATTTACAGACCTATGAGCTTTTTTGCTCTTAAAACTCAGAAATGTCAACAATGGGTAAATCTAACATCTGGGACCTCTTTGCTTCCACTGTGAGAGTCACTGTGGTGCTCAGAAATGAGCATTCAGCAAAGCATACACACTCTCTGGAAATTAATATCATAAATACTAAATTGGGCAAAAAAGTGTAATTTTACTTAAAGATACTTGTACAAAGGTTTAAATTATACAGAAAAGTGCTTGGTGAAGTACAGTGCACTTGACATGTTTTATTGTTTTAATATGTTTTTAATAGTACATTTTTACAATTTTTCTTCTTATTCACAGAGTTATTATTAGGTAACTGCAATTAATAATTTAAAGGGGCTTATTCTGGCTTTTAGTACATTTATATGAGTCCCATGGCAGTAATGAGAGTTTGAAACATACAGCATACCTTTTATCTGGGTTATAACATGAATCTTGTGGTATTGTCCATAGAATTTTAGATAGGAATTTTCCACATTAGCTTTACATTTGTGCTATGTATGTTTTGGGGTTTGTAATTCTTATCCTCAGATAGAAACTATGGTCTCAAGAGGATGAGCTACACCAGCTTTTCTCTCTGAAATTTTCCAGTGTTTCTCGCTCTGGTTCATTTCCCAGGACTGGCAGAGCTGGATCCTGGGCAGACTGGATTCCAGAATCTGCAGACACCATGGAACTACACATCACTCCAACACATCTCTGCAGTGGCACCAGAGGGAAAGAGGGCTCTTCCCACCCAGCCCTTAGGAGCTCTGCCGGAGTTTGGCTTCAACTTCACGTCCCCAGTTGCTCAAAAAAGTTCAGTTTGTGTTGAAAAATTTATGAACTATTCATGTTTAAAAGCAGAGAACTCAGATATGAGCTGTTCCTGCAGCTTCAGCCTGGCTGTCCTTACAGGGAAGTCCAGTTAGCTCACTTCTAATTAAATGTGAAATGTGGGTCACCTTCGTGACAGTGAGGAGAATGAAGGAGTTTAGGCTTGTGCTCTTGTTCCAAGTTGAACTGACAGAACCATCATTGCTTAAATTACAAATTAGGCTTTTTTTTCCCCATTCAATGACCCAGTTCAGCCTCATTCTTTAATCTTTTACACACATATTGGTTTAGCCTAACACATAGCAAAATAGCTGCACTGCACATTTAGTTTTGTGTGCAAGAGATACACATCAATGAACCTTGTGGTCAAATGTGAAGGTCATGTAGGACTCAGGTTCTCAGGGAAGTTATCACTTCTGCTGCCACCAAGCAGCACATGCATACCTTTTGTGGGGGTTTCATTTCTTGGAAACTGCACAATCAGGAGGTGATAATCCCATACTGCTTGCACCTACAGCATTCACAAAGGTCTGAGAATTATTCTAGTGTTTCAGGAAGACACTTTGTGAAGTTTTATCTTGTGGTTCCCTAAAGATTAAAGATCCTATTGTGATTTTATATGACTGAGTAGTAAAAACATGCTACACAACAGAAACATTTTATAATATCATCCTCTATCTATATCTGGACAATCTTCAGGCCACACTAGCAATTTTTATGGTAGCCCCAGATGTCAGATTTTTTCATGGCTCAGAGATAAAAGTCTTATTTTTTGATCTTCTTTTCTCTCTTTTCAGCAACATCTCACTAGCAGGACTTCAAGTAAAGTACTTTAGTCCCAGACAATAAAACCAAAACATGACAGGGTACTCTTGTATTTCCTTTGCCTTTTGACAGTATATATAGTAAGGAGTAGTGGATAGATTGTAAATTCTGGTAAACAAAGAAAATATATGCTGGTGTGAAGCTTGCAAGAAAATTCAGTATTAATAAAATGTTAAGATTTGTTCTGAACATATGACCATCTTCCCTTTTCTGTGAATTTACAGGTTTCAGGAATATCCTACGCTCTCCATGGAACAGAATAATGGCTTAATTGTTCTTTCAAATGACAGCTTTACTTGGCTGTGAGTTTATGAGGCAGTAAATTTGCCTCATAACTTGCAGTGTTTACCCAACACATCTCCGTGATGCTGTGAACAATTTATTATTAAGTGTGTGAAAGTAAAGTGAAATGATCATATAGGCACTCAAAGGAGTCTTATTATGAGGAAAAAAATATTCTTCCAGTAGTGTATTTTTGGTGTCTCATTCTCTTCCCAGTTCCTTCCAAATACCGGTCCACTGATATCAGTGATGTAAGAGGTCAGATGGACATGGCTGAATAGCTTGTATAACCAAGAAATTTTTAATTTAAAATTAATCTGTAGGCTAGGTACATTTAGTCATACACGGAGGTGATACTCAAAGAAAGAGCAAATTAATCTGAATCACTGTGCTGAATTGGACTGAAGACCCATCTAACCAAATCACATATGTGTGGATTATTTATATATATACACATATATATTATGTATGTGCATATATATGTATGTACATATATAAATATAGAAATATATATCTATAAAATTGTACAAATATATATATAATTATAAAACAAGGATTCCCCTGAATTCATCTGAGTTTCCAGTACCATGGGACAAAAGGGCCTTAGAGATCAAATATTTTCTGAATGAGAAATTATGCCTTTTATTTTATTTATTTTTCTTTTAAATGCGCTTTGTCACACCTGTAACATTGGAAATGCTTATCCATTGTCGTTTTTAGGCTGCTTTAATAATGGTTCCAAATATGCAATATCATACATAACATCAGTGTCAGTAATTTATTGGGCTGATACTTAAGGTCTGTGAAAATATACATCTGTTCCCAGATTCATTAATTGCATGCAATGCATTGTACACACTGCATGTGTAGTCGTTCTCAGTGGTCCTAGTGTATGCTAATGCCCAATAAAGTATGTAAATCCATCCTGTGAAGTCTGGTTTCCCCTTGATATATACAAGCAATGACTCCTAACACTTGTGTGAGCTAAGCGTTATTTATTGTTAACTGGAAAATAAATAGCTCAGCGACAAGGAAGTCCTCATTTGTCAGTAAAGCAGTTTTTCACAGGAGCAAACAAACAAATTAAAATAGAACCATTTCCCTTTTTAAATGCCCTAATCTTCCAGTGATATTTGTCCCTAGAGCCCAGCTCCTGTATACTGGTATAGATTCTGTAGGTACATTCCTAGAACAATAACCAGATGTGAATGTTATCAGTGCTCTGCATGAAGATAGGAAGAAATGCAGTTTTCATCACTTCTTCACTCACATTTATTGTCATTTCAGTCCTGAAACAGGCTGGTCAGAGGAATTTCAGAAACCTACTTCTCAACACATTTATTATTACTTTTCTAGAGCTCCTATCTTTTAAGTGGTGTCTCTAGGAATTTAAAAGAAGTTAGACCATCAGATCTCTTTAAAACATTTGCAGTGCCTATTGAAGTATGATATTCAGGGAGGTCAAGCATTCTGCAGCTGTGGCAGGGGACAGTGAGGTTTTTCTTGACTGTGAGATACTCTAAGTGGATTATTTTTGTTTTTAAATTTCTTTAATCTGTTCATTCAAATCTATTGCAGGTAACATGTTTTTTGCACAATGATACTTGGCTGAACACTTGCTTTATTACCTTTTATTGCTCCTGCATTTACTTTCTGGTTTTAGAGCAAAACTGTGATCAGTTAAAGAGAGGGAAAGAAGGGAGGAGGTGGCAACTAAGGGTGGCAGTGAATGTTTTCCAGCATGCTTTCCTCTAGCAGTACATACATTAAGTTTTGCTCAAAATTTGTGTTGTTACTGTTTTTTCACCCTAAATAGGTTAGAGGTGATCCACATGTACCTTTTCAGGTGCAGGTGGTGTGGGATAGCTGGTTGCTCACCTGCTTGAAGGTAAATTGTTTGGTAACTCAACATTTGCTGTGTCTCAGAGAATAATGCACCCTAAATAACTCATCCTAGCTTTAAACTTATGTATGTAGTTTAGGTTAAATCTGAATTTCTTTCCAAAAAGCAGGTGATTTCTTCCTGGTCAGAATTATGGCAATCAACAAGCACTGACTGATACTGAGAAAGCAAAGAAAAATTTCTGGGTAGTCATAGAATGTCACAGCATGATTTGAGAAACTCTAGAAAGAGGGATGCATCCTGATATTTTAATTATCCTATCTGGTAATGTAATCAAAAGCTAATTATGAATCACAGTTATTTTCAATGATACACTGTGGAAAAGAATTGAGGGCAAAAAATGAGGACAAAACAAATCATAGCCTGATCTGCTAAATCTCTGATTGAGCTGTCCTTCTGATCAATGTAGACTGCTGACTGACAGCTTTTTCTTTCAGTGCTGTCATTCTCATTATGTGGTTATTTGTCTACTTCATCTAATAAGGGGTTATTCCTAAATTTAGGGGGAATTTTATGGACAAATTGGACTGAATCTCTTTGAGTGGCTGCTTTTACAGCCTGCATTTCAACTGTACTCACAAATGTGTCCCAGATGCTATTGCTATTTTGTATAGCTTCAACTTATTTTGCCCAGGAATTAACAGCAATGAAGCAGGAAAATCTTCTTTCTGTATTTCATGACCTCCTCTCTGTAGATCCTGGCTACTTGCTAAGAGCTGTATGCAGCAATCACCGAGCTCAGTGCATTCAGTCTGCAATCCTGTACAAACGTACATGTCTTGAGTACTGGTGTTTGCATCCCTAATGGGGAGCAGGTTCTGTTCCAGATTTAGCATGCAGTGTGCAAAGTATGGCATCATCTCACTCGGCGAGGCTCACTGTCCTTGTGAATTTTCTGTCTGCATTAGCTGCAAAAAGAAAAGCAGCTGCCTTTTATCAGTGTGTCTGCATACAGTAAAAACTTTTAGATGAAGACTTTATACTTTCATCTGCTTTTGAAACAATTAAATTTTTTTTTTTTTTGGCTTTTACCATTGACAATTTGCCAGACTATTTTTTTTTTACCTTGTTAATAATCTGTGGTTGCTGGTAGTTCACATCAAATAGATAACCATAACATATATCTGAGAGACATAAATACTCGTACAGAAACCTTTTTCCTCCTTGTCCAGCATGAAAAGGAACTAAGGTATAAGCATTTTATGAAGTGAATTATATAGTGTTTCCTTATGAAATCTGGCCAGCTAATTATCCCTTAGTCCATCTGTGCATTCCAGGAGAAAAATAAAATTAAGTTTGGGTAATGCACACAACTGAAAACATATGAATAGGTATTTTCTAGTCTTTACTTTTCTCCTATCGTAGAATTGTGGTCAGAACTTGCAAATGGACAGTCCAAATGGACTCTAGATTTCAATTACCATGAAACCCCTTATACTACCCTCTAGAATTACAGGTATTGCCTAATACAAGGCAAATTTTGAAATGCATTCCACATCTTTGTCAGAAGAGACAATATTCTTCTTCTCATTGAAATACTAAAGGAGTATTATTTTTCCAGGGAAGAGAATATTATTTTTTCATATTAAGTAGGCTTTGAGGCACGTTTCAGATTCAAAAAATATTGCAGTCTATGACAGTGATAAATGTATGACAGTGAGAGATCATGGTTTACCTCAAGCACAGAATGAACACTGGACAAAAAAAACAAAAAAAAAGAAGAAAGGAGCTTTGGCTCTCAGGTGCCTCTTTAAGAATGAAGATGATGATGACATGTCCCATATTCAAGTTTCTAAAGAGAAAAAAAAAAAAGATACATTCCAATATTTCTATTACTTTTTAGTTTATTCTGTTACCTTGGACTCAGCCTGAACTTGTAAACCACTTACAGAAAAATTGATGCTTAAACTTTTTAAGGGTAGGTTGCTGGATCCTCATTCCCAGAAAAAATGATCCTTTTCTTGTCGTACACTGACAAAAGCAATAATTAGATAATATTTTTAAAAAGTGGTATTGGTTAAGATTTCCCAGACCTCATGTGAGTAGGTCAGTATCCTTAAATAAATATGTAATTTTTCAGTTGTTATAAGCTTCAAGTCTGTCCTCTTAAAGACAAAAATTGTTCTTGGAAATGTATGACATTTATTCTATTTGGAATTAATCTCCTTTATGTTGCACAGATTTTGAATATTTCACTTCCTCTGCTGTTTTTCAAGTAATATGTTTCAGTACAAAATATTTGCATAATCTAGGTTCCTTATTTTGTGATTTTTTTTTTCTTTTTTTTTTTGTGTTTATTTCTGAAGCTAGGATATAAAAACTATCACTTAAATTAGTGACACTTATAAATAGCTGTGCATGAGTTCCTTCCTTCAACATTATAGAAATAGAAAACCCATGTAAGAGAACCCATATGGAAACAGCTCAATGCCTGGTGCCT
>NW_008237239.1:19324416-19343251 GCF_000691975.1 Corvus brachyrhynchos | reverse complement strand
TTTCACAGGTTGGCATCCTTTCATTAGATGATGAAAACTTTGATTTCCTGGCACTTAGATTGAGAAGCTGATTTTTACAACACAAAACATCAAGGTCATGATACTTCAGGCATTTTTTGGACTTGTCATACTTCAGTCAAGTATGGATTTTATACTTCACTCAACTGTCTTGGTGCTTATTGACTTCCCTTCTGCCTGTTCCAATGACAGGCAGCTGGTATCACATTTCTGTAATTCTTTCATCATTAAAGGAACACAGAGGCTTAGGGATGTCTCCTCACTCCAGGGAGGCATAAGCACGACTTTGCAGGTATTGGCCCATGTAGAAAAGTAAGACAATTATTAGAAGTACTCAGCTCCACAAGTTGTAATTTCTTTTTTGAAATTTTCTTGGAGTAACAGAGAACATTTCCTTGCCTGAGGGTAAAATCTATTGCTAAGGAAATAAGTCAATTTATGTTCCTACGTAAGGATACTTACAAGTGTCTAGCACATGAGTATTAACAACATGTGAACAGATGTATATGAATTTGTGTGTCTATGTGTGTCTGGCTGACTCTGCACCTTCCTGGGGCAAGTTTAGAAAGGAAAATTCTTTTAAGTTTTTAATAATAATGCTCTTACCAGATTCTTGATCAGACCCAAAGAAGTTTGCAAGCAGCCAGGCTGCTTAATCCCTCTGTTTCTGAAGTGAGGAAAACCATTGATGGTGTCATTTTTTTAGCGTGTGTTGATTCATTCGGCAGCACGTGTGCAACAGCCTTGCTGTTATGTAATGATCTGCCCACACCACAACATGTACCTTCCCATCTTGCCTGCCTCTCTCATCAGCCTTGCAATTAAAGTCTGGGCTGATCCCTTCTGGCAGCTTACCATCTGCAAAATGGGAAGAGCTGGCTTTGTTGTGATTTCACACTTCTCTTGATTAGGCTCGCTTATGTCTGAGAGCCTCCAGGAGGGCCACGGAATGTGCGGTGTCTGCGGCCGCGCATTCCGTGGGGACAGACATGCAGAGAGGCAACGGTGGCAGGGAGCAATCTGGAACACACAACAGTGCTGTCCGAAGCTGTTAGTTGCTTTTACACTTTCGAAGCTGCACGTTATGAAATCAGTGGTCTGGTTTCAAGGCAGACAGATCCGCCCTCCTAGAAGGAAATTGCGCATATTGTTTTACGACCTTGCAATCTATTTCTGGGGAGATAAATGCAACAGGAAGGGTGAGGATGGCTAAAGTTCTGCAAACAGAAGTATCTTTTTTAAATGACAACAGTTAGAAAATAAAATTCCCTTTCATTGCTGGTGCTCAGATATATAACTTTCTCCTTCCCTGGCTGCGAAGCCACAGAAAGGAGTTTATTATGTATTACGGTCAATGATCTGCCACTGTTACTTCTTGAGATTGGCAGCACTCAGAAGTGCTCCCAGTGAAGGTTTTTTCAAACCTTTTCACAGTCAGATCACACTTTTTAGAGGATGGTAAGAAGCTATTATGGCCATTCTGCTTGCCCAGTTCCTTCATATGAACCTCAGTAGGTAACCATAAAATCCCCTTTCGATCTCACTGTAATTCTATAAGTGATAACTGCCTGTAGAGAGCTATTGTTTTTCTTCAATTAAAGACACTGTGAAGTGAAATGAATATAGCTTCACTGTAGAAATGGCTCCATTTAATTCCAATATAGAAAAAAATATACTGCATTTCTTGTTTAAATTTTCTGTGGTTTTCTAATACATACATAATCCTCTTTTTAGAATATGTAAACTAACAAACTTTTGATTTGCTTAATTTCTCTGACAATAAATTTCCCTCAGCTGGACATGTTTATGACAATTGCTTCTTTTCCCAGCTTGCTTTAACATTTTCTCCTTCTGCTGTGAATCTCCTTGGCTTAGTTGTCCTTGCTGATCACCATGAGCTTTTCCCAAGGGAGCAAGAGGATTCCTTTTTAACAATACAACTTATATAGCCAGTTTTTCAAAATTAATGCACTAGAGCAACCCATTAATCCATTTTTTTCTTTTGGGAAGACACTGACTACCCACAGTCTTTGTACTCAGCCCATCAGAGTACAGACCAATTTCAGGAAGACTGAATGCAGAAACTGTATTTTCCATATCAAGAGTATGGTTTCATTTCGAACACATGGAATGCCTGAAGTTGTGGGTGAGAAGCCCACAGAGATTTAATCTCTGATTTGCTATCATAGTATGTTCCCAAGAAATTTTTAAGTCTCCAGTTATTTCCAAATTTGCCGTGGCATTACTGTCATCCATCACCTTGCCATCTTCTTACCTTAATTTCTCATATTACCTGGAACTGCGGACTTCCCTGTGCATGCAATCCTTTTATTACTCTAGCATATATTTAATATTTGATGCATCTGTCATTACTGGTGCTGCTCTGAGGGCTGCTGGGGATTACACTCTTAAAATGTTAGTACAGCAAGTTTTCCATTTGAGTTTAAAAAATTGTTTTTGTGGGGATCAAAATAAAAAAATTACTGAAGCTCCACAGAAAATGGTTCAGAAAAAAAACTTGGAAAAGGCACTGTGATCTGGAGACTAGATTTGACATTAACAGTTGGTAGTTTTCATCTTGACACCATTTTTAAAAGGCATAATAATGTGAAACATTTTAATTAGATCAAATTGAAATATAATTTGATGAGTGTGTATGAATATGGTAAATAGATGTGAACAGTATTCTGTAGTGATTCATTATTGAGTTATGCCATGTAAAACAAGCACAATAACTCTCAACGAAAAACTATTTTCTTAATACTTGCTTTTTTTTTCTGTGTTGTACTCAAGCCACTGTTTTCCTCTTGAATCCCACTAAATTCTGTATAAATGTATTTGTGGGGTATTTGTATGTACTTCTATATATTAGTGGAGGGATGTTCATCATCATAACAAAAATATGTACTCATTAAGTGGTCACCTGGAGGTAAACTGACATATGCCCCAAATTCTTGATTTGTTGGAGCCATTTTTGTTAAAAAAAGCAAAATTTCTAAGTGTTTACTGATAATAGTATCTATGCACCCATGAGACTGTGACTGTAATTAGTGAGTTGCTTCTTACATTCAAGGTGCCTTTGTTAATTTGGAGGCTGCCTAAGGAAGGTTGTCACTTTTAACTTCAGCAATTAACAACTAATTTAGGACCGTGAAAAGTTCCAGCAGTACAGGGATAACTTTCATCAGGACCCTAGCATATAGAAATACAAAAGGAGAACAATTTTTGTTATCACGCCTCTAAATAGCTGGTGGAATCAACCACTTTTGAAATACACTTTGCACTCATGTCTTTATTAAATTTTATCCATCTGAGAAAGCATCAGAAGCCCTACTAATGCCAAAAATTAGTCTCAAGTTTAGATTTATTCATCCATATCCTAAGCATGGACAATCTATGTCACAAAAAAACCTGCAGTTTGAAATACAAGCCCCAGTGTTTTTAATGGGGTGGAAAAGAAGGGATGATTCTACAACAGGACAAAGCCCAGTCATGTGGGTTTTTCACTATGTGAAATTTTCATCATTTTTTAGTAGGGTTACTCGTATGAAGGAAATTTCCAGGAGAAGATATGGATTTTTTTGTTTTGCTTTTTTAGATTTGGAAAGGATTGTTCCAAGAGAGAAACAACTTATGAATCTTCTGCAGCTTTAAAAACTGCAGAATTGACATGGGCTTGATTTTCAAGCTATATAATATAAGCTGATTGAGATAACATAACTGTGTTTTACTTTTCAGCTGTAATGAAGAGAAAGGATTTAGAAGTCAGTTCTGGCATTTCTTTAATATTTTCCAGAACAACTTAATCTTTCTTGTAATGTAATCACTGCCTACTTTCCTCCTGAGCAGATTCGCTTTACCCTTGCTTTGTCTCACTACGTCATAGAAAACTTCAGTCTTTTAGGGATAACAGCTATACCATGAGTTCAGTGGCCTTCTGTTTAAGGTGGAACCTAGACCCTTGATCAGGGTACAGAATCCTTTGCCAGGGCCATACAGAGACATCCACCACACTGGTGGTCCTTAGCCTGGGGAAGATTTCTTTTGTCAGTTTGATTTCAGCACAGTTAAACCTATTTAGTAGATTGTGTCTGTCCTGTATCTCAACTACTGAAGACTCAAATTCTTATCATTTCTCCCAGAGTCTAACAGTGGATATAGCTCTTAAACAGGTTTTTTTTAGCAATGAACATTGATTGTACACTTCACTAGGTGCATCTGTGTGAGAAAACAACTGATTTCCATAACTGCTGCACTCACAGGAGCAGTGTAGCAGCTGTGGTGGAGCTGCTTGTGAGGCTGAGTGCAGACATGATGCTCACCAAAAAATGATTTATTGATTTTATTAAAAAATGATTAGTTGAGAAACTAAATATAAAAGACACCTAAAATAGCCAAAAGTGGGAGCAAGGTTCAAAGTCCAGGCACAGACAAAGAACAAGGGCAAGACTTTACAATACATGAACTGAGGCAAGAGACAGGAGCAGCAATTAAAAGTGAAAAGAAAGCTAAACTGGAAAAAGGAACTTAGGACAGTAGGAAGGAAATTGGACACGGCTAGGTAAAAACACAGGGCAGGAGGAGATATCATAATGCTCACTCTAGAGGAGCAAGCAGGAACAGGAATTCATTATGTATCTGGTCCTGGGACAGTAGTATCTCCTCCTGCAAATCTTGCTTCCTCTAATTTATCGGAACTGTAATGATACGATTTGCAAATTATAAGGTCGCTCCTGAGTTCAGATGTGCATCTGTAAATACTATCCACTCTTTTTTCAGACACATTGTGAAAATGGTTAATTAATATTTATGAAGCCATCAGAATATTCTGTGAGTCTGACTTTTGTGATTCTAAAATGTTATGCTGAAAAGCACCACAGAAATAACTGTGGCAAAAGCAATGCCAGTTTCAGGGCTGGATTTGATGTAGTAAATAAAGCACTTCAAGCAAGGCGAGCACAAAATATTGACTACTTGCTCAGTAAGTGAGCCACATCCATATTGTGCCCTAAGGCAGGCATTCTGTTGGAAAAGCAGTGTGTGCTCATGTAATTAAAGAGTATCTCACAATACACCCAAACAAAGGGTTCAGATAAAAATTACACTCCAGACTTCACTCTAGTATTTCATAACTTTGGAGTTCTTGATATTACAGCTCAAAAATGGCCGTTTCTAACAGTCTGCACTGCACACAGTGAAGCACCTGGATGCCTGGTGAGGTTCTCTATCTATAAGGAGATGCCCTATGGCTTCTCCTTAAAGGACTGCATGAGCTATGGAATTAGTTTCAAAAGTCTTGTGAGGCTGAAGTAAATTGGCCCAGTTCTATATATAATAAGGAGCCTCTCATGTTTTGTTTCCCATCTTTTGAGCTGGTCAGCAAGACTTAGCAGATTAGCAGCCATTTGAATTATCTACTTGTTTTTCTATTAAATAGTCTGTAAGTATGGTGATAAAAATCCCTTGTAAAACTAAATATTAATTTGCATTTTTATATGTACTAAACTTATCCAATTTAAATAAATAAGTGAAAAAATAATGAAAGCCTGGACTGGAAAATGTGGGTGTTTACATTGTGTACTATTTTGCTTTGTGCCAGTGAGGTTCCCAGGAAATTATTTTCTTGACATTTTAATGTAAAGATCACATGACCTCTAGCATTAATTATTTCCATGAGCTAGTTAGCAAATGAGTCCTTCAGGGCCCATGATGTCTGAAAGTAAATTAAACCTCTGAGTTTTATATGATTTTTGAATAATATTTTTGCTTTGCCATTAGTTGTGGAAGAGCTGTTCTGCTCCAGTTTTTACACGGAAAGGTTTTAAAACACCTCTGCAACCCTACTGGTCTTGTGATCAACTTGAAATTAAACATAAGGGCCACCTCTTGACTGAAAGACTTTGATTTCTGCTTGCTGAAACTCACTAAAACAAGAAAGCATAACACTAGCTTGCAGGATATGTTGATTTCTTTTTGCAATTTTCATAAAGCATAAAAGCAGAAGAATTGAGATAATACAGTGGGGGAAATACGAGTGAACTGGGAAAGCATTATTTTGTATATAATATTTTTTGTATCTGGCAGTAAAAGCAACATTGTCACTTTTATACTCTGATAAAACAATGATTTACCCATATGAATTGTAGGAGAAGGAGTTAAAAAAAAAGGCAATAGTTGCAAAAAATGGTGACAAATGCTGAAAGATGCATTAAATGCCGTAAAGAAATATATGCCTTGGAATGTCTGGATGATAATGTATTACTTGTGATCCCTGTCGAAATTCTCTGGATGGTCTGTCCCCAGAGTCTGGGGTGTTTGGGGGAGTCCATTTTTCATCCTAGCCAATAATTTATGAGCGTTTTCTAGCTCATCTTGTGTGAAGAATCTTATGCCAATGTTCAAATGGATGCAACAGAGACTTGCTCTCTAGAGTATCCTTTGAGAACAGGCAGGAGGATGTCATCGGTTCAATTCTGTGTGCCTGTAGTATTTCTATAGAGTCTTGCTTAACTCTTACTGACGGTGCAGCTTTTTGCTGCTTTTTTTGCTTCATACCACTTTGCAGCACTTTTAGACAACAATGGCAAAACTTTAGCAAAGTTCTGACTTCCAGTAGCAGTTGGTAGGGAAAAATGATGGCTCAGTGGGTCAGAGATGGGAGGATATGGACCACCTGGATTCCAGTTTGCCAATTCAATTCTCACCCAGCTTGATTGCATTGGAAAAATATTGCTGTCTGTGGGCTCTTTGACTTGTGTACAACAACTTAACACACTCCAACCACTATCGAGTTTTCATGTGACACCAGAGAATACTGTATTTGGAATTAATTGGAAGTTTTGGCAGGCTGACCAAAGTTGTGAAGAAAATGAGCTATTCCATAAACCCAGGAATTAGAAAAGGCCCAGTTGTTGCCTAATGGCACATTGGTGGTAGGGAAACAAGGGCAAAAGAATGAGATTATGATTTTGCTACCTTGAGTATACTTGGATTATTGTAAAAATTCTGTTAGCTTTTGTTCTCATAGTACTCTCCTTTCAGCTGGGATCCAGACTCTCTCTCCAAGCACCACCAACTCTGACTGTCTGCACCATGCTGAAATCTCCTATGAAAGGAATCTGTTTCCATTCTTCCAATTTATTTCCACATGTTTCTTTTCCTACCTGCTATCACCCCACAAGAAACGAGAGCGTGTCTGATAGCTTGTTTTGCACCTACTACTCAGTACAACATCTCCTGTAGGATAACCCTGACTTTTCCCTTCAAACAGAATCTCTAGGGAAACTTCTAACAGGTAACAGTAAGGATGCATGACTATTTCAGCTTCAAAACCTTTATGTAATATTCCAGGTTAGTCTGCATATTGGCACAGATATAGTTCTTGCTGCTGCACTCTGACAATCATTGCTGGACAGGTGGGGTGGTTCTTGACTACCACAGCTAGGAAGGCCCAGGTAGAGTGCAAAAGAATTAATGTAAGAAACCCTGACACATAAACAGCCTCAGTAACAGGCAAAATGCACCACCATTGATCGGCTACATTGATAACTTGTGAACATTTGATTGAGTAATGCCACAAATACTGTGACAATTTATCACAGTAGCTGCAGATATTGGCTTGATTGAGAAATTTTTTCAGGCCATTGAAATTACTGCATGATCACTGCATCACATTCCCTTTCATTTTGTCCTATTTTCCTCTCCCACCTTGTTGCTGACCCTGCATTTGTTGTCCATCTCCTTGAATATCCTTGTCGCCACAAGAACACTCACTAACTGAAAAGATGAAGCTTCACAGCAATAGAGATATATCTTGTTCTCTTTCCTTACTTCTCCACATGTCCATTGGTATGCTGTTTCACCAAAGTACACACAGGAATAATTCCAAGGCTATGCCTGACACAGGATTATATAGGCAATGACTGCTGCTTGTGCTGCAGGAAGGAAAGGATTGTTTTTCACGGCTCTTCTCTGTGTCAGTACTGGTCTCTCTGAAGGGGTCTGTGTATCAGTTTGCACTGGGAGATCAACTGCTTCAAAGCAGTGTTGTCCACAAAAAAGAAAGTTCACTATTTATGTAATGCTGCCTATGACCATAGGTCTGGAAAGTACCCTCCAAGTTTTTTGTCCAAAAAATGTTAAGCTCACTGGACCATGGACGTTCCACACTATCCTAAGTCTTAAGGGTTAGAAAAAAGTGCACCCAGCCTTTGCTTTTGGTCTGAGCAGTGTTGTTGGTAATACTTTTGCCACATTAGTAGACTGACTAATTTCTTCATTAGACTACTCATAAATAATTACAGGTCACTTCTTGTAAAGTCTGTGCTTTTGCACGAAGAGCATTAGTCAGGAATCATTGTTGCTCCGAGACACAGGGTAACAGATGGCTACAGCAATAGCAGGAGTGACTGTCTCTTGCCTCAGCTGCCTGAATGTCTAGTCAGTCAAGAAAATTAGTTTGTTGTGCCCCTGATTTATTTGAACTTTGCCTATTTCAACTCCAAAATGCACATGAATATTAAATTTTAAATACAGTTCTTACATTTGTTCATTCGAAAGATAAGGGATTATTTCCATAAAGAAATATATTATAATTTCCACACCTAACTTATAAAGCTGGACTGATAAATACTTACTCTTTCTCTCTGTTTGGAAAAAAAGATACTATAGAGTGCAGAAGGAGTCTGTCTAAGAAGTTATTTGGAAATATTCAAATTTAATGTCTTACTCTGGGTTCAAGGCTTAACTCTGAAGTTATATTGGTGTTATTATTTTTTCATGAACTTATAAAGTTCAGTAGATTTACCTGGGCTTCAGAATGCAGTTTTATAGCTATATCTAATATAGTATGGGTACCTCCTCTTGATGAAGCCAGACATCTGGGTTTATTGCTGTATTATGGCTCCTCAGTTACCATGCCAAGGGGCAGATGAACGCACGCAAGAAAAACATTGGGGTTTGGTGAGACAGAGAGCAGGTTCAGTGCATCCTCTGGGGTGTTTCTCATCTGATAAAAAACAAAACCTTCCTCTGCTCCCTGGCCAGGCCTTTGTTTCTGATGGTATAAAAGGCTCTAGTTGCTGTCCTTTAATCTTGGAGCATGAAAAATACAAGCCTTCATTTAGTTGCTCCTTGTTCTGAAGCAGATGCCAACTTCACAGCCAACCTTTCTTAGCAGCAGTGTGCTCACAACAGAGACTTTCATTTTTTCCCTTAGAATTACACTCTTTTTAAAAACAAACAAACAAACAAACAAACAAACAAACATCTTCAAAGGACTACGTAGATCAGCTTGTAGAAAATACATGGTACATAGTGGTAACTGACATTTCCGTAGAAGAGAGGCTCATTTTTCATTGAGTTCTCTACAGTGAATAAAACCACGCAGAGTCAGAGGTAATTGAACTAGGAATGTCAGTTTTTCACAGTTTTTCCCAGGTGTAATAACAATATATACTGTGGAGTACAGGCCTGATAGTGTTAAATGTCCAGACAGCTCACCAGAAAAGATTCATTGCATTATAACACCTTGATTCATAAGGTAAGAACAACCTTATGGAAGGAGGAAGATACAATTTCTCCCTGACTCCATGTTGGCTGTGCTTATCCTAACATCTTTAATCCTATATATCTTCCATGCAAAAAAAAATACAAAAGCACAGGAGTCTGTGTCAGCTCACTGAGGGAAGGCAGCCTCTCTGCTCCTCCCAAAAGAGTGATCATTTTGTCAGGCACATCGAAGCTTAGAAATTCTAAGTTGCAATATAAACAATTGTTATGATTCCCAACCCAGCTGGTGCTGTCAGGGATAAAAACCTGCAGTCATTTGAATGCAGCAGGATAAACACACTAGAACACTAATTTGTTCAGCTACCGTTCCAGCTTGTTACCCAGCTTTGGCAGATATAAGTGCTTAATTACAGTAGTGATGTCCACAAGTATCACAGAAGATGGTTTATCAGGTGTTTATAATACCAACAAACATCAGGCTGAAGTACAATAAGCAACAACTCAGCCCTCTAAAATTATGTGCATAATATTATAAAACACAATCAGAAGAAAAGTTATTTTTCATAGGCAAGCGGCAGGGTTCATTCTGGTGGTTGGATTATGGCTAGTTTATGGTGGGACCTATGCAAGACTGGTGGGACCTGTGTGGTTTCTGCTCTGCTCTCCCTTGGAAATTTCTTCAAAGGAAAGAAGCCAAGAGTTTGGAAGCCCATAGCCCTTTTGTTTCAGAGAATTCAGAATAAAATCAAATTGTAAGTAAAGCAAGCTCTGAAATTTCTAGATGCTTCATGAAGCTCAATACACTATTGCATTTAATCAGATATTATTGATTATTATATTATTATTTAAAGCTAAGGAACTGGGCTATTTGAGCAGTGACTTTGCTGTGGAGATATGGCATGGTAGAAGCCTCCCTTCCATTTTTACACTGAGCTACACATTGTGAGTACCCTTCAAAAGAGCTACTGAATGATTTTCTCAAACAGAATAGATGTGCACTTTATAAGTACAGGTACATCAGTTCCTTAGTCCCTCCTCTTCTAAGACTTGAACACACTTGTAGTTTGTTAACACGATAGAAGGAGAAAATTTATAAGCATTAACTTTGGCTGTTCAACAACAGTGCCCCTTCCATCTTATTTTTATCCCCCCTCCCCTGTTCCCAGTGACAAGGTTTGGTTGCAAATCTTGGTGGAAGAGATTGCAATCTCCCTCCTGCCATCACCTAGCAGGAAGGGGCTTTGCAGCTGACATCCAAGTGCTTCAGCATTAATACTTTGATTACAAAGCAGTTTTTGTGTTACCTCCCTGTGAACACAAGAAACCAGGGCAGCTGGTTGGACAGCATGAATAATCCATGCTTAACAAGTCAATAAAAGACAACCTGCAAGGCCACATTTCAACTTATCAATAAATAGGTGTAACTCTTTTGAAATTCACTGGAGACATAGTCACAAGAAAATTACCTTGATTACCACCAACTTATTAATTATTTTCAACTAATTAAATGATATCTGTAAAAAAAAAAAAATACCAAAACAAAAACAAGAATTTAAAGTCTAGGAATGAGTAGTACAGTTCAATTTTTCTTTTGAAAAGAACCCAGATAACAAAACATGGGTATGCACATAAAATGTGTGTGCATGCAATTAAAATATCAAAATATATATATATTTAGGAGATCTGGGGGAGTGAAGAAGCAGAACAGTTTTTCCAACTAAGTATTCTTCTGCAATGTATGAATGCTAGGTGCTGACTTGCTTATGTATATTAAATTTTTAAATGATGAAATTAATGTAAACTTGTGCAAGCAACACCTTGGTGTAGACCTTGGGGGGGGAAAAAAGGAAAACTTTTGACTGGATAAATATACAGAAATTTAACCTGTGACACTAAAAAATAGGTGACACTGAAACGCCCTGGCTACCTAATTCATATAGAGTTAGGTGAGGTAATTAAGACTTTGAAAAACTCACTAGATGCCAATTTGTAATTTCAGACAATTTAAAATTCAGGACATCCATTGTAGTTATTATTTGGAATCCTCAGGATGTGGTGTTGTTAATGAACTAATTTTCATGGTCTAATTACACCTGAAAAATCTTAGCCTGAGACAAAAAAAAGATTTAAGTGAACTTAAATTGACAACATTTTACACATAGCTTGGGTACTACTCATTAGATCCCAAACAAATAAAGAGGAAATACTGATGTATCTATTCTGAGCTGGATTTTGGTAAATGCCTGAAAATATAAATTTCAGTGAGAGTGTGTTTGTTATTAATCTCTGGGCAGACAGACAGCCCTAAATCAGTGCAGCACTTAATTTTCACATATACCCTGTTTTCAGAATTATAGGTAGCACTTTGCAGGCTTTGTGGATGTCCTCTGAATAGGGGTGAACTCTCACACTCTGGGTATCCCTTGTTCACTGTGAAATGGGACTTAGGTAAAATTCTCCTGTACTGTAAGTGGCACCAATTATCAAAGTCACGTTTGCTTTGAAAATGTATCTAAACCAGGGTACAGGTTATCTCAGCTGAAAGAATCAGGGCATTTTAAGCATTGCCAAATAAAAGATAATTTTATCCTTTAGACCTTATGCATAGGTGTGCATAGAGGTTACATCCTATGACTGTTAAGGACAGAGAGAGGCTATTTCACATCATTTGGCTGAAAATGGTGACTGTGGTGAGGGAAAAACCAGTACAAAGGACCTCACTACAGTTTGTAGTGCTGCAGTACCCCTATTTCCAGAAGAATAGTACTCTTGGAAGATGTTTTTTTACCAGGAGTATTGATATCCTGAAAATTATTATGCCCTTATTGTTGATAGAGATTCCCTTTCAATGCACTTTATCAATTAACAAGCAGAGGAGCACTCCAGGTACACAGACCATGTGTTATCTAAATACAGGGAGAGAGAGTTCTGGCTTCCTTCTGATGATTTTCTGCGCATTCAGACTAGCTTTTTGTTGTTTGATTTTTTTTTTTAACATACATTTTCACAAAATAATCTAAAGCAGAACGAAACAATTATGTGGCAAAATTAATCTCATCTAATACTCACATTAATGACCTATTTTTAGACAAAACACTGATTATTATAGTACCTCTCCTGTAAAGTCTTCTTTTATGATTATGTGAATGGATCTTTCAAAACAAGCTGAAACTGCCTGCATTTGGCACAATACAGTAATTTTGATTGCCTTTCTTTTGTTCCCCCCAAGAGCTATTTTTCATTTCTGCTTGGGACTAAGAAACTCCTTTTATTTTAATCTGATTTTTTTTTTTCCTGGCATAGAAACAATCAATAAGGAACCTGCCTCAATACCAGAAGAGAATGACCTTTGCATTCTCAGCTGATGATACTGCAGAAAGGTTTGACTCTGGTGTCAGGCTATTATTTCTCTACATTTTCCAACTACTTGGAATTTTCCTAATACAGATATAAATAAAATTAAATGAAAGTAGTTTACTATAAATGAGCACAGATGTCTATAGTTCTGCTTGAAGGACAATATTTTCCTTCACCAAACATTATTTAGAGAGTCATTACAGGGTTATACCTGGAACAATTTTACATGTAGGAAATGACAACATGTGAGTATGGGTTTTTAGTATTGCTTCTGTGTTTTGGTGAGATATAAAATAACTGCACTCTTATCTGAGCCTTTCTGAACCAAATAGATCCATATACGCCTTATAGATCCTTTCATCACTAATGATGTTGAGTTTAAATCTTTGCTTCATTCATTCCTGCCATATGTGTTCTTATGTGTTTCTATTCCCCAGCTTCAGGGAGCTGCAGAAATGGCTGGAATAATATGATAACTGAGACCTTGTGCAGGCTTTCTGTGGCACTGCTGGAGTTCACTCCTAGGCCATTTAACTATTTTCTTTCAATTTATTTCTTAATCATTTTAATTATGCTTCATTACATTCCCAAAATTGCCAAATGCTAAGGTTTTTCATGGGGTCATTCATTTTAGCAAGCTGAGCATTGCACACACTGCAGCAAAAGCTGAGCACCAGGCAGTTTTACATTAATCATAAATTTTTACTTTAAAACTGCAAGGAAAATGTACATTCTTATCAGTTATGGCAAGTGCTTCCAAGTAGTTTAGTAACAATCTGCCTGGATCAATTGTATTGCTTCCTAGCTGCCCTAGCAGCACCACAGCATTGTGAACCTGAGGAAGTTCAGTTTCCTGGACAAATGACCTCTATCCCCATGGCAGGCACACCACTGTGGCACTGCAGCAGCATCACCATCCACTCCAGGACCACAGGGCTTCAGGAAACCGTAAGTGGAAATACTGCAATGTTGATTTTATTTCATTGTTTTGTGGGAAGCCACCAGCTCATTCTGAGTTGGGAGGGAGTTTTTATGTACTAAAACTTATGTAAACCAGCATGTTTTCTGTGAGTTCTCTTGATGACAAGGCAAATTGGGCTCTTGTCTAAACTGGGGCTCAACTATCAGAAAAGACTCTCAGCCAACTAAAGGTGGTAGAAAGCTCTGTTTGTAGAGTGCTTCTAGGCAAGTCAGTGTCAGCAAAGCCAAGGGTAGCTGGCTGTAAATTGTTTATATTATTGATTAATATTATCTACAAGAGCAAAATGTGAGTAGATCAGGACATCATAGTTGTCCTTAGTGGAGTTACTCACATATCTAGATGTAGAATTTCTGTGTAGTCAGAGGAAGTCTTGGTGAGATCTGATTTAGTGTTATCACCCTTTGAAAGTTGTACCGGTTTGGCCAAATTTAGAAATACATCCTCTGAAAGAAGGTACAACCATCCCTCCCCCACCAGGTTTGGGGAAAATAAATTTTCCTCAAAGGAAAGTGAAAGAGATAAAAACTATTTATTTAACAAACACACAAGAAAAGGAAAGTAATGCTAAATAATAAAATCTCTCGCTGTGGAGAAAAAACCTGGGAAAGGTGTTAGAGTCCTCCTCCCGATGTGTTCTGATATTGAAGCAGTCCAGTAGAAAAGGGAGACAATCCAAAATTCCAGGGAAGGAAAAAAAAAATTCAACTCTCAGTCTCTCTCTGGAGAAAAAGAAACTGAAAAACCGGCCAGAAACTGACCTGGGAGCAGCAAGCCGGGTGCTTCCTCACTTCCCTGCCGCAGCTGGGGAAAAAAAAGTCGCTATCTCTGTGTGACCTTGAACAAGCTGCAAACTGCTTTGAAAAAGTTTTGCTCAGTTTTTCTTTCCCCCTCTCAGGCTCAGTTTAGAGGCATAGAAAGGCACAAAGTTAATTTCTGGGCGTAGGGCAGCAATATGGGATACACATCATAAAGTCACCCCAAGACACAAGTGTTCCTCTTAGAAGACCAAAAGATCGGTCAATCTAGAGTGGCAAAACATTCTTTTCCTTTGTTAAATTAAATATGGAGGTCAATCAAAGCATGTGTCAAACTACGTCGTGTGGCAACTTGGGGAAAATGTTGTAAAACAAGTGCATTTCTCTTCACTGAAGTAAGGAAATCAACCAAGGGGGAAAAAAGATTCTATAACTGTAATTGGAAAAGGACTGTGAAAACAAAGGGTGGTAGTCATCTCACCTTTAGTAAAAATAATGTGATGAAACAATCCTTCAGCAGGTGTCTGTCTGTCTGTATTGGTAAGGGGAAATAAGTCAGAATGAGCACCTCGAACAAGACACATGAATTTGTTGTAAATTAAATAAACCCAGAAGTCTCAGCATTTTGAAAATATAATACTTTTTGTCCCTTTATTTTCCAATACTATAGTAGGTCACTTTTTTTGCTTGTGTTATAAATTCTATAATAAAAAGGAGGAACATCTAATCCTATAGTAAAAAATCCTCATTAATATTAAGAACTGCTAGATTTTGTACTCTTTCAAGACTCCTTATGTGTTTGTATTTGGACTGCAAGTCTGGATCCTGATACAATGTCAAGGTTGAAGTCTGTATGCCTGACAGCCTTTCCTAATTTTTGCCAATGTTCATGACTTTTAAGATCACTACAGTTTGCTGAATACATATTTAAAAAAAAAAAATTAGATCTATTTTTGCTCCAAAACAAATGCTTACATTTATTGACAAATTTTGCCAGTTTTATATATTTGTTTATGATTTGTTTTGCAGTTATTTTGTCAAATTGAAGTGTGTATAACGAATAAAGTGTATAGTAGAGAAAGCAGTTATAAAAGCTTCAGACCTGTGATAGGAGAAAGAATGGGCTCTTTGACATTGCCTCCAGAATGTGAGTCAAATGTACAAAATACCAATATAATCCCAATATTGGGTTCAGCTGAATGCTGAAACATTTTAAGATCTAACAGGAACAATTAAAAGACTCTCGTCTTGAGTCATCTGAAAAAGAGACAAAATACACCACTTCTCCCTACATTTTGTATGACTATTTTGTACATAAGCATTTTGTATATATGCATAGCAGACCTCAGCTTTTGCCTGCAGGTCTTCCCCTAGCATTTACTGCTGAGTTTACCAGAAAGAGAAACACTTGTGACAGCAGTGCTCTAGGAGTTGTCCTACTGAAATGGCTTCCATGGAATGACTTTCTGGCAAGGCTGTGTTTGGTTACTGCAAAGAGTGGCAGCCCTTGTTCTACGTTCCCTCGCTCACTCTTCCTTTAAGTGGGCTGTAGAATAGAAATCTTTCCAGCTGTGAGGATGATCCTGATGGATGAGTGTGAGCAGTTGTTGCAGTCTTGCCTGCATCATCTCTGCCACACAGCATTAGCATGAGACCATCTTCCTTTGGAAGCTGCCACTTTACTATTTGTTAATGGGTCTGCAGCATTTCCTTAATCTGCAGGACCTCACTGAGACACTGTTTTATATATGTAATTTATCTTTAAAAAAAGAAATATTTTCCTTCCTGAAAAAAACCCCATATTTCAGAATATAACAATGATCTCTTTTTCTAGCTTGGACCTGTTCACACAGTCACGCTGGACCAAATGCCATTAATTCATATGTTTGGCTGTCTTGCTTGATTATACAATGCCTAGTGATATCAGCTTTCAATCCTGAGTGATAATTTTAGATACAATTGCAGTGTATCACTAATATTCTTCCTCTGCAAAATGTCTAGGAAGTTTTCCTAAAAACATATGCTACAAACACGTCTCTTGTGGTTAAGAAATAGACCATTAATATATAATGTATGCATGTTGACTCATTAATACAATGCAGACTTTTGCATAGCAGGTGCAGATTCCACCCACTTTAAATTTTATCTAGCATATAGTTGATACTAATGAATTCACTTTCAGATGATATAAAGTGCATTCCTTGACTTCCAGTTATTTCTGTAGTCATGGCATATAAAATTATATAATTAAAATGTTTTATTTATGGCTATAGAAAATTATAGTAATACTGTTACATGAACAAAATTAATGTGGGTTTCTCTTTTTTAATTACTTTTAAATCAGTGTAGTGCTTGTGAAGTGTATCAGGCAGGCAGCTCCAGAAACTCTGAAAAGAGGAGCTGTGGGCTGTGGGCTTTTGCAAGGATCACCAGGATTTGATTGGGCTCACCAGGATTTCATTGGGCTCTCTTGTCAGGGCGGAGCCAGGGCCAGTGCCCCTGTGTGACAGGGACAGTTGTGAGCGTGGTGAGATGAGGTGACAATGACATCATGAGATCTGCTTATCACCTCTCAGGTTCTTACTGCGTTTTGTCACTGTTGTCGAAGATCTCATCTGAAAAAGCTGATGTGCCCTTGAAGTTGAGAGGACATGCAACAGCCCAGTGGACAAGATACAGGATCTGGACTCTGAAGTGCAGTGTACTGACCCACATGTTCTCTGTAATCATTACATCACCAGTGCTGGGGATCTGGGGGGGATTCAGGAGATCCATGGGCTTTATTTGGGCCATTTGTTCAGAGATCATTTTCACTGGGAACAAATGTTGAATTGTTTTCATGAATTGTTCATTTCTGATTCAGTTCATTTCTGAACCTAATCACATCAGGAAGACAGTTCATGCTGATGTTCAGCTTCTATTTTTTCTGTGAAAGGCTCAAATACCAGGTACAAAAAAACTTGTGCTGGACTGAGTTGTTTATTTAAGAAATTTTGTACCTGTATGTCATGCAGGTATAAAAAGGAATAAACCTGTAGGGCTCAAGTCTGTGAAAGTTCTGGAGCTTAAAAATATATTTATTAATAAACTAGAAATTTCCAAAATGTTTACACCTAATTTAGGACTAAAACTCTCAACCCCAATGTTGAAACTACTGTTTGAGGCCTATTCATGGATATTATGTTTCTTCTGCATATTCATGAAAACTCTTCATTTGCATGTAATAGCTAACTAATAAAAATAATATGCTCACAGTACTAAAGAAGGAGATTACTCTGCTCATTTCCAGAGTGTGTGTATCTCCTATTGTTTCTTTTGGATGCTTTTTATTGGTATGTATATGACACGGAAAGAAATAAACTGCAACGTTGCTTTTAATGTGGTGAAGTCACAGAAAATAGTTTGTTAAGTTTCTAATAACACTATATTTCTAATAACTTTTGCATTAATGAATTAATTGAAATTAAGGTGTTGACATGTTTCATATTTCAAATATTTAATAAATCGAATTTTAGTAAGATACTTGTCAATAAAAGCAATACTTATGGATTATTTAAAAATAAGCTTAAACCTTTAATTTTCATTAACTTTTCATAAGATGTAGAAAATAGGTTGCAATTTCATGAGAAACTGCCAATTTTTTTTGTATTATCAATAGATATTTACTTTAGAGGTGATTACTCACTGTTTACTGGGTCCTACATACAGATTATAGGAGCTTCATTTTGTTGTTATATTTGTACTCGAGCTGTTTTCAGATTATTACTCTATTGAATATTTAAATATTAGTTCTCAAGTAATGACCAATCTGGAAATATAATGTCATAAAAAGGAAATTGGCTACATTTGCCATAATTTCAGCCCAGTACCCACACATGCTTACTCCAGACTAAGGATCACTCCCAACATTTTGTTCTAGAGTCTAGACATCCCTACTTTTGAGGACATGCTAGAAATCAGGGAAAGACCACCACAGATCCGTCATTGATTGCTGATCATTTACTGTCACTTCCAATCCCTTTTATTTTTGAACAGCTGTTAATAGACAGAAAGCTCTGTGTGGTCATTTATAGCACCTGTGTCACTGTGCTACACAAAATCATGATGCTGAGCTGCTGCAGTGGTGTGGTTTTGATTTTGTGAGAAAACTACAAATGTTCCAAAGTCCTCTTGGGTCCAACTACAAAATATTTCCTGTTTTAATTTTCCTGCT
>NW_008237239.1:19310337-19324393 GCF_000691975.1 Corvus brachyrhynchos | reverse complement strand
TTGGTTGCAGATTGGCAAAATCTGATGCTTAATAAGATTAAAGATCAAAGACAAATTAGGCTCAATTGCAAGTACTTTCATGGCTGATCATCACTAGTTGAGGCATGTCTAGCTGACAAACATTTCCAGGGCGACAAGATTTACTTATCCCAGGTGACCTTCAGCAGAAGCAAAAATGCAATTTTGTCCACACAAAAGGGCAGATGTTTTATTGATTTTTTTTTTTGACAACTGAGTTACATGTTGCTATCCCACAAAATTAACTATAATGTTTCTAAGTATTATGGCTAAAAAGAAGATGGGCATAATAAATAGTAAAAAAACCCAACAAAGCAACAAGAAAAGCACCAGCACTGTACACGTCTACCTGTTGGCACAATCCTCCTGCTCCTGATGTGAAATGCATTTTTCTAGCCCTTTTTTGACCATAATCGTGCTTCACTGAGCAAAATGGAGCAATGCTGAGCGGAGCACAGGATGCATTTGAAGCTGTGAACTGCTGCCCCCAAGGATGCAGCAAAACTCTGACAATGCTGCGGTTACCAGGTTTTGATTAATTTTTGAGCTCTGAGGAAGATGCTGCTTTGTGCTATGGGTGGTTACTGATAAGCAGCTGATAAATGGTTATTTGTATCCATGCAAAATAGAACAACTGAGTACTACTATGAGAGTCGACAGGGCACCCACAATGAAGAGCATTTCTTTCAAGGATAAAAAAGAGTAACAGTACTCAGAAGGAAAAGATTTGTAGCAACACCAAATCATCATCTTACCTCATGCATGTGGTTAATTAATGCCCCTCTTCCCTGACAGCCCATTTGGTTTCCCTAGCCCAACATTTTCGGAATAGGATAGTGAAGCCTTTTTCACAGGTGTCCTCTATGAATAACCCTGAAGACAGCAGCTCATTTGGAATGAAGTTGAGACTGGGCTGTAGTTTTTAAAGGATTTAGAACTGGTTAGATTAAGAGCCCTGAAAATAGAGAATGTTGTGTGTCCTAGGGCAGGTGAAGTAGGGACAGCGTTTATGTCATTTCTGTAAAAATTAGTTCAGCAGCAGTAAAGCATGTTCTGTTAAAGAGCTAATAAACATTCCTGAAGGCCACTTGGGGGCCTCCTGTAATGTATAGTGTTAAAATAGAAGGCTGTAGCTGAGGAAAAAAGGAAAATACAATTCCAGAATGAAATACTGCACAATGAAACCTTTTGGATAGTGGTCACACTTGCTCATGGACATAGAAAGAAATGAATTCATAATTGTGGATAATGAAAGAAAGATCAAAGCTGCTTATCTCAACCACTTGCAATGGACCTCAGGGTCAAAATCTAGGAACATTAGATCCCAAACAATTTTTTTCCATCATATGCCACACAAGTATGATTTCCTTCACCTTTTGTACTGAATAACAGCAGTTTATGTCTTCTTACAAGCAGCTGTTGGGTGAAGACCCGATCACGAACACCAGTATGGATCTTTCTCTATCCAGCAGAGGGCACTGACATGCACGTACAGCATTATATGTAACCTTTTTTTTTGACAAAGGCTTCTTCTAAAACATCAATTAGAAGTCTAATTTCATTATTACTGTTAATATAATAAGACATGTTTGATATTACAGAAGTTATTATTTCTAGGCTTTTGTGTCACTCATAATTGCCTTCTCCTACTGGCAAATGATTTAAGTGAATATATATTTTTTAAATTGCATCAGTGCAATAGCATTATTTTGTCTGTTTTGCCATCTAAAATGCATACACAAGGCTTTTTCCTTCAGCACAATTTTGAAGGCAAATCATTCAAGCATAAATAACTTTAATCAAATAGTATCTGGCTGAAATCAGTACTGAAGCACTGATTACAGCAGGTGGTATCCTCTATGTTGTTCCCAGACAAACATATCCAATGCCAATAGGAACTTCCTGCAGTTCCCATGTTATAAAAGTTCATGGCAGGAAAGATAAAATAAGAAACAGCTGAGCATGGTCACTGTAAACAAACTGAGTTTAGTTTTGACTTTATAAAAGCATGAGAATAGCTCAAGAACATTGCTTTCCCCACTCAAATATGCTGAATATGCAAATTACCAGGGATAAAATGGAATGAAACAAGACCTAAAAATCTCATGAATCACCTTACACCTAGATCACAAGATAACATAAAGATGCAACATGTTTTGCTTGACTGCTTGTGTTAGGACTGGCTAGAGCAAAGTGTGGGAAACAGAGGAGTAGAAACTCCTGCAATTAAAGGAGGCTTTGATTTACAGCCCTGGAAGAGACTAGGTCTGGCTTAATTGACAGAGATTTATAGACTTTAAGCAAAAGGATTACAAGTTTGTATTCCTATAATTATAAGTAAAATTGTACCCTGGGTGTTTTGGTGGAGGGTTTTAAAATATAATAGTGAGATTTTATATAGTTTAAGTTAAGAATGTAGATGGTATAAGAGAGACATCTGTGTGTAGGTGACATGAGAAGTTATTGGTCAAGACACAGCTACATTGCAGTGAGAAGTGGCACAGGTGGTAGGTCATAAATCCAAAACAAAGTGTCATTTTAAGTGCCTATTGGATTAGAAAGATATAAATTATGATGTAACCCTAAATCTTGTGCCTAGTCACCATTACTCAGAGGTGTAAAATCTCACACCTCGACTGATGAGTTTGTTATTTTAAACAATAAAGTCGTGTAATTGCATAGTCCCATCCCTTATAGTTATTTCCTCCAACGAGCGAACAGCCGGGAAATTTGACAGCAAGGATAGCAGGTGAGATTTCCTTTTGGAAGGCCAAGAGTAACTGGCCTTTCATAACCTTTCTTCTCTGAGGTGGTTGATCAAGTTTCTGAGTTAATTAATCAAACTGTAATTAGCAACAGGTGTGTAAATTCACACCTCGAGAAAGTGGAGCACAAATGGAGAAACTGGAGCGCAAGTTTCATTAATCAATTAATTAGCTCATTCTTCAAGAAAGGAAGGAAAAGTAAGTGATTAACCTTATGAAAAGGAATAAATATAGAGTCAAGACTGCAAATTTCAGTAATGAAAGATTGTAAATCCCTGGACTCAGTTTTGTTTTTATCAAAATTACTGGCAGCATGTGACAAAAGTAGGAGTGGGCCATAAGAAAGTTGAAATTTTCTCTGCTGAGGCTGAACTGAGGTTAGCTCAGTCAGTGCTTGAAAGAATGAGGAATTACAGTTTTCACAGGCACTTTATTTTTGCTGATCATTAAATGTCCTCCCAAGGAATGACACGTGCAGACCAAAGCAAGAGCTGTAATGGTTGGTGTTTTCTTTCCTTGCTGTTAATGTCATAACCTGCCTTGCCAAAAAAAGTGTTCCTAAAAGCTGTGTTGAATATCATAGCAAAGGGTCTCAAGCAATTGCAGAATGACCAGGTAGGTGAATAGATATTAATTCTTCTGTCCTCTGCAATTCCAGAAACACTTGGTAAAGAGCAAAGTTACTTTAAAAACCAAAACCTCCTTTCCCCCGATCTTCTAGTTCTGCCTTTGTTGCTTCATAGTTTTCTTGTTTTATTTTTTTTTTTATACTTGAAATGAGAAATCATCCCCCAAATCCGGAATCGTTACAGTCTGACTGTTAGCTGAGTTCCTAAATATGTTCTTGGTAGCTCATTACATTCCTTGCTTTTGATTAATGCAAGTTAAGAACAATTGACCTGACAACTGACTCAATATGCATCAAGTAAGCAGAGAAAGCTTTTTATACTGTGGTGTGGAAAAGATTTGCTGATCTAAAAAGTGCATGTTGTCTCTTCTGTTATATGTTCTTTGTTGCGATAACAATGGCTGTTATTTGATCCAATGTGAGTAATAATTTTAAGTACTCAAGGTCACTAGTCTGGAAATTCAAGATTACTTATAATTTTGTGATATTATAAAAGATGAATTTATGCTGTGTTTGCTTCAAAATAGAAACAACTATCCAGGGCTTTTCCCCTTTGGAAAAGATGTTCATCATTTTGACTTAAAGTTATATAGCTCTTTTTCCTGATAGCAGAAAGCAGTAGGAAATATAAAGTTTGAGGGTCTTCATGATGAAAGTGCCTGCTATTTACACTCTCTATATGTAAACTGGCTTTGATTATTCATAAGAGCAGAAGAAAATGGTATGGGAAGAATGGCACCGTGTTATTAATGCCAAATGCTGTTATCAGTTATGGAGGCTTTTAAATACATCTGAAATATTTTCTCCTGTGTGCTCACATTTATATCTGTGTTCAATATACACTTAGCATACTTGTAATCAGAGTTTTTTCAGGTCAAAGCTCTGACTTCTCAGCTGCTTAGGTTTAGGAACACTGAACAGAATAAAGTAAGATTCATAACTCCCATCCCTATAGTTACAGGTGTCATTCCCACACTGAAGGATCATTAGGATCCGATTATAAGAGAAAAAACGGTGTTGTATTCATAAGTGGAGTACTGTGACTGACTAAAAGCATGAACGGCTGATAAGGTACTTTTGGGAATTCAGGTGGGAATGTGTTGGCATTTGTCAACTTTGTAGAATATGGTTTTCAACCATAAGCTGAGATAAACAGGTTGGCTTAGAGACATCTGTAGATTTTTAGGGAAGGAAAGTGCAAGGGTGCTTTGCACTTTGAGCCTCTTTTGTAAGAGGCGACTGTTTTATTCTTATAGAACAAATTTATCATTTAATATATTCAGATCTATATTCATCAAACACCTCTTGGGTGTGGTCAAGCTATGGGAAGTTTACTGAACAATTAAAATATGCTCTTGATATTGCTGGAGCATTTTTTGAATACTTTCAGTATTCTGTATTATAAAATGTATGTACGTACAGGCACTTGTGAGTCTGGCATTAGATGACCCTGTGACCCTTGAAGAAGATTATTAGTTTTCCCAAGCTGCCTGAAGGAGCCTTTCATATTTCTCTAGAGTCTTAAGTGAGTCAGAGAGCTCTATGGCAGGAAATGCTAGGAGAAACCTGTAAGAAAAAAATATAGATTGGCACAGATCAGGTCTATGAAATAAAATTTAAAATTACACAGGGATTTGCTCTATCCTGTCTTCATTTGTAGATTTAACATTCTCTCTACATTATAAGTATGAAAAAATGTTCTTGCTCCTTCATTAGCAACCATAAGATTTAAAAAAAACAAGTAGATTTTCTGTATGTCTAAACTAATCAGTTTAGCAACTGGTTCAGGCTTGTTCCTGTTGAGAGAGATAGCCTTACATAACAGATCTGATTTGTGCAGCACAATGAAGTTTTGAACTCTGTTTATTGTTTGCTCCCAAATGAATCCTCCTCTGTTAGACAATATATCATAGTGCCTGCAATTTGCTGACACTCCTGCTCAGGGCAAACCTTCAGTGACAGCAAAAGCAGAGCACTGTCTTCCTGAGAGATCTGGTGACCTTGGCTACAAACTTCTCCAGGCCTGGTAGATCATAGAGCAGATCTTATGCTTTATAAATCTCATGGCAAACGTCCATCATTCAACTTGGATTGTAAAACTCGTGTCATGGAACCCTTAATAGCATTTTGGAATAGAACCCATGGATAAAAGCTACGCCAAGAAGCTGAGAAATGTCAAGGGATTTGTTTTTCACCAGATCCTAGAAATGCTAAGTATCTTGCACATACACTGAAGAAGACACATTTTTGGTGCTGTCTTTAGGTTCTCAGAAAGGTAAATGGTGGACATTCAGTCTTTTTTGATCTCATCATCCCCTTTTAAAATTTTTCTGCCCAGATCCTGAGTCTGCATATTTGACAGTATAGTGAGTGATCAAACTAGAGCCCGAGTTGATCCTGAAAAGCCTGTATGAGACAATTCCTTCTCCCCACCTAATCCTTGCAAAACCTTGGTGGTTGTTTAGAGTAATAATCACACAGAATCATCAAATAGTTTGGTCTGAAGGGATTACTAAAGACGATCTGACCCAGCTTCTCAGACATGGGCTGGGACATCTTTCCGTAGACCAGGTTGCTCAAAGCCCCATCCAACCTGACTTAAACATTTTCAATGGTGAGGAATCCCCCACTTCTCTGGGCAGCCTGTACAAGTGCCTCACCACCCTCATCATAAAAATTTCTTTCCTTAAAGTCAGTCTCAATCTACCCTAAATATGAAGCACTGGATATTTAATAAAGCTGCTTGGAGGTCTCACTGCTGTTCAGTATTAGTGATAATGATATGGAAGCTTTTGTACCTAAAGCACTTTTTTTCCACTGGTCGAAGGAGGGAGTTCTACTTTTCTCCTATATTTTATTAATAGGGAAATAAATCCTTCTGACTTATGTGGATTAAGACATTAAAGCTTGAAGATATGTTTCTTTACCACATGTATAAACTAGTGTTTTGTGCTGCTGTTTTAACCATCTGTATTTTAGCCTGGCATTATATGGCTAACAGATTAAATTTTTACGACAACATATGAAGCAGCTCCAATCAGTTTTGTATGTTGCTATGCCCTTTCCCAACGGCAAGTAATTAAATACTATGCCAATATATCTATATATATTCATTAATGCTTCCTTATTTACGTTTGCTGCTGTACTTTATCTCCCTGAACACGCAGTGGCCAAAAGCCTCCTTCTGTGGTGAGTAGTGGGGCCAGATGAGTGAACAAACACCTCTGAGAAGTGATATGCCTCTAAAAATGCATCATCCTCTTTTAACAAAATTTATTGTACTGTATGCTTGCCCACAGCACTTCCAGTGTGGTTCTGCTTGATGAGTGTGCATTCATTATCTTATGATAAGTGTAGGTTCGTGGACTTGAACCAGAGAGAGTTGGTTTGTGAATTCATTGAGGCGATACATTCGTGGAGGGGAAAAGCTGCATCATAAAAAGAAACTGGTTGCAGCAATTATGACATCTTGGGAAGAAGGCTTCTTGGTACAAAAGTGTCCTCATAGCAGCAAAAGGAAGGAAAGTGGGCTGCCCTAGGCTTTCATCAACTCAGAGGAAGAGCTATTCTGCAATCCAGATAAATTGCAAAAGCAAAGAATAAACCAAGTCTTTGATATTGTAAATCTGAGCATGCTTGGTTCCAGCTTTTGCAGCACAAAGACATTTAAGATAAAATTTACTGTTTTCTAAACGTGCATTTAATAGTAGGTAGCAATTAATGATGCTGGGCAATACAGAAGAGGGAATGGATGTCCACTTGGTGCCACAAGTTCTTATGCTTGTTATTCATTAAAACTTTCTTGTTATGAACATTCAAAACATTGAGCCAACTTTACATGGAGACTTGTTAGAGGTGAGCTTTCAGTGTGAAAGTTTGAATTCTCTCAACCACCAGAAGAAAAAGAAAATCACTATATACATAATCTTAGTTATTAGTGTCCAACCAGGATGCAAGTATCATTTTCTTTGCATAGTTGCATGTTAGCTCTTTAATTGACTAGCAAAAAACAAACTAGAAATTAATGTTATTCACAGATCACTGTATGATAATGAACTTATTGATAGACAAGAATCATTCACTGAAGAAATTAAAAAAGAAATATGAACAGCAAATGCATTTGAAAGTTTCTGGGATTCTAAACATTCATCAGTTAGCTGTCAGAAACAGCTGCACAGAGAAATCCATATGCATTTTGAGAACACTTCTCTCAGTATGCTTTATATTCCAAAATATACAAACATCTCATAGTTACACGTTCCATTCACAGTTTTCTTCCAAAAACTCTGAACATCATAGTAGAGATAAGAGCACTGCATCTTGCAGATGTCTATGGTTAATGCTCTTACCCAAACATAAATATCATTGCAAGGGAACCCAAATGTAGCTACACATGAACACAAAAGAGACAAGTAATAGACAAGAAATCTTTTTTTTTTATATAAATACCTTATTTTCCAGATGCCAAAATTGGCATCCCTGACCTCTCTGAATTATACTGCCTACTTAGATCAATGTTCCTGCATTTCTGCTGACAGCACTTGCTCTCTTTTCCCAGAATTTTTCCCATCCCATAGAAGAGCTGGTTGAGGACTAAGATAACTGTAGCTTACAAGACATTGTCTTGCTGGGGATAAAGAAATTGCTGTAGCAAGCTGGACTGAATAAGAATTGGCTGTTCCATTGAGATTTTGATTTATGTGTCTGAACTATTTTATTCTCACATTTAATTTTATATTGCAAAGTGCTGGATTTTACACAGGCAAATCTAGGGTGTCTGAGTGCTATTTTTAGTCCCTATATATCTCTTGCACATTCATTGTCCTATATATAATTTACATAAGATGATATGTTAGCAGCCCATGATTAAATATGTGGCATTACATTGGTTTAACGTGAGGGTAATTTTTCTTTTATTCTGCTTCAGTTTCTGTCTGGAGAGAGATATGATTTTGGGATTTTTCATTGGCCAAGGATTCTTTTTGCCTGCATATGTCAAATAAGTGGTCCAACAGATTCTCAGACATCCCCTGGACTTTCTCCAACTTCTAAATGCTAACTGTGTTTTTCTATTTCTCTGTACACAGGTTTAAGCACTTCCCTTAGGCTGCTATGAAACCAGAAAAGTACCTCTAAGGTGGAGTGTCAGAGGTGAGTAAACAGCTCCACAGCACTTTTCATTTTAATTTTGCCAGTATTTCAAGACAATGCAGCCCTCCACACATTTTACTTACCACATTAAAATGTGATTGCACTGTTCAGTCATCTTCTGCACAGACCTGGTTTAGAAATAGAAGGAGCAGGATATCTACAGCTGTAATGACTTTCCCATGACTCCCAATGCATCCAAGTGAGAAAGTCAGCATTAGAAAATCTAGTTACTGACTTTCCTGTTTAATCTATTTAATCCAACAAAGCAAACAAGTGAATATTTGGTAAAGGATATGTAGTGTGACTTGAAGTCACATCATACAGCAGTCTCATGAGAAGAATGCACAGTCTGCATAAGAAAGAGGTATGCAAAAGCATTAGCTATAGTCAGGAGTAAAACCTTATGATTAATTGTGATTAACACACATAAATATTATATGAAAAAATATCATAAATAATTGAGATCCACACGAATAATAAATAGACAATGTCTTACTGAAATTTACTTTTCATGGATGATTTGTGTGTTTAATGCCAGATATGAAAATTACTCTTGAAATTATTATGATAATAAATCTCAAGATCATCAGGTAAATAGTGTCCCTCAAAAAAATACTGCAATAAAACAAAATAAAATAAAATAAAATGTTTTTAAAAAAAAAACTTTGAGCAAAGATATTATAGAATCTACCTTGCTTTGACCATTTAATGTGATTACTTTGAGTTATATCTCTGGATTGAATTGCTGACAAAATAAGAATAAGCATGACATGATGGATAGGATCTGCCATGTTAATAAGTAAAACTCTGGAAAAAATTAAGTTGACATTTGAAGAAGGGGAGAAAATGTCAAGAAATAATTATTTTTATTCAATATTGTTTGTGAGAAGCTTATTGTCCCAAACCAGATCTGGGCATATTGTCTGCATATTTAATAATCTGTCTAGAGTTTCCTTTCATTGATTGAGATATAATCAATTATAACCAATTACAGGTAAAATGCCCTCTTCCCCCCCTCCTCCTACAGCTACACTTTCATCCCCTGCCCCCCAGCTGACCTGTTCCTAAGCCATTCCTTGGTCTCAATCACTTTCCTGCAATTCACCCTCAGTCCTTTATTTCTACATATATTTATATATATGAAAACTTGGAAAGGGGATTACTAAGGTGCCCTCACTAATTGGACTGGAAAACCTGTTTATTCCATTTCTTCTTGGCGAAACAATGCCTTAAGGGACTACAAACTCCTTAAAACACTGCTCATTCACTATGTATTTGATACAAAATGGATATCTTGGACCAAAGCCCAGGGCCAGCTACAGCTGCCTCTGCAAAATGAAGTGCTCTTAAATCCAGTTCACTTAAACAGTGAAGCTTTCTTCATGCAGAGAGGTCCTGTGTGTCTGAGGACCACTTATCATTTCCTGGATCAGGCTCCATTCATCCCCCACCACGTCCCCTGGTGCAAGGAATGCCAGCAGAACCTCTGAAGGGCTTTCCCTTGTGCTACTGAGCCTTAAATTTGGCTAAAACCCAGTGATTTTAGCCAGGAACCACACAGAGGATGTTCTACATTTCATGGCCTTATTTTACTGTCTTGTTGCTTGTACTTACACTTACTGTAAGTCCAGTGCTGCACTTACACATCTGTGCTTTATTTCCTGATCTTACACCACAGACAGAAGAGGACATTTTTTCAAATCAGTGACATAATGTCATTATATAGAGTCTGACATAACTCCTAAAAGCATGTTTTACAGAATGTGAGTTGGGCAGCACAAGTGCTCTCCCTTAAGCATTAGGGTGACCTAACTGGGGAACAACACATTTTGGTCTTTGAGTGATGGTTTGTTCACATACCATGGTTGTTTCAAATGATCTTTGGATTTTCTTTTGAGCTGAAAGCTGATTTCAGCACATTTTATGGACAAAATACACCAACATCATGTGGAATAACACTGTATTGCCCTACATCTGTTAATCTGATAGTTCTTTTCCATCTGGAAATGACAGTGGATCAGAACACTGTTTCCTAACTGCGACACACGATGCTGAGCTCTGTCATTAACAGCTTCAAGTCCTTTTTATATATATTTAGGAGAAAACAACAAACAAACAAAAAAAAACCAAAAAAAACCCACCCCAAACCGCCCCCCCCCAAAAAACTATGGAGAAAGGAAAAATAATGAACCAAACCCCAGAAAACTAATCACCAAACCAGATATTCTTTTCCAGGTATCTAATTGTACACTCTGTATTCTATATATGTTTTATTTGAGAAAAAAAGCAACAATTTGGACAAGCATAGCTCTGAAAGTCACCATTTTCACATCCTTTTTTTATGAAAAGTCATGTAAGCCATATGTAGAGTAAAAACATCTCTACAGAAAGTAAATAAAAGAACAGCAATTAAATCAGTAGAACATTATGATTAATTGTATTTCTTTATCAATAAATAAGAGGAAAAGCAGGGAGACTTCCTAGACAATTTTGAAATGGGTCTGCAGGATGCCACTGCATTTTTCTATTCCCATGCTGATACTGTGACATTGGTGCACAGAATCACACACACACACCAAAAAAAAAAGCATTTATCATTCTCTTGAGTGAATTAGTGCGCTCTCTTACATTCTAGAGGAAAATTTCATGATGAAATATGGTCCTTATGAAAAATATATAAGCATATGCAGCTTGAGTTTTCTTTGCTCTGGATGAAACTCTGCATTAAAATTGAACCTCTGCAGGATAAATGTGCCTTTTTACCTGCTTGGCTATGCCAGTCACATGAAAATCACACTTTGCTATGGGTGGACAAGAGTTGACAGTGGTTGATAGTGTGTTCTTTCTGGATTTTCTGTGACAGTGGGACAAGGAGTGGAATTGTCTCTGTTTGAGCCACTGGGCTTTTTAGCCATGACACCAGTGGAGCAAGGACTGTGTTGTGTGATTTTTGGTTAGAAAATTCTTTCTTCTGCTTGGAAAATTCCAACTCTTGGCCTTATCAGTGTGCAGGGTATGAAGTCTTCTAAAAATATATGAGCAGTTTCCTATGGGAGGATTCTTAATTCTCATCCTCCAGATTCACAGGTAAGGAACTCTCGATGCTGCTGTGTCTGAGAGAACAGATCTGAAATAATAGAAGTGTTCTGGTGGGGCGCAAAGGGGAGAAGATGTTATGAAGAGGGATTGGCTAAGAATGACTCATGATGCACAACTTCTCTCCTTTCTCCAGGCAGGACTGATCTAGGGAATTTCTGCAATATTTGATACCTCATAGCATTCTTGCTTTAAGAAGAGAGAAGGGAAAAAATGCATCAATTTGCTTTATTGCACTGTCAGGATTTGATTCTTGAGCTACTGTGTCCCTATTGATGTCTTAATGGGGCCTAAGAAATAATACTTTTGGCCTAGAAAATAATAATTCTACTATAAAGACCTGCTTACTCTCTTCTGTTCTCTTTTTAATATTTGTAAGGCAACAATCCAGATAATTCATCACTGCATCAAGAAAATAAAAATGCTTTTGCCAGGGGAAACTGAAATACTTCACACAGCTATTTGGAAACTCATTTACAATATTCATAGAAGTGACTTACAAAAATTCATGTATTTGACAACTTTTAGAAGAAGTCCGTCTTTCTAACAAGATCCAGTGTTAAAATAAGGACTTTAATACAGTTTTGCACAATTTATCAATACTATGTAGATTTTATCTTGCCCTAAACACTTCACCATTTGCCCTAAACACTTCATTTACCCAGAGATCTTTGGGCTACATTTATCTTGAAAAAACCCCAAGTGTAAGCACAGTAAAGCTTAGGTTATTTTTCTCCATCTGCAGAAATTGTATGATCTGCATCTTATACATCTTGTGTTTGGTGCAGGGTGTTGCAAACTGAGTCTTTATCAGTTCATCTGTCTTTGCTTACCACGTTTACTCGATTTTTTTCACCTCAGATTTCAAGCAGTTTGGGAAGACCAACACTAAAAACAAAAAGAAAAGCAACACGGAAGCCAAAAATATCCTGATGACATTTATGCTTCATTATTGATTTTCATACAAGATGCATGAAGCTTTCATAAAAGATGCACATAGTATTTGTTATGCTATTCATAGCAAGTCCTGGTCCATATCAGAAACATCACAGTGTTATTTCTGTTTCAGCAATCACTGGCATTAATAATTATTTTGTAATCAACAAGTGGGGGACAGTTCTGCTGATGCCACATGAGACACTGGAACTGCCCTCATCCTTGCCCTGCCACAGTGACTAAAATGGCAAATGTGCTGTTGTCAGGAAACCAGGCTGCTGTAGTTTTTGCAGTAACTAAACAAATTCTCTAAAGAATTTCAGTGTTTATAGGCACTGTCTCACACATATTAACAGCCTTTAAATATGCTGTCAGAGATCATGTAACAGCAGTGAACCTTTCCTTTCCTGTCACTCTTCCTGGGTGGGTTTGGGTTAGTCTGTGGTCTGCTTGTTTATCATGCCTTCCATATTCTCTGCTCTCTATTAATACATTTCTAGGTTTCTCAGCACTGCTTTGGAATTATCAAGGCATGTCATGGCTGGCAAGTGTGAATGTTTCACCTTGCTGCTGCTGTGCCATTCTGGGAGGAGAGCTATCCAATTATGACAAGTTGTTTGCTATTAACCTTTGATTGCTGAATGTTGTTTGTTGAGATGCAGAAAGCAAGAACATAAAGGCAATTATAATTCTCTCATCCTTACTGATTTCAAACACTCTATCCTTTCTTGCCTTTCTGTTGTGGAATGAGCTCCTGTTTTCAATTCATTCTCTTACATCAGTGTGCTCTTTCAAATCTGTTCTAAAAGCTCATTTATTCTCAGCATCTCATTAAACAAACAGTTGTCTCTTCTCTATTATTATTTCTATTTCACCTGGCCTTTCATAAACCTTATTTGTATTCCCTTTTCTTTCCTACTTCTTCCATCGTGCTTATTTCCATCAATATTTTTTTGTACTATTTAAAAGTTTAGAGTGCCTTAGCCAGGGGTGCTAAGCAAAATCCACAGTCAGAATTACTAAAGTGAAATCATATCTGCAATGTACATGAAGTAAAAGCAGGCATTTGGTTCTTCATTAACACTTAATTAAGGGTCCTATTCTGAAGTTCATTGAAACCATTGAGGTCACTCAATGGGCTGCTGCTACATTTGGATAAGGCCAGGATGGGAAAATGAAAAGGCAAGGTAGAAGGAGGAAAGGAATGGAATGGAATGGACTGGAATGGAATGGAATGGAAATATAATAAGTCCAAGAGAATGTATTGGACATTCACATGAAGCGTCTGTTAAAACAACCATTTTAATAAGTGTGCACAAAAGCCCCAAAACCAAAGTTTTTCAAAATGCAAAGTACATGTGCAATAGAACTGATAAGGACTAAAGCCAGGATGTGAAGTAATATTCATTAAACACACAGGAATAATAACCAGAAAAGGCATTCTTCCATTTTGTGTGGCATT
>NW_008237239.1:19282668-19310294 GCF_000691975.1 Corvus brachyrhynchos | reverse complement strand
TAACATTAACATACAATGAATTGAGGCTTTTATTTCTTTTTGAAAGAACAACACACTGAAAATATCAAATGCTTATAGCTTTCTGTTATAGCTTGAAACATGTATTTTTAAGTTCATCAGTGTATGATCACTTACCTTTTGTTAATTCTATATTCCCCTAAAGGAATAACTAAACCAAAATAGGCATTTCTTCTGAAATTCTTTTGAAACAACAAAAGACAAAGACATTTCAAACCAGATAACATTTAGGAACTAAATTCAGCTACATGTGGTGATTTAAAATGGAATTTGAGATAATTTCTGGTTTCTTAGATTTCTTTTCTGTCTTTCAGGTTTTAGAAATGAACATTCAGGCCAAAAAATGAATGGTATTTCTGATATAAATCACCTATTTGGAATGCAAGCTACAAAACCTTTTTCAAATAAAATTGCATTTGCCATGGTAGTGCAAGGGAATATTAGGGTTTTTTTAAACAGGAAAGACTAAAATCATACTAAAATTCAAATAGGTCAAGCAATTGTGACTGTTCATCTTTACCACTGTGAAAATTTCATATGTGCCATTGTAACGGGAAAAAAAGAAACCTTTTGCTGCCTGAGAAAAGTGTTATTTTTCACATACCTTGCCATGACATTAATAAGGAGCAATCTCAGCAAAATACCCAGTGAACTGTATGACTTAGCACCAATTAAGCCTTTCAGTTAAAGCAATATTGAGTTAAGTATGGTGCTGCAAATCTGCAACCACCAAAGTTACAAACGTACCTTTTCCAACGGTAGTATTGGAATAGTAGTTTTTATCTCTCTTGGTTGAGCATAGAACTGTTCCATTTTGTTCATAAAAGATAAAAACCTACCATGATGACCTATTTAGAGTATTTTTTATATTTTTGCCTAGGCAGTAGAAGCTCTTGCTTCTAACACAAATTCAGGTTCAATATAGTGTATGATTTTCAGCAGGTGTACCCCAAAATACATTTTACGTGGCTGTTCAGCTGTGAGAAGTGGCTTCTAGAAAATATTAAAGTACCCTGAAACACTTGCTGATGATAGGAGAACAATGAAAAGAAGACAAGCACTTGAAATAAGTTCAAACAAAAAGGCCAACAAATATTACTGACAAAGTGCTGAGATTTCATCTAGTAAATAAAAGGAATGTTGGCTCCAAAATCAATGAACCAAAATTGTGTGTTGGAACCAATTTTGGCTCATTGATTTGGGTTTGTACAACCCCCAAAGGGAAAATGGTCTATTTTATCAAAACCAGAAAGGGAATCACAGTAATCACAGCAGATCACTTGGGATTTGATTATTGAACCAACCTTTTCTTTTCCACTATAAAGAACTTCAGAATAGATTAAGAGATTCTTAATATTGTACTTTAAAATTATCTCAGTGGCCTCAAGTGAACCTTTATATAAAAAAAGAAAACGTTATTGGGATTCTGCACTTACCCTTTTGGGTTCTTTTTGCATTTAATGCTGCTCTTTTCACATGAGCTAGGTAGCTGTTCAGTGACAATATCTCTTCGTGTCATTGAGGCAGATAAATGCTAAGATCTACCGGTACCTGAGTGAAGTCCTTTGCTCTTGATGATGATGCCTGTGATGACATGTCTCCCTTGCTGTTGCCCCTTAAATGTGCAGGATCCCAGCTGCCCATTACAGTCCTACCTTCACTCTGTGGCTCTAACTCTGCACTCTGGGACACCTAAAACACTTCTGGAAATGTGGATACTGAGTTGGGAGGATGCTGGTTCATTGTTGGTACATTGCTGAGAGGATGACTGACTAGATGCAGCCTGGATTCAGAAGGTTGGGTGTTCCTGTTGTACACACAGGGTTTGTTCACTTTACAGTCTGGCGGTGAGAATGGCTCGCATACTTGAAAACCAAATAGCAAATTTGGAATAAACAGATTAAATGTTATTCTGTGCTCAGTCATGAGCAGCCCTCTCAACCTTCTATAATCAGAGATGAAGAAGGCAGTGATGCAGAATAACATAAAAAATACACTGATAGTTGCACTGGTTTCAGCTAGGGCAGAGTTAACATCTCAGCAGCTGTCACAGTGCTGTGGTTTGGATTCAGAATGAGAACGGTGTTGATAACACACTGATGTTTTGGGTTTTGCTAAGTTGTGTTTGTCCTAAGGCAAGGACTTTTTTCTTGTCTCATGTTCTGCCTGTGAGGAGGTACCCAAAAAAACCTGAGAGGGAGCATAGGTGGGACAGATGACCAAAGGGATATTCCACACTGTAGAATATCATGCCCAGCATATAAACTGGGGGGAGTTACCCATGAGAGGAGACAATCTGAGTTCAGGAAGGCAGGTCTGGCATTGATCTGTGGGTGGTGAGCAGCTGAATTGTGCATCACTTTTTTTTATCTTTTTATTTTCATTATTGTTATAATTTACCATTATCAGCGTATTATACTATATTTTAAATTATTAAACTGGTCTTAACTTACCAGTTTTACTTTGATTCTCTTCCCCATTCCACCAAGGTGAGAGGAGAGAGAGGCAGGGATTGAGCAAGCAGCTGGGTGGTGCTTAATTTCCATCTGGGCTTAAAATCACAAAAACAGTACAATAACTACCAGAAATACCAAGATATAAGCACACTCAACAAATGTGTCTCTGTTTATTTGAATCACTGTAAGTAAAGTTTGCTTTCTTCAGAGCTATGAACTTATTTTTAATGTGCCATTAATTTGGTGATGATTCACACAGTAATTTTATTATTATTTTTGTAGTGTAGCTCTGGTATTCTTCATTAACACCCACAGATTATTTTCTCATGTTACAAAAATTAAAACAAAATTCTTTCAGTTGGCCAGAGCATGATGTTAAAAACACTAAGACTGTGAGTTAAATCCCTATGTGGGCCATTCTCTTAAGAGCTGGACTTGATCCTTGTGGGTCCCTTCCATCTCAGAGTATCCTGTGATTCAGTGAAAACACAAAACTTAATAAAATTTCCTTTAACTTAGTCATAAAAATTGATCCTCTGGTTTTGGCCTCATTTTTCTGTTATAATAATGATTAAGACACATAATGAAAATATTGCTAATTAGGAGTGTGACCCAGTTAAAATAAAAATAATATATAAGGAAAAAGAAAAGACTGTTATTGACTCCTCAGTCTGATAAAATGGGGTTTTTTATCCTTCTGATCTAGTTTGAAAAAGGACTGGGTTAATGCAAAGTGTACAAGCAAGAGGAAAAGAGATTTATTTTCCATTTCCTCCTCTCTTGTGAATATTTGTGCTCTGGTTTAGACTGTGAAGAATGTTTGGAGAATATTTAGCAGGGTGAAGTATCTGGGGCCTTTCAGGAGGATTAATCAGTGTTTGGGACAAGAGTATTAACTAGTGATATTGGCCACATTATTTCACAATTATTATGTGCATCCACAGATTAAGGGACAGAACCTTCTCAGATGTACCACAGGTATAGCTTTGTTATTCTATAATGGCCTGGGCATAACTTCACCTCCTAAGGGGTTCTAATCCTTGGTGCCACGTAAGCAAAAATATGCTTACTGGCTACACACATTCTCCTTTAGCTGGGAAAAGTCAGGAAAGAAAAAGAAAAGTACTAATCTGTATGTACTATACATAAAAAGCAATCAAATTCCTCAGACTTTTACTCTGCATTGTCATATCTGAGGAGAAGGATTGCATCTGTTCTAACTAGCCTTGTTACAAAAAAAAAAGGCCAAATCCAACCCAAATCATTAATCTGGGGACATACTATAATTAATGGTGGTTCGGGGGTGGCATCAATACATTTTTTCCCGTTCCTATATTGTCTTCTGCGTGAGCTGTCTCATATAGCACATTCTGTACATACTGTAAACATCTCCAGAAAAATAAATATCTGATACAGAACTCATATATCTTTACTTCTTACCTCTGGGCCAATCAAATATATTTGATGTTAAAACAATGCCAAATGGATGTTTCAAGCTTTGGAACGTTCACTCCTGAACTGGAACTCTGCAAATACTCTGAATATCTTCATGGTGTTTTGAAAATTTGAAACTGATCTTCTGTGTGATGTTGCACAACTCTTTCTGCCTCCAGGTTCCTTTTGCATATTCTATATATTTTGATTGTAGTCTTAAAGCACAGATACATTCCCTTCAGGTGTACATGCACTTTTGAAAAAAGTAATTTTTAAGGCAATCCGGATCAGAGTCTCAAAACAATACCAAAGAGAAATATTAAATAATATACTTTGTATTAGCTGTTGGAGGCAGCCTATATATTTAATCTGTCAAGCAGTACTTTCCTCTGTAGTGCCAACAGCAGTGTAATCACAGAAGAGCCATCTCTGCATATCTCTCTTTGAGTCTTTATTAACAGGATGGAAAACCCTTCCAGCTAATAAGACTGTAGATCTTGGTAGAAAGTTTTTTTCAAATAGTTCCACTGGGGTCGATAGGCATCAGTGAAGGTTTCTTTCTGGTTCTAAGAGCTTTTGTCTGTAAGCTGGCACATTTAGAAACATGTACATGTCCATTAATACATTCAGGACGTAAGGATTAGAAATCTATGCTTTGCCTGCTTTTTCTAATGAGAAACTTTAACCAAATGACGATGTATAACAATGGTAGGAGATGACCCAACATGAACAAGCAGAGTATTTCTGCTCTCTAGCTGATTGCAAACCCAATTTCAAAATACCTGGCCTGCTTTCACAGTGTTTCTATAGAGTATGACAACTACACAGTTACCTATGCCAGACAAACCCTATTCTCTAGAGGCAGTTTTTCCTAAACCAGGGTTTAGTTGCAGTCATCCCCCCAAGGCCCTGTTCACCACTTCTGCATATAAAGAAACTCAGCACTTTGACAGACACGGTCTTGCAAATCCAGCTGAGTGGTATAAGGCATGATTTGAAGTGTTGTTTCTGAGTTTTCCTATGCTAAAATTTGATAACAGTGTGAAGGCTCATAACCCACTGTAGTCACTTGAAGCTGATATGTTTCATTTAACGATTCCATGGACTGGAAGCCTTGGGCTTAGGTTCTGGAATTAACCTACAGAAAGACATCATTAGACAGTTCATATACTTTACTAGGCACAGGTAATTCAGAGTGGGTTCTGACATACTTTTGGAGTTCTGGGTAGAGATACTTTAAGTAGGTACAAGCCCCATTGCTTTTTATACTTCTAATTTCAGCTGGGATTACTATTCAGCCTGTTTCTGAATGTGCAGCCAGCTATATTGAAATAAGAGGGAATCAGTGTAAAGTTGTTTTTCCCAGGGTGTTTTGATTGTAAATTTTTAAAATGTGAGACTGTAATAAAACAAAACTCTTGTGTTTATGTACATTTGTTAGAGATAAATGGATTTCTCTCTAGCCTGTTAACAAAACACGTTCAAAATAAACATCATCCAGCCATTGGTTAATAGAAGAAACTTGTCAGGCATCAATGAAATAGGAGTAAAACTTTATTTTGCATTTTAATAAATCTCAAGACTGAGTGTCTGAAGCCAAAGTCTTAAAACTATGTTGAGGTTACTAAATGGAACTACTTTGATTGGCAAGGTAATGCTAAGTAATGCCAGCATTTCTGGGGTCACTGAGAAGACTCCAGGGGATTGATCATCACAGGAGTACAAAGAGTTATTATAACTAGAAAGGAGAACACATGAAACATCACAATTAGATACTGTTTGTCCAGGGGAAAAACATGGCAAAGGAGAAAGTTTTTTGATACAATCCCTAAGAAAGGAATAAAATTGAACACAAAGAAAAATGTCAAAATCACGGCAATTTTTTCTCCATCAGGCTTTTCAGACCTGCTGAAAACGTTTTGGGTTTTCATGTGGATGCCTGCTAGTCTGAAGACATGCTCCACTTTAAAAACAAAGAAAAACCTTGTAAAATACAGTTGCTTTGAAGTGCAAAGTTACAATCACTGATACGTATGGTGGGGCATCAAAACCGGGCAATTATGTTATGCACTGTAGAAATTATTAAGATATATAAATATTTATAAATTATTAAGAGGCTGTGCAAACTTAAGGTCTCATACCCATCCCAGGTCCCCCTGTCTACATTGGCACCAGTTCATGTGCCTTCCTCTACTTCCAGCTTCCACGATTGACTGTTTCCAGTATCTGTTTGTGGTCTCATTGCTGAGCACCAGGATCAGAAGAACAGATAAGAACAAAGAGACAAAAATCTGGGAAAAGAGGAAGGCTGTGGGGAAATGGGTAGTAGGTGACAATATTCTTACTACTGGTTTCGGAGACCCAAAAAAACTTCTGTCCTGGAAGGAGTGCCATTTGAAAGGGTCAGGCTCTCCCTGAGCTGCCACTGGCTGTGCTCTCTAAGGGGACACTTCATGCACAGAGCCCTGGGAGATGGAAATGGAGTTCCATCATACAATTTTTATGGAGTACATCTATATTTTAATATGCTTACACTGTTATGCAGCAGTCTACAATGTTTGTTTACCCAGTCTGTTGCTTGATATGAAACTTTTCTTGTTTTAGTGAGACTCCTGGCTTTTTTTGTGGATTAAAACAGTGTGTGCTGTGTGCCAAATCTTTCTTCTGCTCTTAGAGGATACTTCATCTGAACTAATACTCAGTTCTATTTGCAAGGTGCAGTTAACAGCAGAATAGAAAATTTTATCTCAGCTCATATTTACTGGGACCTGGCAACTTTCCTCTTATTTTGCCTTAAAATTCCGTTTTCAGTTACAAGTGCTCTATCAAGCTTTATTTTAGCTCGGAAGCTGCTTTTCACAGCTTATCAGCTACAGTCAAAAGAGAAGGAAACAGCTCAAGTCTTTGCATTTACAACTGCACATTTGAAGTGCTCTTTTGCACCTTTACTATTATTCCTACTTCTTGTTCTATTTTAAGAACTCTTCCCCAGAAAAATATGAGATATGAGGGAAGTGATCCTTACCCTCTGCTCAGCACTGGTAAGGTCATACCTGGAACTCTGTATCCAGTTCTGAATTCATCAGTACAGGAGAGACATGGACATAATGAAGAGAGCCCAATCAAGGGTCGTAAGATGATGAAGGGACTAAGTCATCTCTCCCCTGACAAAAGACTGAGAGAGCTGGGCCTGCTTATCCTAGAGAAGACTCAGGGATGTTTTTATTAATGGATAAAAATTGTTGATGGAACAGTGTAGAGGACAGAGAGAAGCTCTTTTCAGTGGTCTCCAGAGACAGGACCAAGGGGAACAAACACAAACTGAAAGACAGGAAGTTCCATGTGAACATAAGGAAACACTTACCTGCTGTGAGAATGACCAAGCACTGGCACAGCTTTCCCAGAAAGATTGTGGAGTTTCCATTACTGGAGATATTCAAAAGCCATCTGAACATGGTCCAGGGCAGCCTGTTTTAGATGGCACTGCTTGAGCTGAGGGGTTGGACAAGATGACCTTGGATTCCTTTTCAATCTTAACCATTCTGTTGTTCTGTGCAATTCTGCACCCCATAACAAAGCAAAACCAGTTGCATTTGGTGGAGGCAGGGTCAACCAGATATGAGATCCAGGTGTGCAGGTGGTTTCTCCATGACCTGCTCAGTGAGCCTTACATACCTAAAAATACTGTAGTAGTTGTAGTAGATGCAACCTGTGTAACACACTTTTACGCAGTAAAGCTAAACCTGCAAAAAACATGCACTTTTCATATGGGAAAGAAAAACAAGGAAGTCACGACCCTATGAAAAATTCATAATCCAGAACTATTCATAAAACTTGGCATTTGAAAGCAATCTATAGGTCAAAGCAGACATTAATTAATTTTCAGCACTCCTTTGAGCAGTAGATGAGAAAATATTAGTTAAGGTGAAGAAAATAAACCAGTTAAATATTTCATCGCCTGAGGCTAAAGCATGAAATCTTATGCCCTGATATTTTTTTCTATTAGTATTTCTTCTAGGTTTATGTTAATCACATTAATTTACTATCAGTTCTGATTTCAGTACATCTGTTTATTTCTAAGCTATATTTCAGTTATAGCTGTGGGCCCACTGTAGAACTGCACAAAAAAGGCAGTATAACAATTTTTGCTCTGAAATGACAGCAGTAGGCAACAGTTGCTTACTTTGTGTGTTCTTTCCTTCCTGCTCCCATATTATTCATTAGATGTTATAACAGTGTCAGATGTAAGTCCCATTTAACTGGGTAGTATTTCACAAGCATCAACCATTTGGTAACCACACTAACCAGAAAATTGTAGTAATTAGGAATATCTTCTGCTCTACAAACCAATAGCTCTGTTACTCAGAACTGGCCTAGTCTGACAAGTCTCTTGCACATCCACATTAGCATCTGAGACTCTTCCAGTGCTCAAGGAGTGGACATTCCACCCAATTTTTGAGCAGCCTGTCAGGATATGCCACACTACCCTCTCTATTATGGTACTCTTGTCTAAATCTTCTGCATCAGGTGCTGTGAAAGTACAGAGGAATAATAAAATGCTGGCTTGCTAGCATTCTTCTCAGGCATGCTTTAAAACAGGACCTCAGGTCCAATAAGAAAATCAGACAGGCTTTCAGACTGATGGAAAATTTTGTGATGGCACAGATCAAGTGGGTTGTCATCTGAATGCATAGCAGGCACAAGCTGTATTTTTTAAATTCCTTTGTTAGAAAAGGCTCTGGGGACATAATGACAGCTTTCTATTTGCACATGGGCTCAAGAAATGCAAGAGTTGTGTTCTGTCCTGGCTGTGGTGGTAGTCCCTGCAGGCACATCCTCTAGAACAGGAAGGTGGGGGTCTCTGGATCCCACCCACACACCAACTGGCAGAGTTGGCAAGCTGGAGAGGAATCATTGTTGCCAGCCTTTGAAATTTTGTCTTGATCTTGATATATTTGATATTTTTCCTTAATCCCCCACACAGAGTTGAATGATTATCAGTAAATTTCCACTGTTTCTAGAAAAATAAAAAAGTCGTCTTGCTTGTGGAGGAAAGATGAAAGGTATGACCTAGAGATTAAGAAAAAAAAAAAAAGAGAAAAAATGTTTTATTGATCACAATATTTTGGGAGAGCTATCATGTTAAATGGTTGTATTGTCTGATATTAGAAGACTGCAATGTTCCATGAAGGGGAAAAGGTGCATTGTCCTGGACCCAGTGGTCTCAATGTTTTGATTATTGTGGGTTTTAACCCAGTACTCTCTTTATTACACAAAAATACTTTTCTTCCTACTGACTTCTAGTTTCAGAATAAAACACATCTCATTTTGAGTCTCTTCTTGTAACACAGAACTTGCAGCACTCAGTGTCAGAAATAAAAGTCATCCACAGAAACATTGCAAAGCCTCATTTCAGTGAACTGTAGCTAAAAATGTCGATTTGCTTTAGTCAAACCTTTCTCATTTGTGTCTAGCACCAGTTTGAGCAGTCATTTTAATCTGCTGCTCTTCTCATGCACAGAGTGAATATGGTGAAATGATTTAGAAGAGAATTGCTAGAAAGAGTTGAACTTTGCTAACATAGGCAGAAGGACAAGGGTTTAACATTAACAACTGGAGATGCATGCCTATGGATGTGGAAGGGGGGAAAATGCTTCATTTTATTAGAAATATAGTCAGCAAACACTGAGCACGGGAGTTTATATGTAATGCTCTAGACACAGAAAATCAGCAGTGAATTGTGCAAGAGCATGGCTCCAACAAGAGCTTAAAATTAAGTCAATCCCCTGGTTAGATATGTGCTTGTTACTTGTGCAATTAGCCTTGCAGTAGTACTAAGATGAGCTGAGAAGGATTTACTGACTGAGGCCAAACCTTATCAGAGCAGCCTTTTCGGGCCTAGATTAATGTGGAAATGACTTTTGCATGCCTCAGTAAACTGGTGCATTAGTAGTAAAGACTTTGCTGAAATGCATTACAAAGGCCATTTTGCCCTGTACTAGACAGAACAGTTTGCCCTTTCTGCAGCAGATGTTGTTGCAGATTGCCCCTGCTGACTGACTGCACTGGGATTTAAAAAGTGGGGGATTTAATAAAAATCTGCCTTTTAAAAAATTATTTCAGTTTTTATTAGGTAAAAGAAATGGAGTCTTGAAAAAAATCAGTTCCTGGTGATTGATAATATAATGTAAATAAATACTACCTGAAAAAGGAATGCACACAAGTTAAAGTATAGAATATTTATCAAAATGGGAGACCCAACTCTTTAACAGACAGAAAGTTGTGGGCAAGAACTGATAAAACATGGACAGGCTAACAAATGAGAAAAGAAAGGGACAAATAAGTCATTAAACAGGGATGGCTAGCCACAGTCCAATGCTATGATAAAGAGTAAGGCATAATATATTTGGGCAGGGTTTTTGGTGAAGTAGTTCAGGAAACACCGGTTGTGTTCATATTCCTATCCAATTTTTGACCAACTAAAAAGATGGTGAACAAGATTTTGAAATCTTAAACTAAATAATTTAAGAAGTTGTGAAGTAAATCACTTCAAAGTAAAAAGAAATATGATTTCTGTACCTTTGTATAGAATAGCCAGCACACCCACCATGGTGCTTCAGGAAAATGCCCACTTAATCTGTCAAATGCAAAAAAGAGATTTGAATTGCAGGTTCTTCTGAGGTGGGCAGCATGGCCTAAGCTATTACCTGTTTCTGGGAAATGCTCTCTGGCACCTGCTTGGTTATTCAGTTTTGAATACCAACATGTGCATTAAACAGTTGCTCAGCCCACATGAGTGATAGAAAATATAGGTTTGACCTGGTGGTGAAAACATCATGGAGAGGAGTAGCATTGATGTACTTGTGTGACCATGTAACACTTTGAGTCACAGATTTGTACAGGTTTCAGTAAAGAGTGAGTGAGCTCATGGAAAAGAAATCTTTAGAGAATTCTGTAACACATTGATGAGGGGGAATCTTAAATTGGAGTGGTTTCCAGAGCCTGGGGAAAAGGTATCACATATTTTTGCCTCATGCCTAGACTGCAACCATGTATGGACTGGGGTGCATTTACATGGCACTCCTCCACCATCTGTCCCTAGCCAGCCCTGTATGGACTCTGGCAGAGTATTGGGACAGAACTTTTACAGGAAAACCTTTTGTCTGTACTACGGTAGACTAGTCCATCTATCTCCAGTTCTAATGAAGATATCTGGGGACAAAAAAAAAAAAAAATAAAATCAAGGATGGTGTTGATTTGTGCAAGGAAAAATGAAAAGGCATAAGAATTTCAAAGTCATGAACTATATATGAAAAATTCTTGCCTGACAGCCTCATAGTTAAAAATCGTTGAAAATAAGGTGCCATGCAGGTTTTTGCTCAGACAAGGGGAAGAAATGCCTTATTTCAGTGACCTCACCTTTTTTTTGACCTGAATGGGAAAGCAGCCTTAGAGCTTTAACATTTTTTTTTCTAGAGATATCATTGCTGCTACTACTAAGAGCACTGAAAAGGCTGGCAAGTTTAAGAACAAGAAGAATCCTTCAGAAAAGTAAAGAATACATGCAGGAAATACCTCAATACAAGATCAGAATAACAAACATATAAATCAACTCCTTCTCATATTTCCACATGAAGGAAGCTGGATCAGCTGGATAAACTGAATTTGATTTGCTGACTATTCTACAGGAGAAATTTTGTTGCATGGGAATATAGCAGCAAAATACAGTGCCTAAATGCCACAAGGAGGCCCAGGTATTACCCAGGTATCCCAGATAATAGACTGCATATGATTTGATAAGATAATCAGTTAATAAATTTGTCTGTTTCTATTAATAATATATAATTTAATAATAATAATAATAATAAAATAATATATAATAATAAAATAGCTGTTTCCAGCTATTAGACAGTGGGAATTGAGTGAGACTGTCCCATGGAATCTGGAGCCATCAGGGCAGATAAGAAAAGACATTCAGTAAAAGAGACCAGCATGAAAGCTTCTCATATGTTGTGTTCTCCAGAACTCACCCAGCCTCTTGATTATCTCCCTTGGAGCATGTTGCCTCTTCCTATAGACTGTACACGAAATCCATGATCTAGGAAGCTGATATGAATCACTGTCTCCTCTCTCTCTGCACTTATTTAGAAGAGAGGTCAGAAAAAACTGTAAAAATCAGTCTTATCGAATATTCATAGACCACAGATAAGCGACATTCATCTAAAACTGGAGTTTCACAAGCGCTTTAAGCTCAAGGCAACACTGTCAACACAAGGAACTGCACAAGGAGCTCCTTTTCACAATGACAGAACTGCTTGGCTCAGGCATGTCTGTCAGATGAAGAAAAAAGACAGGGAGGAAAAACAACACGTCTGAAGATGTAGTTACATTTCCCAGCAGGGTCCATAGCTCATTCACACTTGCTAAATCACACCCTGTGCCTCCTTTCCCTGACTCATTCCTGTAGCTCTGGGTCCTGTTGGGAGACCCTGCAGAAGCAGAATAATTTCCTGGTTCAAAGCAGTAAAAGTTTCTGTTTCCTATGAACAGGGATCCTAACCCTCCCTCTTCCACTCTAGATTCACTCTAGATTTCTGATACATAGTCCTGTTAAACAAGATTTCATTTAGTCCCCTCATTTGCCTGTAAATCTGGTGCATGTATTTCTTCTGTGTATAAAGCAAATTAAAATCATCTGACTAGCTACATTTGGTTACTGAACAGCAGTTAACTTTTTCCTTCTAAACAATGGGAATAGCAAAATTAATTAGAGAGGCCAAAGAATAGTTCCAAAGGGACCATTTCTCTGCTTAACAAAACTAATACTAAGGAAGAGTAAATATTTTTACTATAAACACTGGTTTTCAAGTACTCTTTTTCATTACTTTTATTCTAATACTTAATCTTTTATACCAAGGTATATGTAAATAATTTCTTTGTTTTTTCTTACATAAAGAAAAGCAGTGTAACCATGTGACTTCAATTCTGATCTTAGTGGATAAATCATTTGATTGAAGACAGTAGGTTTGTTTTCTTTTACATTTTAAGAGCCAATAGCCATGGGACTTTGAGCACTTTGGCTTTTCAAATTCATCTGGAAAAAAATTTAAAACACTGAGAGCTTACTGACTAAAGAGATGCAACTTTGGTTGGGTTGCTGGTTTGTTTTTGTTGGTTGGTTGGTTGGTTGGTTGGTTTGGTTTTCATGCAGCATTGTAACACTTGCCATTTGAAATAGATGCATATCTTCTAGGTCACTCAAAAATATTTAACATCATTTTCATAGTTCTTTGCTATTTTTCATGTTCTGTAAATGTTTACAGAGCAGTTTCTGGCTGGCTGGGGAGAGCATGGTGGTAAAGTGGTATTCCTGCTTCTTTTCAGCTGTTCTAAGAGCTGGAAAAGACTTCTGAAAAGAAAAAGTCAGCTTCTTCCTTTGTCTGTGACAAAGAATAAAAAGAAGAAGGCATCAAAAAAAATTTTAAGGAACAAAAACACTCTGGGGGGAGAGGACCAAAACTAAAAAAAAAAAAAAAAAAAATTAATACCTGGAAACACAAAGGCAAATGAAAGTGCTTATGTGGGAAGAGATTTGTACATTTTTGCTCATATGCTTAAATTTGACAATCCTCATAAACTCAGGAAGTTCAGTAAGATTATTCAAATGTTTAAGATCTCTCATTAAATTACAGTTTTGATATCGTTTTTGTGCTGTTAGTGGGATATACTTACATATAATTTATGGTATTATGAATAAAGCTTAATGGGAGATGAATTATAAAGATGAGTTAATGGACTTCTTTCCCACAGGATTAGAAATCCCACTGTGTATCCGTTAACGCCCCCTCCACACTGAATATCCCCTCATTACCAGTAGATTATAACTCTTCATGATGCACCTGGCTAACTGATATTTTCCAGCTTAATTCTAAAGAGAGAGTAGTCCTCCTTCAAATTTCTCATCAGTTGGTTAATCATTAGTCGCTTGCACTAGAATTCTAATTTCACAGAGAACAACTCCATCCATCTCAAGTGGACTAAATCCCCCTCTACATGAGCTTGCTTCCATGGTGCATCTCTCAGACAGCTCTTCAAGACTTAAAGACTCAGTAAATTTAGCTGTTTGTTCCTGAGATCTAGTGATTTCCCCATGCTTTCCTTACCTAGCTCAATTAGAATCTCTTTTTTTTTTTTTTTGAGATCCAGCATGGACACTGCTGCTCAATGAAAAAAAAAAAAACAAACCATAAAATATTAATATTGTAATTAATAAAGCTGTATTTCAAGCTTGAGTGCAGCTCTGATCAAAATACTAGTTTCAGTTGCAAAGGAAAGTCTTTACTCTGAGTTCAAAATTGGTCAAAAACTGGCACTGTGAATGGAAAAAACCTTAAAATTTAAAACTAAATGTTTAAAGTCATGTTGCTTACATTATTAAATCATCCTTTTCCAAAATCAGTTGTAGAGTTCCATCAGAGAAAATTTGTTTTGAATCAAATCCAGAACCACAGACACACAACTCTAAGTATAGCAGCTCACTGTTAAACTTCATATAGACTTTGTGTGCATGTTGTTTCAATATTGCTTGTAGACTCTAAGTGGGGAATGATCCATGGAAAACAGTTTGTCTTCATATCAAAATGATAGTACCATAAACTTCAACCCATTTGTTTCTGATGTTCATATTCATTTTGGCCATTAAACCTTATCTTTCATTGCTCAGGGTTGGCTTCATTTTTCTTCTGTCCTTGCACTCTGCTTAAGTGATAACTCACCAACCATAAAACAATGACTGAGATATGGAACCTAGGGCAAATACTGTATAAAATTGTCATCAAAACCATGTCCTAAGGCACATCATCAGTGATTTAGGGACCATTTGCTTGTTAGATTTCAAGAATAAATTGTTGCTTCTTCATTAAACCATTAAGCTCCTACATATGCATTTCCAAAGGGTCAGTACCACACCTGTCACAACACACCCCTGTACGTGATGCAGCATTTCTGTCAAAAAATTTAATAACACTGGAAAATTCCAGTGAGCAATTCCACAGTAAAGGTGTTCCAAATATACTGTCACCGAGTGATACTGATACATGTATGTCAGGAAAAAATGTTTAAGCATAATAAATATTCCACTTATGTCTCTAGTCTCATTTTGCTTATGGTTCTTGCTCTTTCAAGAAAAATAATTAAATACCCAATACACTGGAAATACTGCAACAATATTTTGATGAATCCCTCTATTCTCTATATAACTCTCAATTGGTTTGGGTTAAATTATTTCAGTATCTTTATCAGATGAATCAACATTCAAACAAATTTTAAGTTTCAATCAATTTATCAAATGCATAGATTAAATCTAAAACTAATTCAGCATCTTGATGGGAGGAGTTTAAATTCATTTTGGTATTTGATCAGATTTTATTTTTCCATCAAATCATATTTTATGCATCCATGTTGAGGTAGAATTTAATGATTAATAAGGCATACAACCATATAAATCAAGTATGAAAACATCAATCACGTTAGAAATCACACTGGACTATTTTATTTTGTTTAAAAATACATGATTGCATTGTTTTGACCATATTCTTCTTACAGGCATTTTACTTTGTTAGTTGTCAAGAAAAGCAGGTCACCTGCAGTTCTTAAATATTTCTCATTTGCATCCTGATTCTCCATAGTGTTACCTGAGGTTTTTCAACCATGTTGAGATGTCAAAGCATCTGTGAGCTTTGGTGAGAGCCAAAACCTCTCATAAATTAATTGATAAATATAAGAAAAAAGAATAATTCCAGTATTGTGGATATGCTAGAACATAGAACAGTGTTTCGACATGTGACTATAGTTTATCAAAAATCAGTGTTGGAATTCAGGAGCATTTTAGAAAACATGTATGAAAGCTTTTCTTGCAAAAATGTTCAATAATACTCAACAAAGAAAGCCTTTGAATTTCAAACCAATCAGTCTAAAAATTTGCAAAACTTATTAGAATTTCAGAAAGAACTCCTCAGACTGACTTCTGCATACTTAAGTGTTATAGAAATATAGAAACAATGTGCTACAAGTTGTGTTGATATATAAGGGTAATGACTACAAGTGGTGAAGCCCATGACTTTGTTGAAATAAAGAAAACGTAATTTTCTCCTTAACTAAAACCAAGCTATCAAAATTGCAAGATAAGAGAGCCTATAGAGCTCCATGAGCATACTGCACCTGAAAAACTCCTAAAATATTCCCTATTCACAAAAAACCTTTTGATCATTTGCAAAAATATCTTTTTAGGCTTCTTGACATTGTCATGAAACCGCTGTTTAGTCAGTGCTTTTTCATTTCTACCATGTCTTTATGCCTATTTTCTCCTTAAAAAAATCATATCTTCATGCAAATAGGGAAAAATACAACACTTCAATAACTTTTAAACTTATTAAGGAGTTCTTGCAAAATACTAATCCAAATCTGCTGTAGAAATATAAGAATATGGGTTTGGACATATCCCCTGTTTAGTGCTCTCCCTAAAGAATATATTTAACTTTTCCAAAACTATATTATCATTCATTATTTAGATCTATACACTCTTCTTACCAATTAAATAGGAAAGTTTTTATGACATTTTGTTAAACTCTTGGCCTCAAAGGCATGCTGTGGCAGTAAATTCCAAAGCCTGAAATCGCACTCTGTAAAAATGTGTTTCTTTTCATCCTGACTTCCCATTTTTCAGTCTCACTAAGTGATTCCTTGTTCCTTTGTTGAAAAGAGAACTAGAGTTTCTCTCTTATCAACTCTTCACCAATTACCATTTTATATGCTTTTGTCATGAACCTTCTTAGTCCTTACCTTTCTGAGGCAAGTAATCCAAATCCATTAAGCCATCCTTTCAAAAAGGAACTTTCCAAGGCTGGTAATTATAGTTATTGCCAGTCACTGATGTTTTTTCCCTGGTTTTTTTTTTTGATTTTTTTTTTTTAGATAGAATGAAGGATACTCTATGATATCTTGGCTAAAAACAAATTTATAAAGAATGTTTTCTGTGGACAACTATAGGTATTTCTGGTGTCTTTACTTTTCCAAAATATTTTACTAAGCAGAGGTTTTCATTTAAATACTACAGCTTGAAAAAATACCATCATTTAGAGCCCAGAAATTTTTGCACATTCATACTTTTCCTTGAGTGTGAAGTACTTTCAGTTTATCAATAGCTCATGTCATGTGGCATTAAATTATATTTTCAGGCCACCCTGAAGTTCCTCACACTCTTTTTAGGTATTCAACTCTTTCCTTTAGCATATTTGGACAGTTTCTTTGAGTCCTGGTAAGATATGTTACAGGGGAATAGGTCAGAAAGCAGCTGGATGCAATTTTTCTCCAATTTATTGGAGGGTGTGAAGTGAAGCAGCTAAGATGTAGTGGAGAATTTGTTTAACAGACTTTATGTCACATGAAATATTTTAGTTACTAAAATGCAGTCTTATCTGGATTTTTTTAAAATAAATGATACAATGGCTTAAGGCAAAATTTCATCATCACTGGTTTATCCTACCCTGGACTTGCTTCTTCAAACTTCTCAGTTTTCCAGAAAAATCTTACTTAACAAGTGATGTCAGGAGAGATGTCTATGGGTTGATGTCTCTGCTGTTACAGGAATTGCTTAAAGAAGGAAAACAAGAGAGGCATTTACTTGTCAAACACATGAAATGTTAGTCTGTTAGCTTAATGGTGTTATTTTTACAGGTGTGGGTAACTGTGGAAAATCTGCCTCTTCCAAACTATGAATTTTCATTCTCTTTCAGGGACATGCCCCAGAGAGGGGCTCAGGAGCTGCCCTGCTGCCCTGTTCTGCCCTGGCTGCCAGACCCTGCCCTCCCATCCCTGGAATCCCCAGGCCCTGCAGCCCCTGGATGCCATTCTGCAAGCATAAACTCCAGAAACTCAGCACTGAGCCCAAACACCTCAATTTCATTACATTAGGGATGTTTGGGTTTGTTTTTTTAAATAGAGGCAACTGCTGGCCCAGTGTCACACTGTGTGCAGCAGCTCACAGCCTCAGGCAGCCGAAATGCTGACACTTTGACAGACAACCTGGGAAATGAATGTTGATCTTGGCAAGTGAGGGGGAGGCTGGCATCTCAGAAGCAAACCTTCCCCAAGTGGGAATAGCACCTGAAACCCCCAGTGCTGCCCTGTTGATGGCTATTGGTGGCTCTGACCCGCAGGATGGATCCTGCAGGGTCGTCAAATATTGCGAATTAGAGCAGCAGTGTTGTCTCTGCCTGCAGTCGATTTTCTAATACTTCACTACAGAGATACTTGCAGCACTGCTGATTTCAGTCAAAGATTTCCAATAGCAGCTGAACAGGATCACAGTTTAGAAAGTTTTTTTTTTTATAGGCGGAACTGACAGGATAAAAAGGGGGAAAAAATATGACTTACATGAATCTTCTCTGCAAGCTTCCATTTGAATAAGAAAAATAAATATTTTCATTCCTCTGATATCACCAGAGGAAGGTGTAAGGAATTAAATTATAACTGAAAACTTAGCTCAGGAAACCTGTAGCTTTGAGTGGCAGTTAGCTGAGAGACTTTTAAATGTATTTTTCATTTCTATTACCACTAATTCTTTTGAAACAAAATCAATCCTTCTACAAGCTAGCTCCTCTCTGTGTTTTTCTTGGGCAAGGGGACTTTGCCTCATAGGAGAGAGAGGCCAGAACAGCTTTTTGTACTTTTTTTTAGGGCTTCAAGGCAGTGACGCTTGCCTGAGTTGTAAATCAGAGAAATCCAAGGGGACTTTCAATTTGCAGTGGCCTTCTAGGAGTTCAAAACTGCCCAGGATCTCCCACAGGGCCTGCAGTCAAGCCATTTCTTCATTTTTGGCATGCTCAGGAGATGCATATTGTCTTTGCATAGCCTGCACAATGAAATAGCTGTCCTTGGATCTCCATGCAGCTTTCAGGATTTTGGTTGTAGCATTTGTACTTGAAATAAGATACACTTGTATTAATAATTCTTTGTCAACTGAAATCTGGGAAGAATAGTTAACACTCTGTAGAGAAACTATATTGTGTTTCCTGTGTGTTTGTGAAAGTGAATCACTGTCTGACTGGTTCACAGGAGGATTACCTCGAGAAGGTGAAAATGCAGAAGTGGCATCTTCTGCATGCATATTCTCAGTTTTATTATAACTTATTTCAGATCAGCTGAAGTCCAGGTTACATGAACTCCAAGCAATTTCCTCCCTAAGCTTTCCTCCCTTGACTCTTTATTAGCTTCCTCTGAGGTGACATTTACTTGACAAGAGCTTGCTCAATGTCAGGGCCCTGTTAGGGTTTATTGGTCCTGACCAGCCTCACCTGGGACTCCCCTAACCACCCTGCCCATGGTCCCAAGGGCTCTATTTAGGCTCTGCCTGGGCTGTTGCTTCCTTCTTTGGGTGATGCTGCAGTAATAGTTGTATTCAGCTTTGTTCTCTGCTCAGCCTGAGCTCCTTCAATTTTCTTGGAGCTGACTTTGTATCTCACCTTGCTTTCTGATCCCTGGATGTTTGGACCTGTTGATCTCACCAATCTTGCTCAGGTACTCTGGGTCTGTAGAAGAAGTGGTAGAGGGATCACCTTGACTCCTGGCTCATATTCCTCCTTCTGGAGCACCCTGACTTATTGCTCCACAACAAGGACATGGAAATAATTTATTTCCACTGCAATACGTTTTCAAGAAAAATATTTAGGGTACATGCCTAATTATTCCTCACACCATTACTCTAACCATCTCAGGAAGTTACCTCTTGCCACCAAACCTAGGTTTGTTACAGGAGTCCAGAGGGATGGAGGGAGATGAGTGTGTTGCCAGGCTTGCCTGGCAGGGCTGCTCTCCATCATCTCTTGGATTGCTTGCATGGCAGTGGTCTGGGAAGGAAAACATAGAAGAATCATAAAACCAGTTTTATGTCATAAAAACATTTGTTTTAGTGATAGCTTTTTTGGGTTGCTGTTCGCTGTCATATTTCATTCCCAAAGAAGTCAATGTTCACTAAGATTTCTCACTGCAGCTCTGGAAGGAAGTTTAAATCAAGAGCCGATCAACTTTTTGTGTAGTGCTTGTCAGAGTGTGCATTTTGCAGAAGCAGAGTAAGAATTCTGTGTTGAAATGGTGATCTGTGGCATAACTGTCGGTCAGCTGCTGTATAATTCCACACTGATGAAAGAAATGCTGACTACTGCTAGTAAATGTATTTTCCTACAAAAAGTAATAGAGAAGAAACTTCTGACTTTTAAGTATTTTCCTCTAAAAGTTTGAAATGGGCAATCCAGGAAAACACCAGATAGTAATTTTTAAAGAGAGGTTTTTTTCACAAATAAAAGTCTTCCTGAATAGGATAAAAATATTTCAGTCTGTCAGCAAGAGCTAAAACAGCTTGAATATTAAGTAATAAAAAAACCCTTCTCTTCTCTGTTGTAATATAATGGTATATGATAAAATAAGATTACAAAAGGGCTTTTGACCTTTTGTGATTCAGTCTGATATTCTTAAACTATTAGTTATGAAGGAAACAACATATGGGAGGAAAGAATTAAAGCTGCTAATAATTAAATCTATTTAGATGTTTACTACTATCTGTCCGTAGAATTTGGAGACAGCAAAACATTACTGGGTAGTCTTTAATGTTTGTTTTCTAAGCAGACTTGACAGTGCATTGGTTTATGACCACCTATATTAGTTTGTAGACATGTTCTACAATTTTTGAATAATGTTTAAAATTAATATCTGGCAAATTACCCATCCACATAAATCATGAGTTTTTAAAGTCATTGGGAAGACTGTAAAAGGGAGCCAGAAGTAGTAAAGCTTGTTTTTGAAACTGTAGATTTTTTTTCTGAGGGCAATCAGAAGAAATGGTACAGGAAATTTTTGTTCACCGAAGTTCCAGCTAGCAGGTTCTCTGTACAGCTGGCTAGTCTGAAATAACTAAAGTGGTATTTCAATTATTAATGAGAAATTGCTCAACATCTCATTCTTTTTCCTGGTAAATCTGAACATCTTGAAGTCAAAATATCAGGTTTATCAGACATTTTGGACATACCTCATTCTCCTTATATAAATCCTGGGCCATTGAGAAGGAAATCAGTTTTGTTTCTGACTGTCACAATATTGTCTCTTTTCAGGGTACTACTTTACAAAAATACTTTGTGAAACTATCACTCTTCTGGGTTTGTCTGTAAGTTGAGAATTGTTGGTGGCTATAATGGATTTCCATCCATTCACATACATTGTCTCCAGAAAAGGATTGTCTTCCTGTGGCCTTTTACTTAGGTGGATAAAAATTATAGAATAAATCTTGTAGTACATGTTTTTTCCATGTAGTACAATTTAATGGGCTCAGGCACAAGAAATGTGGTTCCTATTTTTGTTTTTGTTCTGATATGACTTAGTCCAAATCTCCTTAATTTCTGTTTTATATTTAGAAGAGTAAATAAGGATGTCAGCCTCTACACCACTGGGTAGAGGCTTTTTTGAATCCAAAAAATCCTGGGAAATTTTTTGTCGAGGACAGGAACAGGTGTTTTGAGTGTTTTTTATTGCTGGACCATCTGCAGTAAGAGTTGGCTGACCAAAACAAGTCATCTTAGTTGTCATTCAGAATGTTAAGCCTCAACTTGGGAGCTTCTAAAGTGGAATGGAGTTATAGTTTATCTCATGGGTATTAGGCACAGAAGTTTAAAGCTATAGTAAGTTGTTGAATTTCTGGTATAAATTGTTTTTCCTATATAGCATTCTTTAGAAACACCACTTTAAATGTGCTCAATGCTGAAACATCTTTCTATTTGATTATTTGACCCAGGTACCTTGCTACTGAAATGTGTCCACTGTTTTCAGTAACTGGACTAGACTGTCATGTGCATGAAAGTGAGTTCTCCAGCTCCTTCCTGAAAGGAATTTCTCCAAAGTCAATGTTCTTTGCATTGTTATTCACGTTTTTCTCTTTGAGTATCTATGCCTAATGAAATAAGAAATGTTTCCCCAGTGTGAGGCAGATGAGGAATTATTTTAAATGCATAGGAAGACTCTTTCTTTTACAGAAAGATCGCTAGAGGATTGGAGTTGAGAAGAAGCATATGGTGTTTGTTTCAGTACTCAGTGTTTCGAGCAAGTAGCTTGTCCCAGCAAAAGCAAATATCCAAGTATGTGGAATCATCCAGAAATAGAGGCCTTTAAAGAGGAGAAGAAAAATTTTCAGGCTAGTTCTGGAAAGGTATTTTTTGCAAGAGCAGTTGCCCTAGTGATTCATCTAAGCTAATAATAGCTGGGATTCCTTCCACCAGGGGGAGATGTGTGGCATGGTATGCTTATTCCGTATTCCTGTGATTTAATAAATTCATTATTGCATCTAAGTCCAAATATTGATCTGATAACTTTTTATGCGTTTATTTTTACTGTCAGTGAAACTTTGAGGGATTTGTAAGCATCAATTTTTTTTTATTATTATTATTCCAGAAGCTTATGAAGATGTTTGTGTCTGTTAAGACAAAAGAGCCAAAATTGTCAGGGGCTATAAAGCTTGGTCAGTGTGGGTCCTTCTTGTGGTGTAACTCTTCCTTGGTAATAACTGGTACCAGTGACACAAAGCTCACCTGAAATTTCAAGGCAGAGTGCTTGATTTTTGTGATTCTTTAGCTTGGTGAAAGATCACGCATTTCTTTATGACACACTGACTAGCTGCCTTAGCAAGGTTTCATCCTGAGTCATAAAAGCTTGCCAAAATCTCAACTAATGTGAATAATTTACGTTGATAGTGTTACAAAATCCTAATTTAGCCATTTCATTTGTTCTGTCTGCAATGAATTCAGCAATGTATGTACCTTTCCAGTTAAAAATTAGTTAGAATTATGCTTGAACTTTTTTCAGAAAATTATAACACATTTTCCTGCGGAAATGTTTCACTGACTCACACATATATGTGTGTGTACATACATTCACACCAGTCTTGGAAATATGTATGTAGGTTGTTTTAACTGCAGGAACTGAGTGTGTCTGCTAAAAATTCCTGTGCTTGTCAACAAACACAGCAACATACTTAGAGTATTCATCAATGATGCTTCCAGTTATAAACTATTAAACAGAAAGTTAATAAATGTTGTATGGGAAAACATGTCATTAAGTGTCTGACTAGAATCTGCAGTGTGTCTCTATATGAATTGAAGTGCCTGAGATCTAATTACAAGCTCTTGAGCATAGAAAGAAAATGTCCATTAAAATCAGATGTTATTCTGACTTTGGAAGGCCTCATAGAACACTTAATGTTGCTATTATGGAACAGGTTGCCCAGAGAAAGCTGTAGATGCCCCATCCCTGGTAATGCTCAAGGCTGGATTGGATGGGGCTCTGAACAGCCTGGTCTAGTGCAAGGTGTCCCTGCCCCGGGCAGAGAAGTTGGGATGACATGATCTTTAGGGTCCCTTCCAATCCAAAGTACTCTGACTATATGATTAATTAAAAAATAATTCATTGTTGTTTGTAAATAGCAATATTAATAAACACCCCTTATGCAAAGTAAGGTAAAATATCTTCAGCTGCAATGTTCTCTTGTGGTTTATGTTTTTCTTGTCCAGACTTTGGATATAGTGACATAGCAGACAGAGGTGAACCTATGTATCAAGACAAGATGGTAACAGTTTATTACCAGGAGGTATGTTTCTGCTTTGTTCTTCATAATTCTTTCTTCTTTGCAGAGCACAGTGGTCAAGAGATAATTTTAGATATATTATTTAGCTGACTTGCTGGAGGTAAGGGGTTTTCAGTAAAGTTTAATTATCTTTAGTTTTATTTCCTTAAGCATACTGTTTTCCGGCCTGTGCATCCTGTGCAATATTATCAATGTGTTTTAACATTGCTGCTGATATTGGAAGTAAGAGATTTATTTTGGTTTTGAAATGTTTGTTCATTTCCCATCCTACCTTTAGAAATAGGATTAAACAACATGGTGTGTTTATATGTGAATGCTTTCTGTGCTATAGAAAAGGTTGACTCTGAAGTTACTATGAAAAATGGCTGTGCTGATATATGATTTTAGTTTTTATCAAAAGTATGAGCTGCTTACTAGAGAATTAATAAAATTTCGAAGTGAAAAGAAGAAATAATCTCTTTTTGTTTAAAATCTAACCAAGATGTGGAATATGTGGGCCGTAGCACTTTCTGTCTCTACTGTATTGAATCTCCTGCTGAAAACCACCTGCTGCTATCCTGTGAGTACAGTAGGCTGTGGAAAGCAGTACAAAGACTTTGGACTTGATATGTTTGCCTTGATGAGCTGCCTGAGTTAAGGATAAGCTGGAGGCTGTAGAAGGGACCTGTGTTGCTTACAGGTGGATATGGTGTGGTTTCCCCACGCTGGTATCCCTTCAGAATAATGGCAAAGAGATAGGGATGGCAACAGTGACAATAAAAACAAAGTCTGAGCAGCAGACAGAAGAACATGCTTTTATTAAAACACAACAATTGCACTAAAAATGGTTCTGTAGAAATCAGGTGTGGCATTCCATGGCCATATTTACCATGAGAAAGCTGATGAGAGAAAAATCTTTTTGCAAATAGAGGAACTTCTTCATTTTTCGGAGGGATGGTTTGGCGATTTCACTCTAATTAAGAGCCTTATAAATGAGCCCAGGTCCTGTAATGAAGGTAATTTTTCTTACGTGTGCTGAAGAATTGTCCAGGTAATAGATCTGCAATGCACCTAACTCTGTGTCAGTGTATAAAGACTATGTATGTGTAGGAATGTGTGATTTTATTCATATCACTGTAGTAGTACACTATATTTATACCAGTAATGTAGATCATCTAAATTTCTATCTTTCTTGTATTAAGACCACAGAAGACTGAATTTTTCTCTGTTTTAATTAGGCAAGTACCATCACCAAATAAGATAGAATATCTCATGTGATTTTTTTTTCTACAGTTATATTGTTCCTTTTCTTTCCCTGCCAAATTTTGTGAGATTTTGTTTGCACTGTTTCATCCTTAGTAATCTGAATAATAAATTGCACTCCTAATTTAAAGTCTTAACCCTATTTCATGAGTCTGCCAAGTATATCTATCCCTTTCCTGTTGACAGCTTATTTTAAGGAGCACTTGAGTAATTTACCTCTGTGAATAATTGCTAATCAAAATTTTCACATGTTTCAGAGGCTGATGAAAAAGTTTGGATTATTTTTCTTTGTGCTTTTTCTTACCTCCAACTAACAGCAGATACTGACAGATCTTTCAATTCACTGATATCAAATAAGTTTTAATAATTATTTCAAAGATTCATGCATACATATTGGCAGATATCTACTCACTGGTTCTTAGACTTCAGTATTTGAATCTCTTATGAGACACAAGTAGCATAGTAAAAGTCAGTTCAGAAACTTGTATTAGAATAACATAATATGAACATATGGTTTGGGATTTCACTGTCATAATCCCTGAAGTGGAACATTAAGCTGAAATCTTTTTTGCTCAGAAATTCCAAAACTCCAGTTTACTATTTACAGCTGTAACCCTAAATGGATGTTACTCATTTCACATACAATTATTTGATACAGCACAAATTGTTTTCACTGGAGGAAATACTCTCTTTTGCATGCAGATGAAAAATTTGGGTATGAAGTAGCACTCCATGAGCAGAAGCCTCAGTCACAACACAAAATATTTTGTGTTGTATCTTGCCCTTTTTTACACTTTTCCCACACACTTCTCTTTTTTTAGAAAATTCTATAGTGAAGGTAAATGTTACCAATTAGTTTAAAAAAAAAGCTTGGCAATCTCTTTATGTGAGGACCTTGATGATAATCTGAGGTTAAGGTAAAAGTCAAACATTAATTCCTAGTGTTTACATTTAATGAGGCTAATAATAGATGCCTTTATAAAACTATTAAAAACTTTTTAATCTAAAGGTATTTTATTGCCCAAATTTTTGCTTGCAAAGTATTACAATAAAAAGAAAATTGAAGTACAATAATATCATATTTGGCAAATATGATGGGAAATAAATCCAGGAATACCAGATTTTGTGCAAAACTCTCAGAGCTTGGCTTAGGACTCAAACATTATTCAAAATGGTGTCATGCCATAAATAACCCTAAAATTCAAAAATTGTCATCTGAAGAGAAGTTTCTTTGCATGTGTCCTGCCTTCCATTTGGGTCATTAATGTATAAAAGAAGGTCAGGAAGAGGAAGGGTAGCAGCAATATCTAAGTACAGCAATGCAAATTCATTTTTCAGGGTAGAAACAAGCCAGTAAGAGATGGACTGTTGAATTATCCCAAGCCAGCATTTCACAGAACACCACACACCTGGGGGACCAGACGAACACTTTGGACAATAATTCTTCTTGCAGCAGTTCTTGTCTGACAACGCACCATTAGGAAAAGCATAAATCATGTGCACTGGAAAAGGGAAGAAACAAAATGCCTGTGACCTTGATCTCTCAAACACATATGCTGGCATTTAAATTTATAATATTCTGTGAGCAGCTCCACCGAGATCATTGGGACCACGTCCTTAACTAAAATTTGGGATGGATGAGTTAGGCAGGCTTGTCTGTTGTTGCCACTCTTCTCACAGCTAATGAAACTAATCTTCTGAATGGGCCTTTGCAGGGTAAAGGTCTTGACCTCTCCATCCTTGAGGCAGGAACCCCTCTTTATGATCTACATCCAGAACCCAGCTGTGTACAGCAGAGCTGGAACGGCAGCTCAGGCTTTAATGCTTATGCATTAGGATGAAGTCGAACGTGAATACGAAATGAAGAATGTTATTAAGATATGCATGAATGTAGAAGGACAATTTAATTTTCAAATAGCTTGCAGTATTTTAGAACTCTTTTTCTGTGCCAACATTTAAGTTAAAATTTCTGCAGAACTGCTTCAGTAAAGGAGAGGATACTTCTAGGAGACCAGTAAAGCCCAGGTTCAGTTTCCTCTCTGTCTGAGTTAAACTAGGTTTTAATTCCCCAGAACAGAGGAATTTGATTTTTTTTTTTTAATTCACATTTTAAGCTTTAATCCAATATTATGTCTATAGATTGGCTATACAGGCTCAAGGGCATCTTTTAAGGCAAGATATACCTGCAGATGTTAAAATCTGTCTTTTTCAAAATAAAATGTGAATGTTAGTGCTTGGTAAAATCTGATTTCAAAAGACAATTGGTGGATAAGTTTCAATAGCACATTGCCAATGGCCACGATACCTTCTTGACAAGGCACCTTGTCAAAATGAACATAAAAATCACTTTTTAAAATCTTTATTTGCTTTAAAAAGCTCCCATAATATTGAAAAGCTCCTTACAATATTTAGCTCATTCGATTAACAAGATCTCAAAAAACGTCGTGTACCAAGTGAAGTGAATGACATTTCTCTTTGGTATAGACAATGTTTGACTGCCCAGTATATCCATGAAAATGTTAAACAGTGACAAACCGTGTCTCAGTCCCTTTGAAGTCTGTGTGGAAGCTGTCCTGTCACTCCACTCAACCACACTGGAGGATTAGTCAGTTATTTGGTGGTTTGTAGTTTGTGTCTTCTACTGATGTTGCATCTTTCTATATTTTTTACATGAATAAATATTGGGTATTACTATATCAAATGCAGAAGGTCATATACATGTGTATATATATATATATATATGTATATACACACATATATATATAAGCATATATATATATATATATATATATATG
>NW_008237239.1:19267138-19282467 GCF_000691975.1 Corvus brachyrhynchos | reverse complement strand
ATATATATATATAAGCTTTAAAAAAATAACTTCCCAAACATGGAATGGTGAATTATTTTGCTGAAAGTATTTCTTTTGAAAATGTCTCAGCCTCTACTGAGAATTGCATCATCTTATTTTTTTGTTGTGAAAGTTGGCACAATATTAACATTCATTAAGTGGTATAGGTTTCAACAGTTTCTCAATATTTATTTTACAATCTTCATAACATCAGATATCTTCAGCTGTTGGAGTTATTCTCCATTTGGTTTGTTAGTGTTTATCCATATCATAAGCTTTATAGCCATCTTCAATTGAAAATATTTTCTGAGCTTGTGGAATGAGGGTATATCAGACATCCAAATACAGAAAGTGTTTGCTTAACACTTGTTTCTCCTGTGTTATTTTTGGCAGTTTGATTATTCTCATTTCGGTGAAAGTTTGCATCTTTGCCATGTTTTTGCTACACTCAAATCCCTGATTGGCCCAACACCAAGTGACAGACCTTTTTCCTTGATATTTTAAATTTTTAATTAATTTTTACATTTCATTGGCTCATAGTTTATAAAATTGTGTACATTTTTACCATTAGCTAAGAGTTTGCTAACTTTTCATTTCCAGTTGCTGTTCTCTGAGTTAGGGGTAAGGTCTGGACAAAGCTGCTATTATTTTTGACTGTGGAATTATGATTTTATAGTCATACAAGAAATTTCTTTGTAAGAAGTGACTACAAAGGTGAAAGCTCCTACCCAACACAATTTGGTTAAAAATAAAACAAAGAAAACTAAGATATATTAATTATTAATTCATTACTAATTCAATATCAGCAGAGAAAAATATTCTTTTGAATCCTGGAGTGGTGATATGCAATTACATATATATGAATTGTGTTGCATAAATTGTATCCAGTGAATTTTGGCATTTCGCATTGAATAAAATATTAACAAGTCAAGTTTGTTATTTATAAATTAGCTGAATCAATGAGTAAAATATTTATTCAAAATTATTCTACCATCAGGCTTTCCTCATAAACAGTTGAATAAATTATACATGAATGTTTTACATCGTTCCAAAGCTACTTAGTAAAATTCTGCCTGTATTACTAAGGAGTAAAGCAACATGAGCATAAATTCACATATTGCTATTTAAATTTGCAAAACTTTGGGTTTCTACAAACATGCTAATTTAAGGCAGGGAGTGCTCTCCATTCTCTGTAGTTGACACCAATGATATGAAGGTTTAGTAACCTTTTTCTATTCTACATCAAGATAGAAATTTTAAAAACGTGAAAAAACCAGCAGCAGATCCTGCAAGATAACTAGATATGCATGAACTCCCATGGATGATATGGAAACAGTAATTTTCTACCTTGATTTTAGCCAGAAATTCTAACTTTTGTTGCAATCCTTGTCAAAACTGACATATGCTTGTGTAAATTCAAGTTTTTAACAAATTAGGTCTTATCTATATTTATAGAAATAACTTAGGTTGCAGTGATTTATAACAGGAGTCAACTTTGTTAGTCAGCATTTTGGTAGTGTGCAAGCACGCAGAGAGAGTGAAAGCAGAATGATGCAGCAGGAAAGATCTTGAAGGAAGAGATCATTATAATGAAAAAACGACATGGTGGCAGAGGAGGTACCACTAAAAATCATCCACTGGTCACACAGGTAGAGGTGTCATCTTCTACAGCTTCTGGAGCTGAGTTGCCTTTTGCAAGTTATTGGTAGAAGGTATTATTTGTTTGTTTTGCATTTCTGCCTTGTTTTTTGTTAGAGTGACTGGGACATTTACAGAAATAGAAAACAAAGAAGCCAAACACAGCCCTCAAGAAAATCCCCCAAAACCAAACCCTCACCTCAAAAGCAACAGTCATATTGCAAGGATGAGGAATATGCTTAAAGTGTTGCTGTGTCCTGCTACGTACTAGTCTAGCAAATATAACTGTAGCTCTCTATAGCAAAATGGCACATTTCCATATTATCACTATGCAAACATTTCTTCGTTAGTGTGACTACACAAGACAGTTTAAACAATTCTTAGATCAAAATGTTGGCAACTTATTCATTCAGAAAGGAATGTCCTAAAGACAAAGGTCCAGATATTTACAGATCAAAGTGTACTGACTCATATAAACCTCTCTTAAGCCATGCCATGGATGTTTAATACTAACCTTCTCCTACCCACAGGCACTTCCCAAATGTCAGCCAATCATCAGCATCCATGTGATGAAATATCTCTGCCCACTGCCCACACTCTGAATGATAAAGACAACCACAATCTGGTTTGGATTAGTGACCCTTGAGATATCTTGTGTGTTTAGAAGGGATCTACTCCACAGAAATAAAGCTTGGAAGGCACTACAGAAATTCTCCAGGACGCTGTTGATATGCAGGGGAAATATTTGGCATTTCCCAGGAAAGGCAGGTCTACTAAGGTGTTCAAGCAGAAAAAAATGGGACCCCTGTTAAAAGGTATTCCACAAACCAACATTTTCTTTTCCTTCTTCAATCTAAAATTCAGGAATCCTCAGAAATTTTGACCATGCATCTGAAAAGAATTTCATTTAACACACCTTTTATGGTGGAGTCTGTGAGTTGAATGCTAGATAGACTCCACTGTCCAATATCTGGGTGGATCCAGTATTTCAGCTTTGCTGGGAAACTGAAAGGCCAGTTATTTGCAAAGTCCCTGAAGGGACTCAAATAGACAAAGTTTAATCTTTTGGAAGATGTCTACTTTGCTGCAAGCAAACACACTTTTTTCTCTTGAAACTGTATTTTAAGTCATGAAACACAAGCCCAGTGGTCTCTACAGAATTTCAGTAAAGCTCTGGAGTTTCTTATGGGATGTGTGACTCTGTGGGTGAGAAGTGACTCTGTTGCCACTGTAAATCTGATGTTTAGCCAGGATATGGGGAAGGTGCATGGTTCTCAGTATGAGTCTTAATACGAAGATTCCTAAATGTATTTTATAATAGAGGCAAAGAGGAAGATAAGCATGGAAAATGGATTCAAAGAACAGAACATACAGTAGACACTTGTGGCATTCAGTGGATAGAAAATGTCAACACTGCAGGCCATACCTCCCATGGGTCTTCTCTGCAGCCCATTAACTTGACAGGAAACTCCAGTATACTCTGCATCTGGTTCTGGATCAGCAGATTGCACCTAGCAGGCATTTAATGTGCTCACTTTTATTAAAGTTTGGTAAAAACTAAACCTTCATGTATTCCTGTTTTTTTCTTAAGCACACTAGTCTTAAACAGCTTTGGTTTTAATGTTGCTTCAGGCTTTTTTAGTCCTAAAGCTCTTGAAAAAAACATCAGCTATTGCTTACTACTATAGACTAGCAATATCACCCTTTATATAAATATACTTGGCATAAAACTTTCACATTTTCATTCTCAGGTAAGGGGCTTTTTTTTTTTTTTTTTTCCTACAGTCTTCTTTTACATCTTCTAGCTATAGCAGAGTTTAAATTTTTTTCCTGTCTTACTGACAGGACCATTAGTGCCTTGAAGGCACAGTTTTCTGCTGGAATTATGCAGAGCTGCACTGTCATTGGGAAGCTCCTAAAAAGTGTCTGCTCTCACTTCCAGGTAGATACAGTTACTGATATGTAGTATGTAGACTTCATTACCTGCTTGTGGTGCTAATTTCTTCAAAATGCAGGTTTTGGAAGGGTAAGAATTAGAACCCTGACTCATCCCTAAGTGGAATATAAAATAATTGCTGTGTTATGGAAGTACAGGTACAGTGATCTCTATGACCCTGGATAAACCTGAAATAACATAGGATATTCGACCTCATTTATTGTTTGCTAAATTCCCTGGCAGTTCCTGGTGTCTGTTTACAGTGAAAATGTTATTAGCACATGCACACTGTTCCAGGAATGAGGTCAAACAACAGAATTCAGCAGAGGAAGCATATTTTTCGAATATCAATGTGAACTGGGATCTGGCTACTTTAGAACTATACTGTGGCATATACTTGTAGTAATTAGAAAGAGGAATTTTTAAACCTTAAGTATCAGTGGAAAGATTATGACTTGGTGGTGAAAAAATCTGTCCACAAAACACTTTGATCTGACAAAATGTTATTGTTAATCCAGCAATACAGTGCTGTTGCTGCCAGTATCAGGCTGTTAATTTTGAACTGATTTTTCAAGGCTTCAGGACTGATGCTTCTCAGATTTGCTGTCTCAGAACTGCTCTGCAGATCTGAGTGGATGTGATGTTCAGTCAGCTCACTGTTGCTCTTAGAAGAGTGTCTAGATGGAGCTCACCATCAATGGTGTTGAATATAGACTTTGGGATATCTGACTGCTCTCTAGAGTCTACCATGTTTTGATTTTTTTTATCACTTGAATAAAAAAAAATAGCGATTTTGATTCAATTTTTGGATAAAATTTATAGTTGCCAAGAAAACTCTTTACATTCTCAGAGGTTCTTGTACGTAACACAAGGAAACTTTCAGCTTTTCAGGCACTCAGACTTTCCAAAAAATGCAATGATCACAGATGAAATGTATATTTTTGACACATCTATTTATGTAGACCAAACAAGTTTGTTCTAAGTATTGTCTTTGTTAAAACAGATTTATGGAATCTTCATTCTGATAAACAAGACTTATGGGTCAAATGTTTATGCAGATGAAATTAACCCCAGGTAAAGTGTATTAAGAGTATAGTTGATCAAAAATAAAAATATGAAGCAGAATACATTTGAAAACTTTTTCAGCTACAGTGAGGTTTCTCTTTATTTTTTTGTCCAGTGCTAAGCAAAAAAGAGCAATAAAATATTGATTATGGTGCCACTTCTAAAATTCAAATATATTCTAGAAGACAGTCTTATGACATGTTCAAATTACCCCTAGTGGTAATACATTAATGCAAAATTATTAGTATTTTAACTTCTGGTGATTGTCAAAAATAATTGCATAAATAAAAAATGCTCCATAAGCTAAGGGAATCAAAAGAGTGTCAAAGGATCTTGTATGTTTTCTAACAGTCTTCTGATACTGTGTTCAGTGGCTGTGGTTAGTTGTTCCTTTTTCTTTTTGCTGAAGCAAACATAAAACATTCTGCAGCTTTTCTCTCTTCAGTGATCTGCTCCCAGAAGAAAATGAAAGGCTGAATTTCAGCAACGTTTTCTGTTTGATTCTTTCTTTAAACAGCTGTGTGTAAGACACACAACCTTTCTTTGTACCACCATTTTTACTCCAATTCCTGTTTGAAAATGCCTAAATCATAGTCCCTTCTTCTGAGGTTTTGTGCTCAACTACAAAGACAAGAAAGTATGAGCTAAAATTTTCTATTTTTCATGCATGCACCCAGTTTTTTCTAGATGCAGGTTGGTTCGAATCAAGACTTTCTTTTGTACTTTGTCAGAAGTTCATGCACACAGTCTGCCTTCACTCTCAAGGTGCTTCTGAAGCTGGGCTTTCTGTCCTTAACACAATCTTTGTTTGTACTTAATTCTTTCTGCTGTCACAAAAATCAGTTGATATGGCTTTGCTGCGCTTATGGTTGTTTGAGACTGGAAGTATTCAGAAAGGTCCTGAGCAGTTTTTCAATACCTTCTCTCCTTTTTGAGTGAAAAACCTTTTTTTTAAATGATTTTTCAGTTAGTGCATGGGGTTTGTGATCTTAAGCCAAAGGCTTTTTTTGGGGAAGCTCTCTTGAAACTCTAGACAGGTTTGTTTCAAAGCCATTACTGACTTAGTTTTTCCTCAGTCTGTAACAGTCTTGTGAAAAAGGAAGGAACACTTTAGTCCCTTTATGATGTCTCTCTAATTTTCCTCTTAATACCTCATTCCACGCACTATTGAAGTCAATGAGCAATTGATTATGCATTTGTAGGTTGCTCCTTGGGACAACCCAGTCCTTTTCAGTAAGACCTCTGTTGTATTTTTACGCAGGAAAACACTGTTGGTTACAGGATATATTGACAGCTCGACAGTTCATGAACTTCTCTTACCTTTTCACATGGTCTGATCACAAATCTTGTTGAAGTATAGGACTTAAATTATGGTATAATTTGTTGTGGGTGGTAATAGGGGTTTACCATTGCCTGTTAATTATTGGTGCATAGTGCACTTCTATGTGTTTTCCTCTATGAAGGACATTTCCTTTCAAGTGTGTATTTACAAGCTTGCTTGGCACAAAGATCAATTTAAAATGAGCCTTCTCCCATCCTGGTTAAAGAGTGGTAAAGTTTGACTCCAAGGATGTATTTTTAAATTTTAACTCCCAGAGCATGCACCAGTATACTGAAATGACTGCTGATGCCTCTGTTGGCAGGCATAACATTTCTTCTTCTTTTTTTTTTTTTTTTTAATAATGGGAGATACCTATTTCCTATCTCTAGCAGTGCTACTTCAGCAGCAGTGTTGTTTTGTGTAGTAGGTTATCTTGCTCCAATGTATTAGAGATACAATTCCTGACATCCCACTTCTGGTAAGCTGTCTGTATTTCTGCAGATTAGAGAGAATAATTCATTGCTAGGACAGTCCTAAATACTACTCTTCTTTTTTTTTTCTTTTTTAATGGGAGGAAAAAAAAAATCTCCCTTTAGAATATGGATGCTGAAAGAATTCTATTTTTTCTCATGACAAAATCCCAAACTTTGAAGAAATGGTGCCTCCAGCCCCCAGCTTCCAACACCTTTAGATTAATTCTCAGTATCTTTCTGCTTAAAGTGACAAGGAAATTTAGATAAACTGTACTTTTCACATTTAAAAAACTACACTGTAAGGTGTCAAAATTTAAAAGTGAAAGTGTTACTTCCAGAGCAAAGCTGTTAAGTGTTGAAAAGAGAAACAGAGACAGCAAAACACTCAAAATAGCTGAAGATGGATCTTTTCAAGTTCATGAATAATACGTGGCATGGTTTCTTGCAACAGGACAGACACACATGATTCAGAGAGTTTATTTCTTTCTAAGAGTTTTTATTTGCTGTTTCCTAAAGCTATTGCAGTAAAATGTTGGAGAAAAAAAATCTGATTCTTTTTCCTATGCTGCTTTCCTTTTGGTACATTTTTGCCAGCATAAAGTGTCTAAACATGGAAAATACTTCCACAAGTTTAAACTGAAAAAAAGGTTTAAAAAGGACACTTCTAAACTTTCCTCTTATGTCCCTTTTATCTTTATAAAACCATTTTATATTTTTTGGTTTCAAATAAAGGAAACATTTATATGCAGTCTATTACCAAACTTTAGGAATGATCAATTTTTACTGCCTTCTCTGGCAGCAAGAAATGGAAGTTTGTTTCTTCTGTCATGAGCAACTGTGAGAGGTTGGTTGCAGTGCTGAAGAGGTCTTCAGTTTTGTCTTTTACTGACTAAATTTAGACATTTGGATTTGTGTTAAAACCTTCTTTGTTAGATTCAGCCAGATGGCAAATGACAATGAAATGTTAACAATCCGCTCCTCTTTCTTCTTCTGTCTTCCTTTTATTGCAGAATGTCTCCTCATTTCAGTGTAAAATCCTACTATTTACATGCAAGTTCACACGAGGGCTGTGCTTGTCCTGGAGTGGGAGGTTTCTCCATATGGAGTAGGAGAAATGTGTCATTTCAAAGCCCATTACCTTGATGGTGGGATGGAGCAGCAGCAATTTTTGGTGTAGTTTTCCTGCTATTAATGACTCTGAACATTTATCTTGCGATTTTGGTCACTCACATGTCTCTGTGTGGAGCTGGGTCACTACTCCCAAGCACTGGCCCACTGCCCCTGGAAGGAAGAGCTAAATTAGGGTTTGAGGCTTCCATGCCTGGCTATTTAAAGAACTTTTTGGAGAACGAGTGCAATGTGTATCTAGCAATCTAGCAATAGCTAGATCCTTAATGTCCTGAGGGAATGGATGGGAATAGTTATAGTTGCAGAATTATTCAGAATAATCAGAATATAAATGTCCTCAAGGAAGGTTTGGGAGAGAATCTCAAATATAAGCCAGGCACAGGGGGAATTCTCATGACAGGTGGTTTCTGTTTTAAAAATATATATTAGTGCACACTGAGAAAAGTTAATATGTCACACATACACACTGAATTCTGTATTAAGTAACTTCAAGAAAACAAAGATAGGGTGAATGCAATGAAAACCTCTGTTTCTGAAAAAATACAGACTGGGGAAAATATGTCTGAAAAAAAAGATCTAATCAAAACTGAGATTCCTGTTCAGATTTTTAATGGAAGGACAGTCTTTTGGAAAGTCAGCTCAATGTCTTAGATTTGTGCTCTCAGAAAATCTTGAATCCAGTCATTTGGCTCTTCTGCATTGAAGGGTGCTGACATTCTCTAAGGGACTCTCCCCCACCAAAAGTACAGGACCACTCTAATAAGACATCAGATTGATACATGTAAAATGACAATGCATTTAATTCAAAGATGGCCCTGAAATTAGAGCTGGAAACCAGAAATACAGAATTTCTAGAATATAATAGCTTTTGTATCTCTTGCTACACTTCATCTGTGAAATGCGCCCAGCTGGAAACTCGACCGAGAAATGTTTCATATTTGAGACCTGAAAGCAAAATATGAGCTGCAAATTCAGTAGACACATTTCATTGGCCCCTATTTTTGTTTGGTTTACACATTATGAATTAGATTTTTTATAAATTAAACATGGATGCCCAGCTGTTATTTCTAGTGCAACATTACCACAGTGAACAGCCAATTCAAGTGAACTTGTCTTTGGAACAAGGGATCTCGAGCCATTCTTTTCCTTCACTTCACATGTATGTGAATATTCTGTTAGAGAGAAACACACCTTGATATTTTTTTTTCTTCACTATTTATTCCAGGAAGGGTGGAAATGACAATTGATATAACTAATAGTTCAGCAGTGGGTTTTTCAAAGCTGGAATTGATCTCTTTTCTGTGTCATTCTGCAGCATAATGATTATTTTTACTATTTCCATTTTTCACATGGCAAAAATTATTAATTCTTTTGAGAATTCTGCTCCTTGTGCAATAAATTGTATAGCTGTGGAAACTGAGTGGCTGTATGTTGAGAACCTTTTAAATGACTATAATTCTTTATCAAGTTTTGAACTTGGTCACTATGCAAATTCACTCTATAATGAACAAAAGGGACTTCCATTTGCTTAAATGTGTACAATGAACTGTCTTGGTTTGGCCCTTAGTGAACAGGGAGAGCCTGCAGTGCTAATTTGGTGTATAAATGTGAAATAAAACTTGGCACTGTGGTCATCACCATAGTGCCTTCCTCCTATTTTCTCTGCATGGCTCCTATTTTCCATATTACTGGCACTTTATGCCACCTAGGCACTGTAAGATCACACAGTTGGGACATCTCCTTTTTTTCTGTTCTTTAGGTTTTTATGTGCACTCAATCTTTCAGGCTTAGCTAAAAGTACTAAAAACCCATATAGCCCATACCTGACTGCATGTCCTTGTTTCAACTCTGCTAAACTTTACTGGGATTTCTGATCCTTTTCCAGTCCCAAAGGTACCAAATTTAATTGGACTCTCTTGCTGTATTTAAGCAAGCTTTCAAACAAAAAAAGTCACTCATACTCAGAGAAATGTTACATCTCTATGGATTCATAGCTATACTACATTGACTTGTCCTTTCTAAAACTTCCAGGTTTTACTATGACAATCCTTTTCTCTTGAATGAAAAGGGGAAAAAAGACCAATTTAGTGTTCACTTCAGTGTTTATGGAAATGGACCTATGTATCAGTCTGTGCTTGACTTTCTGCTCCAAATCTGCAAATGAAAACTGAGAGACAGGAGGCTGATTTTAAGAAAAGCAGTGGATGCCTTCACAAAAGGAAATCTGTTATGGTTGACACAATATGTTGGGACATTTTTCCATGTACAGCAGACTTGCTTTGCAACAGGAATTTTTGGTCAGAAATCCTAGATATTTTCAACGTGATTTAGACTAGCAAATGAGCAGATCTAATTCTGAAAGTCATTAAGTCACTTTACTAAGTCATAGCAAAGAATTGTGATGCCTCATGTTAGACTTAGGCACCTCTATTGGCATGTGACTCCTATCATGGTGCTTAAAGAAACACCTTGTCAGAGCTGTATCACATTTTAATAATTTTACCTGGTGTTGCAGTCTGGTTTTTAAGTCATAAAGGTCATAATCCAGATGCTTTAAAATGAAACCATTGTACCAGCCTGCTGCACAAGATTTTTATACATATTTATATGTAGAATATAAAAGACATTTTGGGGTGTGGTGGAATGGAGTGTTGCAAGACATACATCTTAAAATGCCTTAATCTTCTCTGTATTTTTCATTTAGAAAGTACTGTATGTGCCATATGTCCCCCTTCCTAAAAAATAGGGTTTTTTCCTCAGTTTTCGTAATTTTTTGTTCATTAACTTCTACTGGAATCAGAAATTCCTATTAATTGAAAATATTATTTCTAATATTTCAAGAAAGTATTTTGTAATGAACTTGTTAAGAAACTGTCTATTCAACTCTTTGAAAAATGCATTTTAGAAAATATTGGTCGGAACTGTACAAATGGCAGAGTACAATGGGTGAGACAAATGCAGATAAACAGCATGAACATCCACCTTTTAGATTTTTTCTCCTCCCACTCACCTTTATATTCCACAATGGGTGGAAAAAACGGTCATTTTTCCTCCTTTCAGCCCAGCAGCATAACATCTAAAATTACAACATATTTCTTCATAGTTTTGCATGCAAAGTGCCTAGATACATTCCTATATTAATTACTAAGAAATATGTACTATTAACAGATGGAGAAACAAATACTTATCTGGCAATTTCCATTTTTTCCTGGATAAACCAGGAATATTTCCTTTTTCATTATGCAACTTCCATTAAATCTCCACCTGTAATAATTTGCTGTGGTGTTAACAGGTTATTTTCTAGAGGAAATAAATTTATATAAAGTAAACACAGACAAAACCTTTCAGGATATGTCTTAGCTGTACTTAAGCACCTATTGCAGATGTATTTCAATTCTATGAATGCAGCCAATAAAATCTGTGCTCTGTAAGAACAATCAGCAAAGTATTTATTATGCAGGTTTATAAGACAATAAACTTTAATTTAAAGAACTGATATTTCCTCAGAAAAAAGTTTGTTGTCTGGAGAACCTGATAAGGAAAAAATTAATTTCTGATCAGACCCTTGAGGCAAGCAACAGCAGTAAATAATCTTTTTTTACAGTAATGGTGGGGAACAAAATTGTAATTACAGCTGCAATGTTTGATGAATATATGGGCTGATTTCACTGAAAACAATTTTTTTTTTCCTTTTTAGTTTAGATAGAAATATGTTTGAGAATCATATTCAGAGTTTGAACTTTGGTAGGGTATGAGTAGTAATATTTTGATGCACTTTAAAAATGGAGAAAATTATATAAAGATAATAAATAGTAGAAATATATAAACATAAAGAAGGTAGAATGTGATTTAATTTTAGCAATACCTAGACATTTTCTACTAATGAATTAAAAATCAGAAGATTTTATTATGATCATGGGCTGCTGAGCTTCAATGTAATTGTTTGAGTTTTAATAGCAGCCTGCATCTACTCATGTGCTGTGCAATTCTAAGACTTCCAATGGGATTTTGACATTTTCTGTTACTCCTTTCTAGATTGTTTATTGCTTTACTGACATTTTACCCACTATATATTTAGTAGAAAAACACAGTTCAATATATTTCTGTGAAATTAAAGAGCAAACAGTCTTGAGAAATAGTTGTGACTGAATACTGTAAAAAAAATTTTTAAGGTTGTGGCAATTAAATTTCCAGATGCAAGGAAGGCACTGAAAGCTGGGCTTATAAACCCTGCACACCTTTAAAGTGCTTGCAAATCTGACAAAAACAAGCAAAAAACAACACAGTTGTCTTGAAGTTGCTGCAACCTCAGGCTTCCTAACTGCAGGCATTGTGGTAGAACTGTTATGGTATAGAGACTGTTGGAAACCAATCTATTTCTTATCTCAGATTTTGTATGTGAATATGTAGATACACACTCACACATCTATATTGCAAATATATTTTTGCAGTCAGGAAAACCCAGAATTTACTTATATTGTCCAGAAAGTAACTGGTATAAAACTCTCAAAAATCAAAAATCATTAATTTATTTAAGCTAAAATGGGAAGAATGGCGATCTGCTGGTTTGAAGAGAGTTTCAACTGAAGGGCTCCCAGACCCTTTTACATATAAGCTAAATGACACAACAGTGCAAGCTTGGCTTCATCTTCTGGCAGAGGAATTCATGAGAAAACGTAGCCAGGCTTTACAAAGCAATGAGGCTCCATTTTGTGTTACTGTCTCCACTGGCAGAGTAAGAGGCTTCTGAGCTTATTCACAGTGCACTTCCTTTTGGTAGGGAACAGTAGGGCTCTTTTCTGTGTAGGGCAATTAATGCAGCCAGAAGCTCTTATTATTCAGGAGAAAAAAAACCCCAAAAAATCCCCAGAAGATAATTCATGTGAACTTGTGCACCTGCATAATTAACAAATTCTAAAAAAGAGAAAAGCATGGTTAGAGTAGATGCCTCTGCAAATACCCGGGGGGTGGAATGGACAAAACAGATAACTATATCTTTTAAATGGTCTTTATCTACTACAAATGGAAACAAAAGAAACCCACAGAAAACACAGAGAATCGGTGAAAGAACGTAAGAAGACAGAGTCAGTTTTGTAACTGCTACAAATGTTTCATGTTGCTTCTTTTTCCTTCTTTGGGAAAAATTTCTCATTGCAGTGGATCTGAAGGGGAAGATGTAGAGAATGTATTCAATTTTTTTTAAAAGGGGCTAAGTGTAATTTATAAAGTCGAGAATTTGGGAAATATGTATCATTTAGGACAAATGATAACAAAATTTTTGAATGAGAGTAGATGTGAAATGTGCACCAGGAGACAGGTTTGCTAATCTAGTCCTGGTTAATAAATGTATTTCTTCTACTGCAACTCACCAGTTTCTTGATCTGAGTTGTTTCTAATTCATTTTTTGTGTCTGATGAGAATAGTTAATGTAAAATGATTTAGGTTTGGTTGGTTTTATTATTGTTTGCTGAAAAATTCAGGATCCACGGCTAAATAATTCACAAAATTAAAGCCAAATTCAAAACAAATAATCCTATCGGGGAAAAGAAAATGGGGAATAAGCAAAACATTCAGTATTAAAATCCTTGAAATTCAATATAAAATTTGAAAGGAATTCTTTTAACACAGAAAATAATAGAAATTGTATAAAAATTAAAATAGTTAAACTATAATACAGAAATAAATTTCTTTTTCAGTAGAACTCTGCTCTGGCTTTTTTGGCAAGAAATACATTAAGAAGTTAAACTAAGGTCAATTAAAACTAAGTTTCTTCAAATATCCCTTCAGTCAGAAACTTAAAGTTATTCAGTATACTTTACATCTAAGTCCCAGGGACGTTTTATTGCTTCAAGTTAAGAAATCACTCAAGCATTTTTGAACTTTTTACACTTAACAATTTGATTGAATATATATGCACACTGGTCATTTATTTGAACACTTTAAACCTTTACTATGCTTTGAAATACTTGTTTATTTTCCTGTGGTTGGCACCTACTGCCTAGTAAGAAGCCATGTAATTAATCAACAAATTAAAGGTTCTTTTTAGGTCAATGCTTTGCAAAAAATATTTTCGTTTAGTTCAAAATTTTTTAAATTAGTTTTATTGTCAAATTGGCTGCAAGACTGTTCCAGTATTCAAGTGTCACTTTGTACTTTACGTTCAGGCTCCCTCAGATCCATTTTGCTTTCACCATCTGTTTTGACAGCAAAGTTCTTCATGGCATAATTTTTCATGTTTGGTTTTTATATCCAAGATCCCACTTGGAACAAGTCCCTTAAAGTGAGCAGTTGTTTTGCTGGCAAACAGTAGCAGAGATGGTGATGGAACACATAAGCAATAGTTTGGGTAAAGTGCAATTTAAACTTTTTTAAAAAAGCTCGATTATATTTCTAGTTCGCTGTTCTCTCAAGCAAAGGAAATCAATGAATAAATACTAATGAAGCATTTCTAGTAGGTAGATTTCTTATGTTTTCTTTTTGCATTGCAGTGAATTTCCTTGAGTGGCTCAGCTGCCCATGGGGAAGAAGGAGGATAGAAACACAAGTAAGCACCAGTAATGTATTAGCATAATAGCTGAGCTTGAAAAGTATGTGGGTTTTGCAGAGTGATGTCACATAATTTATCAATGGATTAATAAATGCTGGTGGAACATTTTTATTGCTCTGTGGCCACAAATAGCATGAGTGTGGTCAGTGTAAACAAACATGAAGTACAGGGGCATAAAAAGGGAGAAGAGAGTTCTGGGAGGGACCATTGTGGGCAGCAATCCTGTGCTGGAAATAATCCATGTATAAAATCATCATTAGACAGATGGTCTGTGCTGGCATACAGCTGGAAGAAGCCCTTAATAGGACAGGGCATCAGGGCTAAGTAGAGGGGAGGGAAGGAAACAAAGCAGGAAAATAGGAAATGCAGCATTGTTATTTTCCATGGGAAAGCCAAAAAACCTCTATTTTCAGAAACTATGGTGCAATATACACTGTCTAGAATTCTTGCAGATATTTGGCATTTGGATAAGCAGTGTGACAGGTATGAATAATTATGCTTGAATCGAGGTTACCAATAAGTCTCCCAAACCCCACTTATGACTTTTGATTTTAAGTGAGATTTTATATTTGAATTGTCATTTTTGTTATACTTCAGGATTCATACCAATTCCCAAGAGATGAACACAGTAAAATAACCTTCAGCTTGATATCAGCTGAGGTGTCTGTCCATGGCAGATTGATGGAATTGAGAGGTGTTAAGAGCACAGGACAGAGGACTAGGTATGAAGGAAGGGGGAGATGTCCCTCCTTAATGAGAAGGACTGTGGGATTTTAGCTGAATTGTTCTTATTCATGGTGTCTCAGGAAGGATGTGTTTGTCAGGCTTCAGGTGATTTAAGAGAGGTAGGCTTAGAGAAAGGACACACACATATCAGCAGAATTGCTGTCCCCAGCCCATAAATAAACCTGCAGAACAATAAACCTTCTTTTAAATGGAAAAGCAGGTCTTTTTCTGTTGAGGGAGTAGGTAACTGGGAGGAGCTCTAGTTTATAGCTTACTTCAGCCCAGCAGACTAAGAGCAGCTGACAAAATCAGGTAATCTGTGTGGAGACAGAATCACTATATGCACCTTTTCTTTACAAGATTTCAACTAATTAGGGCCACAGAAAAACCATCAATTTCTGAACACCATATTTTATAAGGGAATTTATAATTAAATGCTGACTTGGGAGGTTTTTTGCTGATGAGTTTTCCAGTCTGAATATCCCTATCTTTTCT
>NW_008237239.1:19253417-19267121 GCF_000691975.1 Corvus brachyrhynchos | reverse complement strand
TCTAAAAGGAAGTGTGAATGAATGCCTGTATTTCTAAGCCACTGACCAAACCTTTACTAGGAAAATTCAAGGACCAGCAATTAAAGTGAACAAATTTGTGGGAAAATTGCTTACCAAACCAAATAATTTTTGTCACCAAAATCTGGAAATATGAGTACTTGAATTGCTTTAATAGCTGAGAAAGGGGATGATCTAAATCACACATACTTTTGGTTGTGCCCAAGAACTTAAGTAATTCAGAACACTTGTTTCATAACATTTAGGAAAGGAGAAATTGTTTAATATAAGTTTAGTCAACTCTCAAAATGCATGATAGAATAGTGATTTTTGGCTTTTGCAAGATGTACTTTCAGACCTAAATTTTAAATTCAAGTAAGAAAAGGTCTCCACTGAAGTGGATACTTTTAGTTCTCGGGGGAAAATTGACCGGATCTTAGTGTGGGAAAATTCTGTTTCGCTTCCTACCTTCTTTCCTAGTGAATTTGCAACTATTGCTGTTTTCCTTATTAAGTAGTATAAAAATGTTCCCATTTCCCATGGTTGCAGTCCAATATTAACTTTCCCCCTCAACATTTGACCAGTACTGAGTCTTATAGTGTCCCTATATGTTGTTTGGATTCACCATTTCAAGTTTCTTATAAATATTTGTTTCTTTACCTTGTAATTTTTAATACTAAGGTTTACCTTCCAGAAATACCAAAAAATACATAATGAATTCAAGTAAAATATAAATATTGTTGGAAGTGGAAATATCAGAGGGGTTTAGCCCAAGTAAGGACTGCAAATTGCAGTGTCTAAGATCCTGTTGCATTCTCCTGTGGCCATGAGCACAACTGGAGAATAAACTCTGAATTATTGAGCGCTGTGGTAACTCTGGCTTCATCTGGAAATTTTAAGAGCTGTGGCAGTAGTACACAGTCTCCAAAAGAAGGTCTAAGTAGATAGAGGTAGTTATGGCATCATCAATAGGGATTTAAATACAAGGAAGTTGGAGATGTGAGTCTGAAAGCTCTTTTATTTATTACAACTCTGTTGCGCACTTAATGCTTTGAGAAGGATTTTATTACTTTCTAAAAGCAGTTGCACATTAAATCTTTAACTTCTGTCCTGCTTGAATATAAACATCTTTTCCACTGGGCAGGAGTTCAACAAGACAGAGACAAGAGAGCTTTGAAGCTTTAGATGATACGATGACTGCTCCAAACTATCTCCAAACCTGCACTTCCAGTACACAAATTTACAGTTCACAGATTTACCTTAAGAGTGCTGATGAGAATTCCATGTTAATGCTTAGGATTTTTCTTCCTTTTCTTTATGCTCCATCACATTTTCCTGAATTCACTTTATGCCCTAACTTCCTTCATTCAAGCTTGCAAGCCAAAATTAAGCGAGTTTTGTGTTAAAGAGCAGTTGCCTGTCTCCCTGGGAAGCAGAACAGAACCACTGTAATGCTCAACTGGAGGTATTCCATAGTAAGTTTATATCAGCAATCACCACCTAGCCAGAACTTACAGGGAGTTTAGCTTTGGTTAATTGTCTTCCAAAAAGAAGTAAGAGGAAAAAAAACCTGGAGGTTGCTCTCATGGACAGGAAAAATACTGCCAGAAAGTACAACTGAAAACAAAAAAAGGTGTCAGGAAAAAAAAAATCTCCCTTTCTCAGCTATGCTAAAAGCCATTTCTTCAGCTCTTTGCTCTACAAATCTTTAAAATATTGCTGCAAATATTCTTCCCCCTAGAAAAATATCGATGAAAGATCTAAACCCAAAATATTTCACTTTGAAAAGTTACCTTGGTGCTCTCTGGGACTATAATTCAGCAATTGTGTTTCCATTCTCTTGTCCATTATGGTCTTAAGTTGGGTTATATCTCCTGTGGTACCTATCTGTCAGTCCTCGTACAGATTTGGTGATTATAGTTGATCATGGGGAATATGTGCATGGAAGTGAAGCTCTCTACAGACAATGAAAACATTGAGAAGAAGAAAAATAGGTCCCCTGAGGTATTATAACTGTAAATTTCTGTTGGCAAAATCTTTTAATGAATTAAAAATGAATCCATGGAAAGCTAGCAATTTCTGTTTTAAAATGTGGTTTTAGTAGGAACCTGGTGTTTTTACTGAAGAGCTGTTTAGCAAGCTGATTGGAAATATCTGACCTAAAATTTATTTTGTGCTTGGAGATGTTACAAGATGTAGGTGCCAAGACACTATCCAGAAATTATCTGTGTCTACTCTGTCAGGGGAACATAACCAGTTGCTGAGCCCCAGATATGGCACTTTTTTCTCTCTTGGTGGTTTCACAGAGCCTTCTCCACTGACCAGAGAGCATTGATGGTGAAATTCTTCATGAAGAAGAACTGGAGGAGAGTGAATTATCTTTCTTGTTGCTTCTGCATAGGGCCTTTCTGAGCATTTGGGGGGTGTGTGTTTGTGAGTGGAAGGGGATTGGAAACAAAGAGTAGCCAAAAGATTTGTACTGATCTGCTTATGACACTAAGTTGAGCTACCTTTACTATGCCTTTACTTGTGTCGCAGGTATGCCCGTTTCTCCTGTGGTCTCAGTCACTGAAAATAGCTTGTATGAGAAGAAAAAATTGCCAAAACTTGGAAAATTCCCATTGATGCAAATTCCCATCATATTTTTTTTTTGTCCTACTTGTCAGACGCATACACTGCTTATATGTCAATTGAGGTTAGACCACAACAGGAAGCAGTGATCTGTAGCACTTATCCTGTCTTCAAATAGATCATTGACACGACTGGGTTGTTTAAAGAATCATTTGTCTTCCAGGATCTTCTAGGATGCTGGAGAAAGGTGCCTGAATTGATTATTTTAATGTTACTGAGAATTAATTGCAATATTTATGGTGTATTAGGGTACCTAGAGCCTGGTACATCTCCCTTTCAGTAGTTCTTTAAAAGAAAGTAGAATACAACATATATTGCTGTCTTTAGACCTCTTCTTATTTGAATACTTAAAAAATAATTGTTGTTGTCTCAAACATCACTGGCCAATTTCAAGTCTAATTAAGCTTAAGCCTTCTGTGTCTTCTTCCTGCACAAATGCACCTCAGCTCTGTGCTCTGTCTGCAAATCCTGACCTTGCTTCCAAAGATGGTACAATTTCTTTTTCCTCTTGAGCATCACAGGATGTTCCTTCCCTGTTCAGCCAAGCTGGTCATCTGCTCAGCTCACTTGATTTACAACACAGTGGAATTGCCTGGGATTGTAATATTAAGGAAGTAAACAGGCAAATTTATTTTTATCTTTCTGGAGTCCTAATGAGTGTAAGTTACTTAGAGCTGATTGTCTCTTCAAGTTCTCATAACCAGAAGCAAAGATAACATCCTCCCCAGGCAGGTTTGGGCCACCTTCAATGATCACAGAATCACAGAATGGATAGGCTTGAAAGGGACCATGAGGTCATCTGATCCAATAAGTGTCACTCAGAGCAGATAACTCAGGGTTGTGTCTGTACAGCTTTTGAATATCTGCAATGAGGGAGATTCCACAACTTCTTTGGGCAATCTGTTCCCCAGTCACCCTCACTGTACTGAAGTTCTTATCATCATTCAGATGGAACCTCCTTGTGCATTAGTTTGTCCCTGTTCCATTTTGTCCTGTTACTCAGCGCACCAAAAAGAGCCTGGATCCATCTTCTTGACACCTGCCCTTCAAATACTCATATATATTGATGAGGTCTCCTCTCAGTCTTCTCTTCAGGAGAAGCAGGCCCAGTTCCTCCAGCCTTTTCTCGTAAGTGAGGTGCTCAAGTTCTCTGGTCACCTTCATAGCCCTCCACTGAACCTGCTCCAGGAGCTCCATGTCTCTCTTGCCCTGAGGAGCCCAGAATTGGACACAGCACTCCAGATGTGCCTCACCAGGGCTGAGTAGAGGGGCAGGATCACCTCCCTTGACCTGCTGGCAATTCTCTTGCTAAAGCTCCCCACTATCCCACTGGCCTTCTTTGCCCCAGGGGCACCCTTCTGGCTCATGGACAGCTTGTTGTCCACCAGCACCCCCAGGACCTTTTCTGCCGAGCTGCTCCCCACAAGGTCAGCCCTGAGCCTGTGCTGGTGCCTGGAGTTGTTCCTCCTCAGGTGCAGGATCACACACAGAAAACTACAAAAATCAAGCATTTTGTAGTCTGTGGGAAGTTTTATTTAGCTGATTTAATCAACTTGCTGTTCTAGGTCTTTGGGTGGTATGTTTATGCCCAAAATTTAAATTAACAGGGATTCAGGCACATAACAGTATTACCATAGCATGCAATGGCTTTGCCACCACAAGAACACCATCAGCAAAGGACTGCATTTGTTTTCAGTCAGGGCTATCATGGCCCTAAACGTATGTGTGGCCCTTTAAGAGATCCCTGGATAAGGTTAATGTTTCAGAGAGGATAAACTGGAAAGATCAGATAATGACCTTAGTGTTAGAGAGGCTTAAGGTTTTAGCATTAGAGTAGATACAGAGACCACAAATAAAGGATTATAGTTATGAAGCATCATAATGGAATTGAGCAATGTCAGAAAATGCCTTAAAAATCAAGACGATATCATAAACTATGGAACTAAAAATGGATGAGCCTGCCTTTTTGGTCCATGAGTTTACAATCCTTTGCAAATTTTGCTTGCCAGTAACAGTATTTAATTTTTAACCTGGTTAAATCAGGTCTGTTGCAATTTTAATTCCAATCCAGCCATTTGGGAGCTATTTTGTATTGCCTTGCAAGTGTTTTTTTCTCTCTCTCTTTTTTTTTTCCTTCTGTAAAACCCAGCAGGTAATTCAAGATGGAAATTAACTTTGGTTACCTATTTCTCTGGGCTGCAAAAATGCCCTCCTAGAACTATCAGGTTTGTAAGTACATATAAAGACTTATTATTCATTAACTATAGAAATCTAAAATCAAACAAGAAATTATTAAGTTTTTTCTCTTCTCAGTTCTTCATCATTTGCTAGACACGAATTAGTGAGGACACCCATAATGGAAGAGTGTCTGAGTTGCTATTTGTGTGAGTTTGCTGAACTCTATTGCATTCAACAGACCTGTAACAACCATCCCGTATGAGAAAAAACCCCAATCTTTCCATATAGATTATCTGTTCAATGCTTTTTTCTTTTATTATTGATTTTAAACGGGGAAACAGCCATCATTCATGCTTGTTGTCTTTCTAAAAGCTGAAAACACATCACCTGTAAAACACACTTTGAAATAACTCTGCCCTTTTTTATATCTGGAAACTCTACAGGGATCAGTTATCTATAGCTACCAGGTTCACATTCCTTTTTACTTTTTTTTCAGAATAGGGTAAATTTGAACAGTCTGAATAATTTAAGAGCACATTATCATTACAATTTAGAGGCAAACCAGAGGGGGGATGCACTATAGAATAGCCAATACTGACATCATGTCTCAGCAGTCTAGGTGGTAGCTTATTGATCTTACTGTACATAAGAGACCAGGACTTGATTTCCCAGATCACTAGTTGAGAATTGAAACACAGGGTAATTAGCAGCCAGTTTTCAGATCTCAGTTTACTGAGCAAGCAAGTTAGAATAGTTCTCTCCTGGGAAGATGGGAAAACAAGTGAGGGAAATCAGAGGAATAATTTCTGGATTGCATCTCAGGGAAAAACTAGCAAATCTGATTTACAGTGTCTGTGGCTGAATTTCTACAATTTATGGCACTAGGCAATACTTATTGTGAATGCCATAAACTTAAAAATTTCTACACTTGTGCCCTGACAAATGTGATTTCATGCAGCTGTAAGCATCTTTTGGGGGGCGGGGTTACTTTATCACACCAAGACAGATCAGAATTACTTATTTGTGTTGACTGAAGCAGTATGCCAGGATTCCTACCACCAAATATTCATGGGAATGTTTGACAGCTGCTGCCTGGCGAATTCCAACACAGTGATTCACTTCTTTGTTTTCCAGAGCTTCTCTGGGGCTGAAGTTTGCATGCCCAGGTTACACTTCACTGCCTGTGAAAATTCAGAGTGCCGTTTGGGAGCCCAGCCTTATTGAAGCTATTGGAAGTTTTGCCACTGACTCATCGGAGCCAGGAATTTGCCCACAGTTTACAGAATCATATCAGAAGACCTTTTGTTTCTTTGTTTGTTTGTTTTCTCTGTCTTATAAACCAAACCTGCCTGGTCCTTATAGTAAGCCACAAGACCAGTATGACCCTGCATGTTTAAAACCACAACTCATTACTACAAAGTTTGCCTTTACAAACAGAGAGATGTGCAAAAAGCATCTTCAAGCCAATTCTAACTGGTAGATTGACCCACCAATGATTGTATTTGCTGGATTCTCTGAAAATGAAGTCTATTAAATGCGAAAGTAATAAAATAAGGATATCATGTGCATCATTTTAGTGTTGTGATCTTTGGGTTTGGTGCTTGTTTTGGGATTTTAGGGAGGTTTTTTTTTCCCCTCAAGATGTATATTGGTATATCATTTGAGAGCAACTGTGAGTTACAGGAGGAAAAGTGTATTTTTGAAATGTTCTCAGATTATGAGATTTCTTGCACTGCCTTCTTGCTTATGCTCTTTACTTCTGAAGCTCTGCATCTCTGTAAATTCAGCCAATTATATTTTGATGCATAAACAGTTGCCTGATTGCTCTGCATCCTCATTTTCCTGTGTGATGGATTGAATGTATGGCAGCTGTCCCCAGAGGCCATCCTGAAAAGAAGATGTTGCAGATCATGAGTTTATCCAAGTGAATAAAACTGAAAATATCTCATAAGTACACAGAATTTTTTTTTTTTTTAATTTCTTGTTAGTAAAGAGAGATTAACATACAATAGTATCTGTCACATAGGGGAAACTTCTTAAAATACCTGAGCCCATTTTAAAAATGTGGAAGCTGGGACATGCATTGTGTACTGATAGCAGGGTGTCACCATGGACACCAACAGAGAAAAGTCAAATATGATGAAAGAGAGAAAAGAGAAAAAGAAGATGTAGTATCCATGACAACAAGTAGAAAAGAGTAAGACTTAAAAAAGTTTAAATCCCCATTCTTGTCTCTATTATTAAAATGAAATTTGCAAAGTTAGACACACATACAACATTATTTCTGTGTACCTGGATTTTGTGCAAGTAGTCGGTGTCAGGCAGGTACAGAGGAGGTTCGGATGGTGCATGGATGTCTCCTGTTGTTTTTGTGTATCCCTGGAGTGATTTGTGTGACACCAAACGGCAGCTGGATGGACAGTGGAGATCAGATCCAGTTATCTTTGTATGTACATATGCACATACATGAGCCTGTCTTCAGCCTGAGTGTCTGCTCTGGCACATTGCAAATGTGGGTAACTGCCTGTAAATTCAGTATGATCTGAAGTAAAACAATGTGGAATGAAGAGATGAGCTGAATGGACTAAGAAATGCTGTTTTCTTCTCATGTGACAGGAGCTTTCCTTTTGAAGCTGGAGTGTGCAGTTTGAAGCAAGTGCAAGGGACAGAAAGAGTGACAGAAAAAGCCCAGAGGAGACTGTACATTTATGTCTCTGTGAAATATTTTGAGCAGCCCTCCACACACACAAATGGGACTGGTTTGCATTTGCTTCATCATATTTGATTTTACCTTTTGGAGCTCTAGCATGTAGTCCATGTGATGTTGTAATGCCCTCCTGCAGGGTTTTGAGACTTGAACTGATGTAATGGTGAATGTATCATTGCAGAATTTATCTCCTAAAATGTAACTCTTCAGCAAAAGATGTTTTTGTACAAGTAGAAATAATGAGATTTTTCTATTTTTTTTTTTTTAACATTACACTCCATGTCATTGTAGAAATACTTAAAAATATTATTCAGTAAAGAAAGGTTACATTAAAATTTGCTGGTGTTGAATTCAGGAATATGCAGCAAACCTCCTAAAAACATTTGTGAAAGATGGGGTTCTCTTATGTTCAGTGAGAGCTTGCATCCTCAAACAGCATGGAACAAGAGAACATTTTTATTTAAATTCCAACTGTGTCCCTCCAAAACCTAGGTCCAGTATTTAAGTAGATTTAAGATACTGATTAGTACAATTTTCAGGATATTTTTTGATGTATTTTGTAGTCTAGGGCTTGTGTTCACATGAGCTTGCAAAAATGTTAATGAAAAACAATTTAGACTTTTTTTGTATACCAAAAGCCTTAATTTGGGAAAATATCTGCCAGTGTGATTTGAAATGTCCTGGAGAAGAAGAGTACTCCGTGGATGAATTTTGCATGGAGGGATTTTTGGGACAAGAAAATGAACATCCAGAATAAGCGGCTAAGCAGAGACAGAGGAGAATTGTTCAGGGACAAGAAATAGAAGGAACCTTTCTTTCCAATAACAGGCTTTTCCCTGTGTTTGGAATGGAGATGAAATTAACATGACTGTATTTGTGATCATGCTCCAGCACTGCTAATTAGATGAGGAGAGTTCCCAGAGGAGAGTGATTTTGGTTAACTGTTAAGGCAAGAGTGCAAACAGAGCAGAAAGCTTTCTTCTGAAAAGTGATGGGAAAGTTAGTTTGGTTTCTGTTCCACTTTGGACCCTAAGATCTGAAATGCATGGCAGCACCTCTTGGAAAAGGGAAGGAATAATTCAGCCTGGTGAAACAATAGAATTCTGTGCTTAAAAATAGCTTTCCACATTTCATATTTTAATTAGTGACTTAAAAGCAGACGGGTGTCAGACAAGCATGGAAGTGTAATTAGTACTAAAGGGAAAGCAGACGTGGAACACAGGAAATAATTTTATTCATCATCTTGGTTTGGAAAACTTTCCTGGTATCTAGAAAAATAGATGAGAAATATTTCTTCTTTGTTTTTATAAATAACACTTCTATCTTTTCTCTCTCTGTGATGTTCAATAATTTGCTAAAAGTTTTTCATATAGTGGGACAAAATCTCAGCAGCTGTAAATTATAATGTCTCTAACAACTTTATTACTGTAAATGCAGTTCACCCTATTGATTAATTTGTTGTTCTGTAAACAATCCCAGTTTATATGATTAAGAATACAATTTTTGAAAGGCAAACACATACACTTATGGCATGGATACAGTATATAGAATAGGTGTATTTTATTCCTTTGTGAATTCGCAGTTCCTTGTATTGCAAAACTTGACCTTGTCCCATGGCATTAGAAATCTAGTGGAAAAACCCATCCAAGAGCATATCTGAGGATGTGATCAAACTTCCTATTCTGGATGCAGCTGAGTAGCTTCCTAGATCACTGGCTTGGGTGGTTTCTTGCTGTCTCCTCTGTACCCTCTGTCTTTGTAAGGAGAATTTATCACCCTTTGGATCTGACAGCTTAACTATGCATCTGGTTCCCTCTCATCCCATCTGTGGTTTGTTGTGTTGCTTTTTTTTTTTAAACTCAGCCCCTTTGACAGAACTGGAGCAGGCAGAGACTCTGCTGCAATACCAGCTGACCTGCAGCAGTTGCCTTCTGAGAGGAGCAACAAGCACCCCCTCAAGAGGTTGAGCCGTAACCTCTTAACCCAGTATTTGTGACATGAGAGCTCTTTCTTTGGCTGAGTTCATGAAGGGAAGGGGGAACTGAAATGGTGTGATGTGTGTCCTCTGCGTTATGCAAAGTTTCGACACGTATCGTATTGCAGAGTGTAAGGCATAAGGATCAACCTCTAGACAAGTAATTCTGCATGCCAGAGTAATTCTTAGTTTGTGCTCTCCTAGGATAGTACAAAAGGGAACACAAGGCCTCAGCCAACTAATAAAAAAAAACCCCAAGCCCAAGCTAAAGAAAGGCTGCTGAAGCAAAATGTGTTTTGTATTCTCTTCTGCTGGCTCAGAGAAACAGATATAGACCTGCTGCTCCTATAAATGGGAAATGAAACTTAGGAAGCAAGTATCTTCAGGACAGCTGTAAGAAATGCAGTGTGAATGAGTTTGTGAGCTGGTTTGTATGAATTCTCTGGTGGGAATTCAAGCTACTATCCCTCCTAAATTTTCAAGTTATATCAATCATCAAAACCCCCAAACTCTTGGGTTTTCTCTATTTCTTCGGGGGGCAGGGAGAGAAGATGACTTTCTGTCAAAGTTGAATCCACACTGAAATAGGGAATTCTGCAATTAATTATCAAATTATATTGATTACCAAATATTATTTCCATGGTCCAGCAGGCATCTGCTGCAATTTGAAGGATTCAGGTTCAAGTACTATCTCTTGAGTACAAATGAATTTTGTAATTGATAAGATTCTTTCTTAGCTGATCTGTTCCATTTGGTCTGCATGCTTAAATAATACTTCCCTCTGTGGGTATCTTGTAAAAGTATTTATAACTGTTGTGTGAAACTGCAAACACTTTTGCAGTTTCACGCAGCAGTTACAAATACTTTTCCAGGATATATTTTTAAAAGTACTTCCCTCTTTTTTAGAACTTTTACTTTACTAGAAACTGGCAGGAATATAAAAAAATAGGAAAATGATAACTTAGTGTAGGGTTTAAAAACAAGAACCTCACCACAAACTTGCTGAAGTCACTGAAAATAATCCTTCTGCTTTTCAGCAATATTCATTATACATCTTGCAGTACCTCTGCAGCAGTTCACTTTTGTTCTTGCTGCTGTTTGACTACAGAGACGGACACAGTTTAGTGAGGTAGATATGTCAAAAGAGTGTAAAATTCATGTGTATTGGCAGTTATGTGGAGAATACAGATCATGGGCATTGAGTGACTTAAACATAACACTTCAGTGATCCAGAATTTGAGTGGTGTTCGCCCTGTGAAGAGGAGCAATTTTGCTCAGAGTTTTTAATGTGCTTCCATTTATCACTATCAAAGTATTTGCCATTTCTAAAAGAAATGGCTGTCACTACTCAAGCTTTGAAATCCAATCATTTATTAGAAACACTTTATTTTAATATCAATGATACGTACAACAGTGGATGTTCTGAAGGCAGCCAGTAACAACTGACTAATTATTTGAGTTATATCTTAGGAAGAAAGATTTGGTTAACGCAAGAGCATGAGAAGGATTTTTTGTTTTATTACCTGAAAACCATTAATTCCTCTACAGTTTCCTTTCTAATCAGAACACAGCATGGCTTCTGCTGAAAATAATAGATTTCTTTTAGGAAGTCTTGAAAGACAGCACTGAGAAATGCAAGAAATGATTACAAGACAGAATGGAGTGAGATTTATTTGGAAAACTGTCATATAGAGTATCAGCCTGTCTCCGAGGCAGGAACGTGTTTCAGGTAAATGATGTCATACATTCCAGAGCCACTTTTTCATTGTCAGGTATTACAAATGAGTCTCCTTCACAGTTTTCAATGGAAAAAAGAAATAATATCCCATGTATTGACACTTGCTTAAGAATATGAATGCTGAAAAACTGTGTTTTTCACAGGAAAGGCTGGGATACAGTGGGGCAGGCAAAGCTTCAGGACTCTCCCCTCCCCCATGAATGATTTTGTAAACAAGTGTTTCCTGTGTCAAAACAAACAATATCTGTCACTCATGTGGTAGTCAAATTCTTTATTTTCTGTTCATGTCACCATCCATATTTTTTTTGCCCATATTTTTAAACCCAGTTAAATATACCAGCTAATTGGCAATGAAACTGCCTTACCTTGCCAGGTATAATGGGCTTTTGGCTCTTACAACAACAATGAAAGTCAAGAAAAGCCCTCTGGGTTTTACAGTACCACAGCAGAGAAATCTTGTCTTTCAACCCATGAAAAAAAGGTCTATCACAACAGAAAAAAAACCCCTCTCTTACAACCCCTCAAGTTGCAAAGTAATTAATCCAAATGTATTCCAATAAATTAATTATAATATGCTAATACCAGCCATATAAATTTTTTTAAGTGAGGAAAACCATGAAGTATTTTAAATTTGATTCCTTTATGAAAGTACAACTATGCACACCTGTGCATTGAGGAGGTTATTTCAGGACCCAGGGTTAGAGGTGTAGAATGTGTTTGGTGTGATGTGCTGTGTAGCACGTGTGTAGAGATATAACAAGCTGAGCTCCTGCAAATTACTGTGCCCTGAGCAGAAAGGAAGTGACCTGATGAGGTTACTTCCAGTCTCAATCATCCTACGACCCTTGATAAAACCAAAGCTGAAACCCAAGAAATGTAGCTGAAAGAGGCCACATTATTCAGGGACAGAATATCTTTTACCAGTATTTCTCAGTGGCTGAGGTTTCAATATAGGCACCTCTTTCATCTTTGAAAGTTCAGTGGGAAAGTTTAACCTTTTACCAGGGTTTCACACAGAGTAGCCTGGAAATTGTGTAATATTTCCTAAAAAGTCTCAGACAAACTGTTCTTTCCTATTCAACAGAAGATAAAATTGTGGTACAAGAGAACTGTAATTTCAACACCAGATATATGGCATTTCTCTAAGCACTTGCTCCATCACTCCCTCTGAATTCAGCTCCACACATAAAAATTATCCACATGAATGAATTGATTTTGATGTTTGCTTTGTTATGAAACACGAAGGTATCCCAAATAACCTTCTATAACACAAATTCTAGCAAGTGTGGGAGAGGAAAAATGGAGCTTAGTCCAAGAAAGTCATATAAGTATTGACAAGGTAAATTTTTGTGTAAAATCCTTACATTTACAATAATGGTAAAATTTCTATTTGCTTCATTGAAAGTACAATTTCATCCGTGTTTGTAGAGAAAGTTCTTATATTTAAAGTGCTCCCTATAAGTATTCTTTAAGATTACTTAAAGACTCCATTAACACTGGGAATGTAGCAGACACATCTTGACTTGGTACAGAAAGCATCTACCGAGGATTCATTTATCCAGATTAAGCTTTTGTTCAAGATGACTTTAATATTTTCTGAAAACTTGAATTTCTAAAAGTTAAAAGCTCTACTTTAAAAAGCAGCTCAAGTGTACAAAAGGTGAAGCCACTCAGGTTTGCTCAAAAAATGTTTGCTTTAGGAAAATTCACCTTTGGGTATGAATTCCCATGGTAAAAAATACTTGAGACTACCAACTCACCAGATAATTTTTTTTTTAGCTTACACTTTTCTTTCCTTTTAGCATATCTGCACTGAGATTTTTTTTTTCTTTTAAAAAAGATATCAGCAGAGAGATAAGAGCTAAATTGAAGAGGAGGTTTGAACATTATCATTTGAGAGGTTAGAAAGAGAACATATGGTGTTACCTCAGCTAACAGCACTTTTCCACCAGGATTTTTATCCTGTCTGTTAAAACCTTTCTGCATGTGTGTGTTTCAGTTCTTTGCAACACTGATACTGTTTACCTTTTTTTTGAGTTACACTTCCAAATAAAGTGGGAAAAATATTGACTCTTTTTCCTTCCTCCAATTACAAATAAACTTGAGCCCCTCCCAAGAGACAACTTCTCTCTCCAATGAATTTTAAATCAAATCTGCCTCTGAAAACACAGCACAGATGTACCAGGAACACTTTTTCTTGTTTGCTGTTGTTTTGTATTCACTCTTCATATGAAGGGGTTTAGCTTCAATGAGACATTGAGGACAAATTATATTTAGTTTCACTTTTAGAATATAAATTGTGTTATTTTTCAGTGAATCAAAACAAAATCAAGCCAGAAGTTCTAGCAAATAATTCCAGTTTATGACAGTTAATTACAGAAAGCAAAATACTGAGGAGTTTTTTGTAGACAAAACAGAAAAAATTCAGGTAAAAAAGTGTCATTTACGAAAGTAGGAATTACTGCAACAACTCTTTCC